>NC_090269.1:233815461-234124627 GCF_040414725.1 Anabrus simplex | reverse complement strand
GAGGCCACAACACTAGTTGCAAATAGAGGATTGTGGCGACGTTTAGTAAATTCTCAGAGGCTTGCAGACTGAACGCTGAAAGGCATAACAGTCTATAATGATGATGTATGTATGTATGTATGTATGTATGTATGTATGTATGTATGTATGTATGTATGTATGTAACGTGTAGAAAATAGGTCAAATTGTCGCTTTCATGAAATTTTATCAAAAATGGTGACACTTTTAAAGCAACGAACTTACGAAGTATCTTAATCCATATTTAAATACGTTACGTAACTTTTCATGTCCTCGTACTGCATTCTTGTGATTTTCCAGGTAAGGATTGGACGGCCAATTAAAACTAATAGGGATAGGTGAGAAAATCACATGACTCGCGCAATAAGGCAAGCTTACAAATATATGTACAGTAGTTTTACTGATGGCGATATTGCTCGCAATAGGGCACATTCCGAACTTTATCTCTTTTATAATAATCAATCATATTTTACTAACTACGGAAACAGATCATTTTTTTGTTTTTTGTTTTTGTTTGTTTGTTAGAATTTGCTAATTATTATCAATGAATTACAGCAACGTAAATCTAACAACCAACATTCTGAGAAAGTAGCAGGACAACCCTTGTGTATAAGTGATGGTGTAGTGCGTGGGATACAGAGTACACGACACGTGCCGAGTCCTGCCCTGGGTGAACAAAGCTACCTTGAGGACGGCGCATTGCATTCCTCCCGGGGCCTGCCAAGTGACGTCCCAGCCTCCCAAATATAACGCTCGCGGGGTCACCGTTCTCTTCACTTCTTTGTAACTAAACGATATGTTTTACTCGACCGTTTAAGTAGTCACGGTCATTCAATTATTTCCTTGATTTAATTACAAACTCCCAATTTATGTGAATGGACAAGTGAAATGATGGAATTCTGGATGCTGTCAGCTTTCTAGGTAATGTGTGTTGGTAAAGGCATGGATATAACAACCATATTATTATTATTATTATTATTATTATTATTATTATTATTATTATTATTATTATTATTATTATTATTATTATAAGTTGCTTTACATCGCACCGAAACAGACAGGTCTTATAGCGACGACGGGATAGGAAAGGGCTAGGAGTAGGAAGGAAGCAGCCGTGGCCTTAATTAAGGTACAGCTCCAGCATTTTCCTGGTGTGAAAAATAGGAAACCACGGAAAACCATCTTCAGGGCTGCCGACAGTGGGGCTCGAATCCACTATCTCCCGAATGCAAGCTCATAGATGCGCGCGCCTAACAGCACGGCTAAACTTGCTAGGCAACAACCAAATTCAAGTAAGTGAAGACTGCAGTAGCAAAACGCTCGAGCTGATAATCTCAACGCCAGTGGAGTAGTCACGGTTATTCAATTATTACGTTGATTTTATTACGAAATCCCAATGTTAATGGGCAAGTGAAATAGAACATAACTATTGCATGAATGCTGAAAATACCACCACGAAATAGTCGTCGTATGACTTTCAACTACCAGTCAGTTCATGAACAGGTCAAATAACTACCTGGGGAGGTCAGACTAAAAGGAAAGTTCACGATCCGGTCAACTGCGGAAGCCCAGACTGATCTGACAGCTGAATTTTAAAAACCGTACGAATAGGTGCATAGTTTGCAATGGCCAGGAACTTAATCTAATTAGGCACCTCAGTTATTATTATTATTATTATTATTATTATTATTATTATTATTATTATTATTATTATTATTATTATTGTACCGGGCGGTACAACTCTACTCTGTTTATTTAAAAGTTGCGCCAGTTGAAACTCCTCTTCTGGAGGAAGGTTGAACTTTATCTATTCTATTAATTCTCTACTTTCTCAGAAGATGTCACCACGTGGAAAATTTTGAGTTTGTGAACTGTGTCACTTTTGATGTGTTTTTGTTTCGCTTGAAGTAAGAAGTGTAAACTTTCTCTTCTAGAGGACACTACTGAAGATCAACAATAGTGCGACCTAGTGCGGACTTAAAGAACTATTTTGTTGGAGAAATTTTTATTTCAAGAGTTTGTTCTTTGTTAAATTTCCTTCTGTCATTGTTTAAGTTGGCTGTATACCCCTCTTTTTCCCCTTAGTTTGGATCTAGCCAATCCCGAATTTCTTTAATTAATTTTCCACCAATAATGTGTTTCTTCTTCCTCTATGTAGGGGTTTCTTTTCCCGAACCAATAAAAACTTTGAGGGAGGGTGTTTTATTTCCCCTAACGCCTAGAATCTTCCGCGAGAGGATATAAACTGCTGATTTTGGGGTCTCCGGGCCACTTCTGTTCCATCTTTCAGTGTATTAAGTACATAGCAGGAGGCGGGAAGCGCCTCTTTCTTCTTCAGCCGTTCAACACCAGGTAATGGCCTATTAATAACTTCTTTTCTTGCTAGGTCGGCAGTTTAACACTCGCGGCGGGTTCGAAGCATTTCCATCATGTAACCTTTTCCTAAAATGTAATTACTCTTTTCATCTTTTTCTTGTAAAGCTACATATTGGGATAGAGAGTGCTAACCCTCTCGAGCTCCCACTCACATTTGTTTGAGGTGAACTTATTTTCTCAAACTATTCTTCGTTTATGTAATGTAAAGTGTTCTTCTCTAAGTCACCTCTGTAGTATGGGATTAGCCCTTGCGTTAGTGGCCCAGAGCCAGATTAGGTTTAAAAAAAACAAAGTGTATTAGGAGTGCAAGATCGCCTCCTCTCAAATCGTTATTTTAGAGGTCATGTAATCAACCTTCTTTTCATGGAATAGACCTCTGTAGGCTGGGTATTTTACCCCTGTGAATACGTCCTTAAAGGACAGCTTGAAGGTAGAGTTTGGTGTGGCCTTTGAGAGGCTTAAATTTTAAGAGCGGATCGCTCTTTTGAAAATGGAGTGTAATATGCCTCGTGGAGGCTTTTCTGTGTAATTCGGAGCCAGGGGCTCCTAGGGATGAATGGGGTTTTCTGCCCCTCTGTTAAAACTTGTGTTTGTGGTAAAACTGAGCTGATCGCAGAAGTCAGGGCGTGAAGCCCAAAACCTGTAAATATTGTATCTCCCCTTGTTTTGCTACATTGTACCTGCCATGTCTGTTATTGCTTTGTTTTTGAAAAGAAAATATAACCTAGTTAAATTGTAAATTACTTTTACATTAACTTTGATTCCGTAGTTTGAAACCCATTCACGCCCGCACCTTCTTTCACCTCTACCTACCACGGATATCTCCGTAACAAGTGGTAGCAGAGCGTGGTTGAATGGGTCTCAATTTAGCCCCTTTTGACGGCTAAACATTGCTTTAATTCGAACTCTAACAATTTTCTCAGTTGCTGGAATTTTTTGAGTTTTTCAAAATTGTTCTGTCATCATGCCCGGCCCTCGCGATGTTCTCCTCCTTAACTACTTGCGCAAAGAGGAGTTGATATATGAGTTAACTATCAGAAACGTTCAATCTGGAGGCACGGTTGCAATAGACACTAACAAGCTTAGAGAGTCCCTTGATTTGCCCATTTCCATCCCCAATTTGGGAGAGAAAGAAATTGATGACTCTCTTTCCACGATTGTCGAGAATATTACTGGGCTAGCATCGGTAGTCAGCTTTTTTGATGAAAACGATCCATCTCCTAATCAAATTAAGCGTGTGCAAGGCAGGCTGTATCACTTTGCAAATAGAGTTAATGATCTATTGTCTCTAAAGGTGAATGACGTTCAGAGGAAGCAAGCTAATACGCTCCTTGAAACTATTTCTGAATTGTCTAATAAGGTCACTCAATTGCTAACCGGCGAAGCTCCTCCCAAAACTGATCAACCCGCCACGGTGAATGTAGGTAACGAGGAAGAGCCTCCTCAGGGAGAAGTCAATAGGATAACCGTTGCTGCTCAAACTATCTCTGCCCCATCGAACAACGAATCTGAACGCCGTGCGTCATTGAGTAACATCCGCTCTGAATTAACTTCTTTGCCCTTGAAACCTTTAACGACTATGTCACCTGGGTTCAGCAGCTTGCCTCATCCATTGGCAATGTTGCTTAGAGGTATCTCTAAGTTTTCCGTCAACACCACCAGTGACGTAATTTCATTTTTAAGATTTCTAGTGGAATTTCAGGATCATGCCCTTGTGTTTTCTCTTTCCCCATGTCAAATTTTGCAAATTATCTATCCTTATGCTATTGGTGTTCTATCTGACAAAATAGTTAGAGCCATTGCCGAGCAATATTCTATTGAGGATTTCCATGCCCATTTGCTAGCTAACTTCATCCCGGCTAGGGCCAGGTCCTCCCTTATTCAGAAATACTATTATCGGGTACAGCGCTTGGATGAAAACCTGGCAGACTTCATCCAAGATATTAAGTTTTATACTAGGGTGTTTGCTCTTCACTTCCCTGAGGATCAAATTGTACAAGCTATTGTGGAAGGTATTTCACCATCCTATAGGTCATATTTGTGTTTCGCGGCGTGCCCGCAAACGTTCTCGGAACTTGAAGCATTGGCAGTCTCAGCGGAAGGAGTTAGATACGCCGATTCTTTGCGTGTCGCGAAAGAACCCCCGCCTTCCTTTAGTAACACTCGGCCTCCACCTCGCCGACCAGTCAATCCCCGTAAATGTTATGCTTGCGGGTCGCCTGACCATCTGCGGAATAAGTGTCCTCTGAGCAAGTCAAGTGGGACAAGGAATGGAGCAGGGTCATCACAAGGCTGTTTTAAGTGTGGGGCCTTCTCACATATCGCCAAGAATTGCCCAAACTCAAATAGCACCCCCTCCTGCTCAACTTCTGGTGCAAATTCCAGCTATGCCAATAATAAAAAGTGACTAGTGGCGTCGGCTGAGCCGACTAATCCATCTTCCCGAGACTCAGCCCCTAGTAAACAGGTTGTAAATGCAGAGAACGACCAGCCTTCAAATTCATCTTTTGAATGCCCTAAAGAGTGTCTTAGGATTGCGGCGGATACCCCCGCACCTGTTCCTTTTCTTAAGATTGAGTTAAATAACGAGCCTATAACAGCTCTCTTAGATTCAGGCAGTGTTTGTTCCATTATTTCGGCTGATTGGTATTCTAAATTGAAATCTGTTTGTAAACTCCCTGACTATGTCTCTTCTCCTGTTCAATACGTTTCGGCTAATTCATCTCCATTAGAAATTCTAGGTTCCTTACTGGTCAAAATTCGGATTTTCAAATTTACATGGAAAATTAAATTGTTTGTGGCCAAGCAATTGTCTTGTCCCATTATATTGGGAGCTGACCTTATTTCTCACACTGGTCTTGTGCTCGATCTCCAGAGTAGGTCGTGCACATTCAAATTTGCGTCCAATTGTAGAATTCCCTTGTTAAAGTGTAATTCTGTATCATGTTCATCTATTTCGCCTACCCAGGATGAGATGTTGTTAGACCTTAGACATCTACCTGAGGAGCAGGCTGATAGTATTCGTAAATTATGTCAGTCGTTTCCCGAGGTGTTCTCTGATACTCTTGGTGTTACTGACCTTATTGAATACAAAATTGAGGTCACGGATTCGATTCCTGTCCGTTTTCCACCGTATAGGCTATCTCCACCTAAAATGAAGGCTCTGAAAGAAATCATCGATCAGATGTTGAAGGATGGTATTATTAGGCCCTCTAAGTCAGCGTATTCTTCGCCTATTTTTCTAGTCCCGAAACCCCAAGGAGGCTTCAGGCCTGTCATTGATTACAGGGCTCTCAATCGGAAGGTGGTGTTGCAATCTGTGCCCCTTCCCGACCTTCATTCTTGCTTTTCATGGTTTCGTAAGGCCAAGTTCTTCACTATCTTGGACTTGAATCAGGCCTATAATCAAATTCCCCTTGCCGAGGAGTCTAAACATCTTACAGCGTTTGCCACGGACTGGAATTTATACGAATACAACCGCGTGCCTTTCGGGCTCCCCACGGGGGCAGCTGTGCTCACTAGACTACTAGATAGGGTCTTTTCCGACATCAAATTTGAGTACTTATATCACTACTTGGATGATGTCGTCGTATTTTCCGAGACTTTTGAAGAACATCTAGATCATCTGCGAGAAGTTCTGAATCGCCTTCGTAAGGCTGGGTTAACTGTCAAGTTGTCCAAGGTTGCCTTTGCTAAGCCCTCTATGTCATTCCTAGGGCATATTGTGTCACCTGATGGTGTAGCAGTCGATCATTCTAGAACACAGGCCATCCGTGATTTTAAACCTCCTAAGGACATCAAAGGTATCGCTAGATTCATTGGTATGGTGAATTTCTTCAGGAAGTTTATTCCTAACTTCGCTAATAGAGCGGCGCCCTTAAACCTTCTTCGTAGGAAAGGCATCAAATTCGAGTGGGGACCTTCTCAACAAGCCGCTTTCGAAGATCTTAAATTAGCTCTCTGTAATGCCCCTGTACTTGCTATGCCTGATTTCTCGAAGAAATTCATCGTCCAAACGGACGCGTCGTCGTCAGCTGTAGCTGCAGTCCTTCTTCAAGAGACTGAACTAGGGAGGCGTCCCATCGCCTATGCATCTAGGACTCTATCGGCTCAAGAAGCCAAGTATTCCATCTATGAGCTCGAAGGGTTGGCAGTCTTATTCGCCTTAGAAAAGTTCCGTCTCTATCTGGAACATGTCAAATTCGACCTGGAGACAGATAATCAAGCCTTAAGCTGGGTCTTAGGTAGGCCGCGTCGTACTGGTCGTATAGCCCGTTGGGCCATCCGTATTTCTGCCTTCCAATTTGAGGTACGACATATCAGAGGTACCGAAAATGTTGTTGCTGATGGACTCAGCCGTATGTTTCATAACGACGTCGAGACCCACGAACCGGTCGATAGTTCATCACCTTCCGAGTCCATACTATCTGGTGTTAATGCCATCTTAACAGATGCTCCCATGCTTTTTAGGGATATTGAGAAATACCAACGTGAAGATCCGACGCTGGCTCCTATAATGGAAACCCTTTCTTCTGGGGAACATGTTGTCCCTTATGTTCTGAGGAATGGTGTTCTATGTTGCCCTTCGAGGCATGATAAGTTGATGAAAGTTGTTGTTCCAGCGGTTCTTGTACCTATGATCTTCAAATACTATCATGAGACCCCATTGGGGGGGCATCTTGGAATCTTTAAAACTCGTGAAAAGATTCGTGAAATGTTCATATGGAAAGGTATGGACGGTGAAATTCGAGAACTTGTAAAAGCTTGTAAATCTTGTTTGATCAGTAAACCCACCATGTCCACTAAAGTAGGCCTTTTGTCTTCTCATCAAGCGTCGCGCCCCATGGAACGCCTGTATATCGATTATGTGGGACCCTTCCCCCAGTCAAAGGGTAATGCCAACAAGTTCATCTTTGTGTGTGTAGATGGTTTTACAAGATTTTCCTGGTTATTTCCGACTAAGCTGGCTACCGCTCAGTCCACCATTACTTGCCTAAATTCTATTTTTGCTTCTTTTGGTCCGTGCCAATACATTGTATCTGATAATGCTAAAGCTTTTACATCAAATCTGTTTCGTAAATTCTGTTTTGACTTGTCCATCTCTCATGTAACTACATCTGCTTATTACCCTCAACCATCTCTGGCTGAACGGGTTAACCGCAATCTCAGGTCCGCACTTATTGCCTATCATCATGAAGATCATTCTAGGTGGGACACGTCCCTGCATTGGTTAGCTTTTGCTTTGAATTCGGCGGTTCATGAATCTCACAAATTTACTCCAGCTTCTTTGATGTTTAAGTTCGTTCCCAACTCGCCGCTCTCTAACCTCTGGTCTTTGAATGACATTCTGCCCGAGACAATAGATCCGGACAACATTAAAGATCTTTGGAAGAAGGCTAAAGCCAATCTTAAAGTGTCTCATGAAAAGGTTAGGGAAAGGTATGATCGTGGACGGAGACCCACCACTTTGAAGGTAGGTGACCAGGTTATGGTCAAAAATTTTGTTCCCGCGGGCAAGCTTGCCCCCAGATTTCATGGGCCTTGTATCATTCTCGATTTTCTTACGCCGGTTACCTTATTGCTAAGTAATCCAGCCACCGAGAGGATATTTAGAGTTCACCTGTCCCAGGTGAAACCGGTGTAATTTCTGTGTTAACTTGCTCCATATTATTTTGAAAGGATATGAAGGTTATATTTTTTTTTAGTTTCACTTTTAAGGCATTCTGCCCCTTCTGTAATATTTTGGTTTTAGATGTAAGCCTTATGTAAAACCCGCCCCGACCCGTTAAACTGCCATCCTGTTCTTGCCACGGCCATTACCACGCTCCCGTCTCCTGCTCCACTCTACACAGTGGCTTAATGAATACCATGAATATCTGCACGCCGCTGGCCCCTCACTCTCTCTACAAGCCTGTACCCTCAAAGAAAATCATAGTCCAACACAATTCTGCCGCCTAGCTTTAATGTTTCAGCGCCCCCGCAGCCGCGCAGCACCGTGCAGCGACTGGGGAGGGGGATGGGCCCCCTCCTCTCCAGCGAGGACGACATGTGCACGGCGAGCCGGAGCTCTCCTCCTGGCCAAGGCTGATGTGCGGCGCACGACCTACTACATGCCCGCAGCCTGTATCGGTTCACCGCGGGCGCGGCGTACTTCAACACCTCTGCTCCCCTCATAGTGCGGGCGAGCGGTATCTCAGGGTACTTGAGGGGTCCGAGCGGCCTCCGTTGGACGCAAGCTGCAACGGCCGGTCTGGCCATCCGACTCAATCTACATCAACTACATGGACAGTCACCATAAGCAATAATTACATTTGGGAATTTAACAACAATATTTGGTGGACATTGCAAAACTTTTCTTCACTTTTAAGCATTAAAGGTTTATCTTCAGAAATTCAACTACTACAAACAGAAAGACTTTACTGCACCTGCAACAACAAAATTTTGAAATTGAAACCAACCAAATTACTAAAATCTTATAAATGCTTCCGCAATTAATCTTAATATCAACATCATTACTTGGACTTTGTTTCAAACTGATTTCATGTGTCACCCCTGGAGGAACTTTTGGGGGGGGAGGTCTGTACCGGGCGGTACACCTCTACTCTGTTTATTTAAAAGTTGCGCCAGTTGAAACTCCTCTTCTGGAGGAAGGTTGAACTTTATCTATTCTATTAATTCTCTACTTTCTCAGAAGATGTCACCACGTGGAAAATTTTGAGTTTGTGAACTGTGTCACTTTTGATGTGTTTTTGTTTCGCTTGAAGTAAGAAGTGTAAACTTTCTCTTCTAGAGGACACTACTGAAGATCAACAATAGTGCGACCTAGTGCGGACTTAAAGAACTATTTTGTTGGAGAAATTTTTATTTCAAGAGTTTGTTCTTTGTTAAATTTCCTTCTGTCATTGTTTAAGTTGGCTGTATACCCCTCTTTTTCCCCTTAGTTTGGATCTAGCCAATCCCGAATTTCTTTAATTAATTTTCCACCAATAATGTGTTTCTTCTTCCTCTATGTAGGGGTTTCTTTTCCCGAACCAATAAAAACTTTGAGGGAGGGTGTTTTATTTCCCCTAACGCCTAGAATCTTCCGCGAGAGGATATAAACTGCTGATTTTGGGGTCTCCGGGCCACTTCTGTTCCATCTTTCAGTGTATTAAGTACATAGCAGGAGGCGGGAAGCGCCTCTTTCTTCTTCAGCCGTTCAACACCAGGTAATGGCCTATTAATAACTTCTTTTCTTGCTAGGTCGGCAGTTTAACACTCGCGGCGGGTTCGAAGCATTTCCATCATGTAACCTTTTCCTAAAATGTAATTACTCTTTTCATCTTTTTCTTGTAAAGCTACATATTGGGATAGAGAGTGCTAACCCTCTCGAGCTCCCACTCACATTTGTTTGAGGTGAACTTATTTTCTCAAACTATTCTTCGTTTATGTAATGTAAAGTGTTCTTCTCTAAGTCACCTCTGTAGTATGGGATTAGCCCTTGCGTTAGTGGCCCAGAGCCAGATTAGGTTTAAAAAAAACAAAGTGTATTAGGAGTGCAAGATCGCCTCCTCTCAAATCGTTATTTTAGAGGTCATGTAATCAACCTTCTTTTCATGGAATAGACCTCTGTAGGTTGGGTATTTTACCCCTGTGAATACGTCCTTAAAGGACAGCTTGAAGGTAGAGTTTGGTGTGGCCTTTGAGAGGCTTAAATTTTAAGAGCGAATCGCTCTTTTGAAAATGGAGTGTAATATGCCTCGTGGAGGCTTTTCTGTGTAATTCGGAGCCAGGGGCTCCTAGGGATGAATGGGGTTTTCTGCCCCTCTGTTAAAACTTGTGTTTGTGGTAAAACTGAGCTGATCGCAGAAGTCAGGGCGTGAAGCCCAAAACCTGTAAATATTGTATCTCCCCTTGTTTTGCTACATTGTACCTGCCATGTCTGTTATTGCTTTGTTTTTGAAAAGAAAATATAACCTAGTTAAATTTTAAATTACTTTTACATTAACTTTGATTCCGTAGTTTGAAACCCATTCACGCCCGCACCTTCTTTCACCTCTACCTACCACGGATATCTCCGTAACAATTATTATTGGAGCTTCCGTGGCTCAGGCGGTAGCGCGCCGGCCTCTCACCGCTGGGTTCCGTGGTTCAAATCCCAGTCACTCCAGGTCAGATTTGTGCTGGACAAAGCGGAGAAGGGACAGGTTTTCTCCGGGTACTCCGGTTTTCGATGCCGTATTTCATTCCAGCAACACACTCCAATTTCATTTCATTTCATCTGTCATTCATTAATCATTGCCCCAGAAGAGTGCGACAGGCTTCGGCAGCCGGCACAATTCCTATCCTCGCCGCTAGATGGGGCTTCATCGTTCATTCCATTCCTGACCCTGTCGAATGACTGGAAACAGGCTGTGGATTTTCATTATTATTATTATTATTATTATTATTATTATTATCATTATCATTCGTGAAGTTCCGCACCATTCTTTAAAATACGGACCACCACGGATATCTGTACTTGATTTTAACTTCGGCCTAGTCCCATCAGCAGCTCTTTAAATGCCTTGTCATGTTTTTAATTTCAATTTTTATTATTTCTGCCATATATTCATAACTGAAAGTAACGGCGTTCTGAATCCTAAGAGTGAAGGCTCTCCAGATCAGTAGTAGTGTTGGCCTCCGAATCCCACGTTTGCGGGTTCAACTATGGCAATTTTTTCAAGGGTGGAAGGACGTCTATTTAGCACTACGATTTCGGCATGCACAAGATCTCTCGTGACACATGTTTACCGAACAAAACTACTGAACACTCATCTACAGATAGCCCAACAGAGATCCACTTCACCGAGCGAGTTGACCGCGCGGTTGGCGGTTGGGGTCGTGTACCTGTGAGCTTGCATTAGGGAGATGGTGGGTTCAAATCCCAGCGTCGGCAGCCTTGAAGACCCATGGTTTCCCCATTTTCACACCAGGCAAATGCTCGGGCTGTACTTTAATTAAGGCCACGGCCCTCGATATCATTGCTTCGCCAAAAACCTTCAATGAATTAGTGCGAATTTAAACCACTAGCACAAAAGAAAAAGGAAGAGATCCGTTTCCCTGCCATCTAAGGGAAACGTCGAAACTGACACGCGGGTAGCCTAGATGGCATCAGATCAAAATGCCTGCACACAGTTGAGACCAGACGATTGTTGTTGTTCTTTTTCTATTATTATTATTATCATTATTATTATTATTATTATTATTATTATTATTTCCAGCTCCATGACTACATGGTTCGCATGCCGATCTTTGGTCCGAGAAGTGCCGGGTTCGATTCCTGGACAGGTCCGAAGTTTTAATTTTCATTGGTTAATTCCCCTGGCTCGGGGGCGGAGAGTTTGTGCCGTCTTCAACATTATAATTTATCTTAGGCAGGGTCCCATTCTCACAGACGCGTAATTCGCCTATGCCGCACCAAATCGAAAGACCTGTACCAGGCATCTCCGGAGGGCACACGTTAAAAAATTATCATCAGCCACGTCATAAAAACTTTTATGAGACTATTACATCAAACAGTAAAACAGGGACATGATTTTCGAGGACATCATTTTCAAAAAATTCTTGACATCGGCATTCCATTGTATTTTATTTGTTCTGATTTTCCGATTATTTCGTCCATTCTTTTGTATTTTGTCTTCCCCTTGATATCTGCAGGGTTCAAATGAATCCATTTTAAAAACAAGCAGATGATTTTCAAAAAAGTCCTGACGTTGCAAATGAGGAAATATTATCTTGTCAAAATGCATGAAAATATAACTTTGAGGGGAAAGTGTCACCACCAAATATTTGCCTGTGCCTCTACTAGAGAAAACCCAGCCACTGGCCGACTCATGGAGTCTGGTTTCAATGATTTATTGCTGACTCCATATCGTACGCTGTCGGCATGTAAAAGTTCACTGGCGACACATCTGGCGTCGCATGTTCGGGATTTTCCTACTAAAGAAAAAAAATACAGACCATAGCACCGACACAGATATGTCTTATGGCGACGATGGGATTGGAAAGGGCTAGGAATGGGAAGGGAGGGGCCGTGCCCGAGGTCTGGAGCAATATGATATTTCTTTTCCTTAGATAATTTAATATATGTGTACTTGCCCCAAAATTTATTAATACATCGTGCGGTTAGGGCCGCGCAGCTGTGAGCTTGCATCCGGGAGACAGTGGGTTCGAATCCCACTGTCGGCAGCCCTGAAGATGATTTTCCGTGGTTTCCCATTTTCACACCAGGCAAATGCTGGGCCTGTACCGTAATTAAGGCCACGGACGTTTCCTTCCAATTCTTAGCCCTTTCCTATAACATCGTCGCCGTAAGTAAAAATTTACTACAACGATTTATACTCTTTGCCATATGTTTCGATCAATTGAGTAAATATCTGTGAATAGCAGAGAAACATACAATTATATACGAAATGAAATAATTCATAAATTGGTTTGTTCATTTTTTTATTCATCACAAATTTCAAAACTAAAAGATTAAAACATTGTTTTCAAGAACACATGAATTAATAAAAGCAGAAGGATTATTGTACACATTTAACTTCTTAAGGCTTAGTGGATATCCTTATCTGTTAGGCCTATCACAAATTAACTTATCATCACCATCCACTCCCGCACATTGTCCATGAGCCCATTGTTTTCACATTTGACACATAACCCAAACTTCGCCACGCAAAGATCGTAAAAAGGTATCACAGCAATCATTCTCAATTATCATTATCATCTTTATCGGAACTCTCATTCCTAGGTGACTGCTTCGTCTTCTTACCATTTCTTTTCGTATAGCTCTATCTTCTTTGTTTCGGCTTTTTGTCCTCATCTCTCTTCCTTTTTCCATCCACTAAGACATCTTTATACGGGCTATTGGTCAAAGCTGCCGCAACACCTCTTTAAGCATAGAGGTATCTTGATTTTAGGCATGGGTCTAGCGTCAGCTGGTGATACTGAACCAAATTATGTTTTACCAGCCGTAGACCCAGATCTAGATGTTCCACTCGATCATGGTTGGGGAGAATCGTGATCTGGAAGGTCAGGTGCTCAACAGAAGTTGTATTAGGTGATACAGGCCTTGCCGAACCACCAGACGTGACATTTTACCTCGAAAATCTCAAATGGAATAATCAGGAATACATCCCGGTCTATCTTGGTGAAAGGCGAAGCAGCTTGAGTGCTGTGCCATCACGCCCTGTTGCGGGACTGCACTGTAATAATAATAATAATAATAATAATAATAATAATAATAATAATAATAATAATAACAACAACGGGGCATTACGATCTCCATGGGGTATAATGCACTGATCGTGTTGTCGCATTTGCTCCTATCACAGATAACACAATGCAAGTACGAAATGCCATGCATTCAGTGTAAACGAAATGAAGCGTCAGCAAACATCTGCATTAAATGCTCAAGACAGTTAAATACTCGTGAATAAATTCAGTTGTAAACTGTGGGACATTAAAAAAAAAAAAAGATCTGTTACCTTAGATCAAGATGACTTGAAACAGCGTTCTCACGCATAAACTTTTCAAAAATAAAGCACAGCGAATCTACCTCAACACAGATATAACCTCAACTGAAGACTCAGTCTTCGAATTCTCCAAACGATGGCACCACCAATCGAGCAGATATCTACAATGATCGTTTTTTCCCGTTGGATCATTTAGCCCTGGTATCCCCTACATCTATAGTCCTTCGGGTACATCTTAGAATTGCCAGAGAATTCCTTGTTCTACCACATCTTGGGAAGTGACACATTCCACCAGTATTATACATGAGAGTGGGTGTGAAAGAAACCAGGTACGAAGAATACAGAAAAGAATGGCCAATGGCTCCTTCGAAGCGGTCATTTAGACGGATCGAGCTACCCTGTTCGGATGGACATAAAATATTAATTTCTTTTCTTCGGCCACTTTTCACACATCTTCGGCTAAGCGATATTATTATTATTATTATTATTATTTACAATATTGCTTTGCGTCCACCGACAGATATAGGTCTTATGGCGACGATGGGACGGGAAAGGCCTAGGAATGGGAAGCAAGCGACCGCGGCCTTAATTAAGGTACAGCCCCAGCATTTGTCTGGTGTGAAAATGGGAAACCACGGAAAACCATCTTCAGGGCTGCCGACAGTGGGGTTCGAACCAAG
Source organism: Anabrus simplex (assembly GCF_040414725.1). Classification (NCBI taxonomy): domain Eukaryota; kingdom Metazoa; phylum Arthropoda; class Insecta; order Orthoptera; family Tettigoniidae; genus Anabrus; species Anabrus simplex. The sequence goes on along the minus strand of NC_090269.1, from coordinate 234,110,061 downwards.
TATCACCCGAATGCAAGCTGACAGCTACGTGACCGAAACCGTGCAGCCACTCATTCGGTAGCAGTATGTTTCGAAGTATCGGCGAAGACGTGGCGTGAAATGACATTCGTAGACAAATAAGCTTGAGCAGTGTTTTTAAAAGCAGGAAACATAATTTACTAAGGGAGATGTTCGATAAATTTCCAACTTCTTTGAAATCGTTTAAGAAAAAACAAGTTAAAGTTAGGTAAACAACTGATAGGGATTCTGCCACCACGGCGACAGCCTAAATGCTGATCAGTGGTAAACTATAAAATTTAAAAAAAAAATGTGACTTGGAGACGTAATATGTAAAAACGCCACATTTCTGGACATTGTGAACCAACGGAGATCAATCCTTCCCGCAATCCGTAACCGTCGTTCACATGGTGGGGTCACACAATCCGCCACTCCAGTTTAATGAGAACTGTGGCAGTGGGCTTCAATGAAATATCTTCCTTAAGCAAATTATATATTATATCCAGGCACAGAAATACGTATCACTGAAGGAAGTTGCAAATAACAAGATGATCTGCAAAAGGTGTTACGGCAATTGTTCAATTTTACGACTGCAAACTAATTATGATAATAATCAGCTATCACTGGCAGTTTCATACCTCGCCAAGTAAAGTAAACTCATGTTCTCATCCTGAGATTGTGCATCTCTTTTCAAACACACCCAAATGGAGGCAAGCTGCATGTACCATTTTAATTACATACCAAACCTCCTGCCATTCTTAAATTTCTGGCAGTACCGGGAATCGAACCCGGGCCACCGAGGACGGCAGCTAATGGTGCTAAGAGAATCGTTACGCTAAGGAAGCTGTCTATACTGTACCTCGCCGAAATGATGAATGAAGATGACATCTTCAACCTTCGTCTTTTAAAGGAAAGCTCCAACAGACTGAAATTCAGCGCAAGATCGCAACATACTGATGGTAAAACGTACCGTTGTCATGTTGATTATACACCACATTCAACTGGGTATTCGGGTATCAAGCGAAGCTACTACTGCGAGTGTGCTAGAGTAGAACGCAGCCCGGAAGGCGGTTTGAAGAGGGTTGCGCAGTAACATTCGCGCGCTTTGTAGTATGACGTGTTTTCCGCTGAGCCAATAGAATCATTTCAGTAAGAGGTGCCTGTTTGTGCGGGTCACGAGTGAATGTTTAGAGTTTTATTTGTAAATATCATAATCAACGAATTTAGGGAACTATTTGCATGTGTACGATAGATCCAGGAAGAGCAAAAAGACAAGTATTCCGTCGACAGGCGAGGGAAATGGTATTTAAAGTGTATTTGTATTTGGTAAGCATGCAGCAGCAGGCGTTCATAGGCGGAGAAGGTGAGGAACGCCATGTTGCCACGCTTCAAAAGAAGACAGGACCTGCGTGTGGTATCGGCCTGCAAACAGTACAGAGGATAAAACAAGCTTCGGAAATAAAAATAATGCGGTGTTCAGGTCGCCAGAGAAGAACCCTTAGAGGAAGAAGCCAGTGACGGTCCTCGATGATTTCAATAAAAATGTTCTGCGTACAACAAAATTTGATATGTATAAAAATGGCGAATATCCTACGGCATTGAAACTGGACCATCCATTTACCTTCCTTAATATCTCGAAACTTTTCCTCAACACTTTCGCGGGGTTTGATGTTAAAAATTAATTTGGACTTTCACGAAACTTTTAAGCCCACAAAACATATAGATCATCGCTTTGGAATTCAAGATATAACTGGATGAAAAAATGTTTACACATTCATGTTGTTATGCTGTCTGCCCTTCGCCTTTAATTTCTCTCACCTTATTTTTACTTTCCTTAATATCTCGAAAATTTTCAACACCTTCGCGAGGTTTGATATTAAAAATTAATTTAGACTTTAAGAAAACGTTTAAGCCCACAAAAATATAGGTCATCGCTTTGGAATTCAAGATATAACTGGATGAAAAAATGTTTACACATTCATGTTGTTATGCTGTCTGCCCTTCGCCTTTAATTTCTCTCACCTTATTTTTACTTTCCTTAATATCTCGAAAATATTCCTCAACACCTTCGCGGGGTTTGATATTAAAAATTAATTTGGACTTTCACAAAACTTTTAAGCCCACAAAACATATAGGTCATCGCTTTGGAATTAAAGATATAACTGGATGAAAAAATGTTTACACATTCATGTTGTTATGCTGTCTGCCCTTCGCCTTTAATTTCTCTCACCTTATATTTACCTTCCTTAATACCTCGAAAATTTTCCTCAACACTTTCGCGGAGTTTGATGTTAAAAATTAATTTCGATTTTCAGAAAACCATTAAGCCCCCCAAAAAATTATAGGTCATCGCTTTGGAATTAAAGATATAACTGGATGAAAAAATGTTTACACATACATGCTGTTATGAGTAGCCACATTGGCATTACCGCACCTCATACTTCTGTCTCTCTCTGCGCAACGAAACCGCCTTCCGGGCTGCGTTCTACTCTAATGGTAACAGAACCATATGGTGGCATTCCCACATCGCCACTATAATACACAACCTTTACTATGCTTGTTATCATTCATAAATCGTTCGTCCAGTCCACGGTTTTTCTGTGAAGGACACAAAAATGTCCAGTAATCTATGACAAAAGCTACGATGATTAAACAGAATTGCTGCTTTTCTTTTGTTGTGTCTGAGGACGATAATCGGTTATTGCATGCACTGTTCAGCGATCTATTGTGTTTATACTGGTTAGCTGTGCAAAAACACAATTGTGCAATCTGACGCATATGTGTCAAAAAAGCTTTATTGTAGTTTAGAAACAGTACATTATTTAATTACGGTACTATGTAGACGAACACAGGACACGCTGCTACTCTGTCTTTTCTAGGGCAGGCAACCCGTGCTGCAACGACGGTTTTTAATAGGTATTGTTTTCACTATGCCGCACCCGACGGAGAGGGTTGTGACTGATACCACACAGGCCTACTAGGGTTTATGAGGTACCAACCACAGACAAATGATGTTAGTCACTCGAATATTTCTATTTGTTCTTACCACTATTATTCCATCAAATACAAGGGCATTTGGCCATCTAAATATCGGAATTCCATCATGGTCCCTTAACCAAAGAAAGTAAATGCAACCAATTGTAGTGTGTACAGAACAATTAGTTTGGTTCCTCAGGTATACAAATTCATGCTCCAAATCATAAATAAAAACTAGAAAAGGCAGTCTATGACTACATCCAAGAAACATGTTTGTTTCCATTGAGCAATTGATACCCCGAGATGACAATGGCACTCAAACAATTATCGGAGAAGGTATGAGCAGGAGCCGAAATCTGTACATATGCTTAGTTGATTATGAAAAGAAATTTGATCGTTTCCTGGCATAAATTATCCCCGTTATTAAGGAATACAGGAGTGGAAGAATAACTCACCTCATCATATGGGACCTCTACAAAGCTCAAAATGCAGATGAATCCTGAGAGAAGGCCTTACTAATTCAATCCCTATCCGTAAAGGAGTAAGACAAAGAAGTCTTCTCTCCCCGATTCTGTTTAATGCTTCTGAAAGTTGATGATTGTGGAAGCTCTGGAAGACACAAGTTTAGGAGTGAAAATCAATGGAATAACCATAAAAATCATCATGTTTCCGGTTGATCAGGCCATTCTAGCAGGCAGCCCATGTACCTTGCAGGCACTGCTGTCAAGAGTTGCATCAACGGTGCAGAACTACGGTATGAAAATAAATACCTCAAAAGGTTTGATAATCTCGAAATTTCCAAAACCTCTTCGATTAAAAATTGATGATTCAGATATAGAACAATTCAAGTCTTTCACTTACCTAGGTCAAAACACAACATAGGGCGGAAGACCACTGAAGTTAAATGCTGTACTGTTCAAGCGAAAACAGCTTTCATGCAGAAGAGCTTACTGTGCACATGTAAAACTTAGTATTTCCCTTAAAATGAGAATGCTATATGCATTTGTATGGACAGTTGCCTTTTACGTCGGTGAAACGCTTACAAAATTGCTTTTTTTATGCTTTCAAATAGGTCGTTTGATCTCCCTAGCGTTTTGACCGGCCATTTAAAATCTTGTAAGCTTTCGAGGAAATATATGCTACTGTTAAGTTAGTGCGTTTCTGATCTGGAAGTCAGCTTTCACTCGCCATTAACTTACGGAATGCCGGGCTGAGTGGCTCAGACGGTTGAGGCGCCGGTTTTCTGACCCCAGCGTGGCAGGTTCGATCCTGGCTCAGTCCGGTGGTATTTGAAGGTGCTCAAATACGTCAGCCTCGTGTCGGTAGATGTATGGGCATGTAAAAGAACTCCTGCCGGCCCCGTGGTGTAGGGGTAGCGTGCCTGCCTCTTAACCGGAGGACCCGGGTTCGATTCGCAGCCAGGTCAGGGATTTTTACCTGGAGTTGATTCGAGGTCCGCTCAGCCTACGTGATTAGAATTGAGGAGCTATCTGACGGTGAGATGGAGGACCCGGTCTAGAAAGCCAAAGATAACGACCGAGAGGATTCGTCGTGCTGACCACACGATACCTCGTAATCTGCAGGCCTTCGGGCTGAGCAGCGGTCGCTTGATAGCCCAAGGCCCTTCAAGGGTTGTAGTACCATGGAGTCAAAAGAACTCCTGCAGGATTAAACTCCGGCACCTCGTCGTTCCGAAAACCGTAAAAAGTAGTTAGTGGGATGTAAAGCCAATAAGAGTATTATTATTAACTTACACAATATCTACAAAGAGTACCAGGGCCTACGTACACCAGGAAATGTACATTACATAAAATATTCAATATCTCGGCAACTACTTGACCGATTATTTATTAATTTAGGCCGTTGATTTTAATATTCGTCAATTTCAGTCCCGAATATACATTAAGCAAGAACCCTTCATTTTATATTCTAGATAATAATCTTCCTTCGATTTAAAAAAGACAATGATTCCGAGGTATATGTTACTAGCCATTTTAGACGCGGTGCAATTAAAACAGTTTGACATTTCTCCTGAAAATAACTCTGTGAAAGAGAATACTTTATATCACAGACATTATTTTCCAAGTATCGGCAATCATCCAATGTTTATACACTCATTTCTGGTACGGTACTATATATGGAGAGCTAATGTGGCGTATCGCCAGCCCAAAGGCTTAGAAGGCGTGCAAACCTCTGGATTCGTTTCACAGCCTTTCCAGGGATTTTAATGGGCTTTATAAACGAAAAAAGAAAAAAACTCTGGATTTTAGGTTTATCTGATAGAACACATCTTCCTTCGTCTCTGTGCCAATGTTCATGCAATCATTCCCAGTTTTTATTTTTAGATATGTTTTTGTTTTAATTGAAAAGGTGTATGCTCCAGTCAGGATAGTGGGCGTGGCATATGGCATAATATGAGCTCAACACTGCCTGTACGCGGCATGATGTTTGTTATCTGGAGTTGCATTATTAACTACACTCATGTTCATAAAAACTAGAACACTTTGAAAGACTAGAGATAGGAGTTCATATTCACAGGACATGTGCATTAGTATGTTCTGAAGAAATGATTAGCATTGGAACCATGTCGGCCCTCAGGTTCAAGGTCCACATCGATTTCTCGGCGCACCACCACCGACTGATTAAATGTGCCTGCGGCTCTCGTTGTCGCTATAAACCGAAGGTAATGGATCAGTGTGACTTGAGCAGATGTGCAGGATGCCTCGCAGACGTATGCGAGAACCGTACCGTCAAATGAGTGAGTTTGAAGGAGGGCACATTTTTGGCATGAAATGAAATGGCGTATGGCTTTTAGTGCCGGGATGTGTCCTGGGACTTCGGCTCGCCAGGTGGAGGTCTTCAGAAGACCGTAGAACACGACGAGATGGGTCTGGTTGCACCCCCCCCCCCCCCCCCAGAGAAGATCGACGCCTCATCCGAATGGCAATGCAGGATAGATCTGCGTCCTCCTCGGCTCTGGCGCTACAGTGGAACACATCGTACATTATCAGGATTGACAGTCCGTCGCCGTTTATTACGGCCTGGGTTACCGGCGCGTCGTCCACTTCTCCGCCTAACTTTGACTAATGTGCATAAACATGCTAGACTGCAATGTATGGAACGACGTCACTAGGAACAGGAATGTCAGCAGTTAGTGTTTTCGGACGAATCCAGGTTCTGTTTGTTTGAAAATGATGGCCGCATTTTGGTTCGACGCAGACAGGGTGAGAGGCATCACATTGACTGCATTCGCAAAAGATATACAGAGCCAACTCAAGGCCTAATGGTGTGGGGTGTTATTGGATACAACCACAAATCACAGCTGGTGCGTGTCCGGGGCACTATGCCCAGTTTGACCTACGTGAATGTCATCCTGCGACCCGTAGCCATACCGTTTCCGCACGACACCCCAGACGCCATATTTCAGCAGGACAATGCGCGACCACATGTTGCTGCACGAACACGTGCCTTCTTCTTGTCACGGGATGTCAAGACTGTTACCCTGGCCCGCCCACGGCGACTAGCGGATAGGAAAGGCCTAGGAGTGGGAAGGAAGCGGCCGTGGCCTTAATTAAGGTACAGCATTTACCGTGTGAAAATGGGAAACCATGGAAAGTCATTTTCAGGGCTGCCAACAGTGGGGTTTGAACCTACTATCTCCCGGATGCATGCTCACAGCTGCGCGCCCCTAACCGCACGGCCAACTCACTCGGTAAGATAATGTATCACTTAAATGTGGTAAATAAATATCCTCACACAACATAATCGGCTGAGAATATCGTCTCATCAAAGTCAACTTCTGCACACTGTGGTAATAGTCCACGCAATAGGGGATTTTATCTGGAAAAATTCATGGTAGGTAGTTCTGGAAATTGCCTTACTTTATGTTTTCTGGGTCGCTGAATCAGAATTTTTAACTTCCTACCACAACCCCCAGAAATTTTGAGAAAACCCCTCAACAATTTGGCCTGAAAAATAATTTCTTTTGGTGTATTTTTTGGGAAATAATACCTAGAAATATGGAAAGTAGATTAAATAAGCAGCAAGAAAGCCCTATAACATTTTGACAGAGGACGTACGGGGAAGGGGTTGCGTGCGGGCCTCGGAATATGGGCCTCGGTGTCGCGGGGGCAGGGCTGCATGCGGTAAGTTATGCATTTCCACTCATGTCGTTTACGTTCGCTCTCCGTCTCCAGCCTCCACTCTTTTAACTCTCCTCTCACCACTACTCTATTCTTCTTTTCATCATCTGGAAGTCCCCGACCTCCCACCTCTTCCCAAACAAGACATACCGAGCTCGATAGCTGCAGTCGCTTAATGCAGCCAGTATCCATTATTCTGGAGATAGTGGGTTCGAACCCCACTGTCGGCAGCCCCGAAGATGGTTTTCCGTAGTTTCCCATTTTCACACCTTAATTAAGACCACGGCCACTTCCTTCCCATTCCTAGCCCTTTCCTGTCCCATCGTCGCCATAAGACCTATCTGTGTCGGCGCAACATAAAAAACTTGAAAACAAAATGCATTCATTATCATTATACACTATTATGCCTTTCAGCGTTCAGTCTGCAAGCCTCTGTGAATTTACTAAACGTCGCCACCATCCTCGATTTGCAACTAGTGTTGTGGCCTCATTTAGTTCTATACCTACCTCTTATCTTTAAATCGTTAGAAACCGAGTCTAACCATCGTCGTCTTGGTCTACCTCTACTTCTTTTACCCTCCATAGCAGAGTCCATTATTCTCCTAGGTAACCTATTCTCCTCCATTCGTCTCACATGACCCCACCACCGAAGCCGGTTTATGCGTAGAACTTCATCCATCGAGTTCATTCCTAAATTAGCATTTATCTCCTCATTCCGAGCACCCTCCTGCCATTGTTCCCACCTGTTTGTACCAGCAATCATTCTTGCTACTTTCATGTCTGTTACTTCTAACTTACGAATAAGATATCCTGAGTCCACCCAGCTTTCGCTCCCGTAAAGCAAAGTTGGTCTGAAAACAGACCGATGTTAAGATAGTTTCATCTGGGAGCTCACTTCCTTCTTACAGAAAAAACAAAACATAAGATAAAGAGGAAGGAGTACTTTCCATTTTAAAACCTTGTAAATAGGGCTTTTTTTCAGTCAAAGTTTGGAATTTATGACAAAACCCAAGAAAATGCATACGTGCAATAATGTTACAAGGCAGTGGAAACATGATATAGTAGTGCAGCGCTTAGGTCGTTGCTCAAGTCTAACCGAAAAGGAAGGAAAATAAAGAACAGAGATGCTTCTTTCGTTCGTATTAATTTCATCTGTACCGGTCAGGACTATTTTCGTGAAAACTTAAGATTTTTAAGTAAAAGGTGGAGGGTGGAGACGGGAAAGCGAGCGTAAACGACATCAGAGGCGTCTAGTATCAAAACAGGCCAAGTCATAAAATTTACGAAAATGAGTTTTTCACAAGAAGTACTGTATAGCATTATCAGGTGAAACAAGAATATGCTTTAAAATCGTCCATGTCTTCATGTTACAGAGCACCGAATTCTTGGTCGTGCAACGGAATGAGCCAAGTCATGCAGGCAGATCAAGTGCAAGAAAGAGAACAAGAGACACTCTACAGTGGAAATCACAACAACGAAAGCGAGAGTGGTAAGAATAATATTTCATTTTATTTTACTACAGATTATCAAAGTTTCTCGCACAAAATTCTCTTCGTGTAAAAGGTGAGGTATTTTACAATAATGATCTTGGGAAGTACCGAAGTTTGTGTAAAAGAGGAAAATCGCAGGCTCAAATGACACCTCACACAGTGGCCCTGTCTCTAAAACAGAAGACATTAAAAATCTCCTGCAGAACCACTTTGGCTCAACATGGCAAGATCATCCATCACTGCAGTTTTAAAAACTATAATATTAGGAAGTGAAACAGCTTTCACTGCTCATGAGAGTTCCAAAACCGGCTCTGAAGTTTGCATCAATAGTCCACGTGAAATGCCTGACATTGTATTATTAAAAAGAGCAAACTGAGACTTAAAACCACAATATCACTTAGTATGTGTGAACAGTACCTATCTTAATAATGATTTTATTAATGTAAGTGACTATTATTGCTTATCTTTTCTTTTACTGTGTTAAAGATCTACCTGAACTACATACTTTTAGTGAGAGAAATCCTATTTTGTATTCTTCTCAGTTTCCTGATGTTCTTCTTCATATATTATTGTCCCATGTATGCTGAAATGCTTTTTTGTAATTGCAATAAAGAAAAGTACCAGTAATTACAATGTCAATTTATTTTCATTAAATTGCTTTTTTCAATAGGGTTTGGAATTTAAATTGAATAAAGTTTTAGAAAAAAGCCTAAAATTACACAAAATTGCAACAAAAACGTCCAAGCCAAAATTTATATTAACAAAAAAAAATGGGTTCATTACGAGTCAGATTTCTCAAAACAGCGGAACTTCAAAATTAAGCCACTAAGGATATAACAACGAAAAAAATGTTTTTGACTATCATTGCTTTGCCTCTACAGGTTTTTCATCCATATTGAAAAATATGCCTTCAGTGACTTGGCCGGTTTTGATACTAGACGCCTCCGCGTAGTTCGGCGGAGTTGCATAACTTAGGGCATCAGCCCCGCAGCGCCGAGGCCCATATTCCGTGGATCGCACGCACCCGGTTCGTCCCACGTCAAAATATCATAGAACCTTTTTTGTTGCAAATTTTGTCTACTTCCCGTTTTTCCGGGTATTATTTCCCAAAAATACACACAAAAAAGGCTTTTTTAAACCGATTTTGGGTGACTTTCTCAAAATTTCGGAGCGTTGCGAGAAAATTTATTGGTAGGAAATTAAAAATTTGGATTCAGCGAACCAATAAACGTAATATATGCCAATTTTCATAACTACCATTAATTTGTCCAGGTCCCTGTAGGGTCTCTATTGCCTGAACTATAAACAGAATAATTAACAGGTCACTGCTGAAGGTACCTATTCGGTACCATCACAGAATATGAAATAGTAAATGGGGTCAGGTAGGGGATGTGTCTGCAGTGTTGTATCCAAAACTTACGCTTGCTCTGCGGTTCGGTGACAGAGTGTCGGCCTCCGGATCACAAAAAAAATGCAGGTTCAAATGCGACAGGGGTAACCGGATTTTCGAAGGGCGAAATAAAGTACATTCGACTTACAATGTAGGCTTGGAAATGATCTCTAGTGACAGATTCGACGTTTACTCAACAAAATTAATTTAAAATCCAGCCAGAGATCATCCAAGTTTTCTCTAGCATATGGCAGAAAAAATGGAACGTCGAAGTTAAAATTGGCAGCCTAATCAATAGCGGCGATTAGAAATTAGAAGTGTGTGTGTGTGTGTTGATTGGGGGGGAAAGGGCAAATAATGTACAGACAACAAAAAGTACCCGAGTTTGTGGGATATAATGGGCGGAAGGGAGAAGGGAGAAGGGAGAAGGGGGAGGGAGTGTAGCGAGGTATATACATCAAAACTGAAGAAAAGCTACAAAGTGGTAGGTTTTTTTGATGCTCTCTGAGCGAATTTCGACAGAGAGGTAAAGGTTGACAATTTACCAACCTAAGTGCGGTAATAATAGCTAATTCTTTGAGACGTTGATTCAATACTATACAATAAAACTTTCACCAAAGGAACAATATCGCACATGTATTACAATTAAATAGAAGTACGGTGTGTTGACTACGCACTAAGAACTAACAGACACTAAAGAGATTGCCAGACTGAAAAATGCGCGCGGCAAACGGGTGAATCATCTCAGTGTCCATGACACTGGAAAAAAAAAAAAAAAATCCCTGCTTCCCTTCCTCATAGAACATGCAAAGTCTCCACTACTTGCTTTCGCGCGATACAAATCGGTTAGTCGCGACGAACGACATTTTGTGCGTGTTTCCGCGAATAATTTTGTTAATAATTAAGGAAAATAAAGGATAAAATTAAGCATACCTAGCCAACAGCTGGAAACTGCATATGATGACGATGAAAGGAAAAAATTCGCTAAGACAACAGGGCTTGTACAAATTGCTTTTTTTTAAAATAATTCCTAGTTTCAGCCGGCTAAAATGGAATAAAAATGTGATATCTTCTCCACAAGGTGGGGGGCGAGACTACGATTATTAAACGTATTCACTATAGAAAAACGTTTCAGCGTTCAGTCTGCAAGCCTCTGTGAATTAAGCGCCTCCACAATCACCTATTTGCAGCTAGCTCTGTTGTCTCGTCGCCCTGGTCTCCCTCTACCTCCCTTGCCCTCCTCTGCCAAATCTATTCTCTTAGCTAACTCATCCTTCTCCATTCGCCTCACATGACCCTGCCACCGAAGCTGGTTTATGCGTACAGCTTCATCCAACGAGTATATTCTTACTTCTGCCAATCTTCCCACCTGTTTGTACCAGCAAACATTCTCGCTACTTTAATGGCTGTTGCTTCGAACGTATGAATAAGATATCTAGTTACCCAGCGTTTACTCCCGTACAGCAAAATCGATCTGAACACAGATGCAAACATAGTTTTGTCCGAGAGTAATTACGTCGTTATTATTAATATTATCATCACAACTTGTAACCCAGTTCAAACGGACACTGGAATTCTTACAACTTATAAAAACGAAAATCAGAGTTGAGTCGAGTATATGAAGGCCGCCACCCGTTATTCACATTAGGCTTTGTCACGAATGCCTACTATAAAAATGTTATTTAAAAAGTAACTTTCCCTCTCGAAACTTGAACTCTCGGACTTTCGACGAGGATTTCCTTGTTAAAAATTTTTCAGGTTCATAAATGACCTCTGGCAATGTTTGATCGGCGTAAAGCATATGTTAAGTCGTAGGGAACGACTTCATGTTTATTAAGGTCAAGTTCAAGATCACAAGCAATCTGTGAAGATTTGAATTTCCAGACGCAGGATACGAAAGAATGCCTAAGGAAATGTAATAATCAGGGGGCGGATTTCTATGACCTAAAAATGTAAGAAATATGTATGCATTTATGACCTAAAAACCATAAAAATATGACCTATAAAATTAAAAATACGACTTAATGAATAGCACCTACATTACATACAGAAAGACTTTTATTGCGATTACTACAGGCTGAAATTAATGCACAGTTAACAGATAGATTTATATATTTTTTTTTTTTGCTAGGGGCTTTACGTCGCACCGACACAGATGGGTCTTATGGTGACGATGGGATAGGAAAGGCCTAGGAGTTGGAAGGAAGCGGCCGTGGCCTTAATTAAGGTACAGCCCCCAGCATTTGCCTGGTGTGAAAATGGGAAACCACGGAAAACCATCTTCAGGGCTGCCGATAGTGGGATTCGAACCTAATATCTCCCGGATGCAAGCTCACAGCCTCGCGTCTCTACGCGCACGGCCAACTCGCCCGGTGATAGATAATTTTAAGTACCTAGGTTGTGTGTTCTTCCCGGATGGTAATATATTAAGTGAGATTGAATCAAGGTGCAGTAAAAAGCTAAAGCAGTGAGCTCGTAGTTACGATCAACAGTATTCTTTAAGAAGGAAGTCAGCTCCCGAACTAAACTATCTTTATATCGATCTGGAAACAGACCAACTTTGCTTTACGGGAGCGAAAGCTGGGTGGACTCAGGATATCTTATTCATAAGTTAGAAATAACAGACATGAAAGTAGCGAAAATGATTGCTGGGTCTGATGTCACATGATGTAACGGGGGCGTACGTGAATGGAGTTAAATCGCCTGAAGAAAATTCCTGGAAAGCTGCAGAAAAATAACTGCAGAACTGCCTCTGCTTCCGTGAAAACAATAGCCCGGTTTCCAAGAAATGACCCAGCTAGCAAACAATAGTTCGTAACTGATAAAAACATTCCATACCCTACTTTTCAGTGGTTCTTCACTAGAAGTATATTCCAGTCTATCCCGAAAAATAATTTCTAGAGCTTACTCTGATTTTTACAAAACGATATCCAAATGAAACTTCACAAAATATGTCGTTATAACGAGATTTTGTTCAAAATATGCCACAAAACTAGACAAAGCCTAAATATGCATTTATATGCCCAATAAAACCTATTTAATTTTGATATTCATGCTTGGAAACAGCTATAAAATACAAGACTAGGCCCTATATGATATACTGGTAAGAAAAATAATATGACTTGTCATAGAAATCCACCTCCTACAGTAGTAATAATAAACCACATGTAGTCTCTGTACAATTTCTTCGTTCCTAATGTTGCTAAAAGGTACTGTACCATGCTATGAATACACTCTTAAGAAAGCAGAACAACACTACAACCACATGAATATACTGTAAGTAGGCCTACCCCAATACGGAAGGTAAACATAAAAAAGAAATATGATACCGACAGATCGCAGATCGAAACAAGAACTAGAAATCAGAACTTACGAATCGGAGAAGGAAGGTTGTAAAAACGAAATATAATACCGAACAGAAAGAAGTTATTACACCTACCGCGTAAAGTCACGTGTGTGGGCTTTGAAAGATGACCAAATATTTTGTATAATGATATTCTTAAAACTGATGACTGTCTAACAACGAAATTGACTGGGTAACTCATGCCTATTACGCACGTTCCTCAATATTGTGTCCGACCTTCAACCCTTGGTTATCTCAACACATCACAAGAAGAATAAGAAATGAACAAAATATGTCCACTAATATTAAAGCAATAAACATTGTTCCGCGGAAGACTGGCCGAGTGAAATGACAACACTTTTCATCATATTAAAATACAGCTTCACTGCAATTCTAACGTCGATTCAGCGATATCGAATCCCTATTTTTACCTTTATATTGGAAATGATATTTTGCGGAAATTACACAACGAAGGAAAATAGAATACTAATCACAACTGTAATCGTTAACATAAAAGAGTACATGCTTTAGAAAAGCTTACCTTGTAAGACGACTAGAACAGAGCAACCTTCAAATCCTTGATAAAGAAGTCACGTGGTATCGCCGTAATGTTTGTTTGGTTTTATCACCACTTTATTGCTGACGTTCTTTCAGATAACTGCAAAAAATGCACTGGTTTTCGTTTCAATTTATGAAGTCTAAATACGAAATTAAAAGACAAAAAAACTAAAATGACACTTCACGGCCAATACCAAGAGATTTGCCACTTTTCTTCTTTCTCATGCTATCACAAGCACTAACAACGTACACTAAACTTGATCATCTGGCTCGGTATCAGAACACGGTGCTGAGTTACCACTGCTCTGTTGCCACGGAGACTGAGAGAGTTTCGTCTGACTGCCTCGTGGGAGCGCTAGTGATCACACTGTAGCGTGCCAATTGGAAACGAAATGACGGAATTTTCCACGCAGTACGCGCAAGTCTATTCAATGAATGTTTGACACTTCGCGCACGCCATATCGTAATGTGACCACCGGAACAGGAATTTAACAGCTCGACTCACTTTACTCCACAAGGGCTCCAACTTGACCGGAATCAACAAATTTTCACAGTATGTCCCAGAGGTTAACCAGCAAGAGCCTGGCAAGTTTTAACACGTAAAGGTCCGCACAGTAAACCTCCAATGATGGGAAGAGTACAAGAATAAAGTAATTTGGCTCGATCACAGTTACTTGAGAAATATTTTAATCAATTACGATTATATTTTTAAAGTAATCAGTAAAATTACAATTACTTTACAGAATGTTAGTCTTAAGGAAATCACTGACTCTCATCGCCTGGGGCTCGAGTAATACAAAATTTTGCAAGGAAAATGAATAATATTACTTTATTCTGTACGGGTTTGTTTGGCATAGATGCATTAAGTGTCTATCGTAGCGCCTTAGTAGCGTAACGGCTAGTGTCATTAGCTGCCGTCCTAGAGGGCCCGGGTTCGATTCCCGGATCTGCCGGAAATTTAAAAACTGGCAAGAGGGCTGGTATGTGGTTGAAATAGTACATGCAGCTCACCTCCACTGGGGATGTGCCTGAAAAGAGCTCGGGACTAGGACACGAGTTTACCAGGTGAGACTAAACATGATACCTTGTAATTTACCCATCATTTTTATTTTGGTTTTAGCGCTTGAAATGATTTTTATTTAATAATGTTATTGATTTTACGTCCCAACGACTAGCTACCTTTACGGTTTTCGGAGACGCCGAGGTGTCGGAATTTTCCCCGCAGATCTTTTACATGCCAGTAAATCTACCGATACGAGGCTGACGTATTCGAGGACCTTCAAATACCACCGGACTGAGCCAGGATCGAAACCCGCCCGAGCTACTCAGTCCGGCGATTTTCCATTTACTTTGCAAATAAATTAATTGGTTCTTAACGTTCTCACCGCTAATCCTTGACGTCTTTACAGGAGGAAATACATCTTTGCATTTACTGATATGACGTCCTACAGGGGAACTTGAAGGAATGTCTGTGTTAAATTTGAAGAACATAATTGGAATGCCTTTGTAAGTACTGAAATGTTAAGAAAGTACCTCACTGGTAAAGTTACTGGTTCTGCTGTAGTAGAATTGAAAAAGTTATCTTCATCATTTTCTTACGTGTCTGCTTCCGTGCCATATATCATTTACTAGAATGTAACGATTACAATTTTATTTCTAGAAGTAAATTACAAGTAAGAATTGTAAATAGTAAAAGTAACGATTAGAAGTGAAAGTACTAAGAATGTAATCGTTACAGGTAATTCGATTACTTTCAATTACCGTACGCGCACCTTTTAGCGATACATGGACACCCCAGTGCTGAATAGGTCGACCTCGGGTATCTTCGAGATTCGTAATGGCAACCTTTGAAACACAAACTATGAATCGCTTATGCATCGCTGTGTGACATCTGGCGTACACTTTACGTACTAGTACTGTTGTTGTTTACACAGCAAAGCCAAACTATAGAATTCATGCTGGGAACAAGATTCGCGTCGAGAAATGTTATATAATGTTATATAAAGTGTGTATGACACAGCTGTTGGCTTCAGATAATAAAGGTTTAGAAAATTCATATCAATCGATCATATTATCGATTCAATTCAGATTTCATTTTCATTCAGTTGGCAGTATAACCGGAACCGTGAGAGCTCCCTCCTTCCTCCACACCCCGTACAAAGAAATATCGCTAAAAGGTGCGCGGACTATGCTTCCAACTCTGGTAATCTCCAATACTAAAGAAGGATCTAAGACAAATGCAGTATTCTACAACAACTAAGAATAAATTGTTATCAAAATTACGAACAAGGAAAAGAAACGAACCTTGCTCACAATGCAACGAATAACTTGGCAAAAATCGACGAAAACGAAATGATCCTTTTCTCTCCATTCTAAACAGCCGAGACTTCTCAATTTTCATTACGGGGTCGAAATGTGTATGAGTGTGCTGCACATAATTTTTTGTCATCAACTGGGGATTACCTCTGAAAAGAAACCCTTCACCTTCATAGTTCTTAAGCAACTTAAACAATAGCTTTGCTGTAAGACACACAGTTTGAGAAAAATTACATATCATGTAGACAATACACTAGTAAGGAAGTGCACAAATCTCCTTTAACACACCATTTCCAGGAAAACGCCATCTAGTTACACGGATTAAAGGAAAGTTATGCAAAATTCAGCAATGAAGAAGCTGGTGGGCATTTCTTTCCCACGACAATCACCAGTAACAGTTTGCAAATAATGAGGTGATATTTGTTAGAAATAACTTTAATAAATTATTACCCTTACGGTCTTGATCTCTAGCAACTTCCGCAGAATAATTTCCTATTGTGGTGAGATTTTCGAATCAGGTTTGGATTCTGTAGCTCACCTTTAAGAAATTAAATTACTTATGTTAAGAGCATGTTTAAGCTTTCATTAAGGAACAGATGAACATCGTCAAAATAATATGGGTACCAGGGCAGGTTCTGTAAAAGTTGCGCCGAGTAAAAGTTGCGCCGTGAAGATCATGTCCTGACTGACTGACTGACTGACTGACTGACTGACTGACTGACTCATCATCGCCGAGACAAAACTTCTGGATATAAAGAAATGAAATTTTCGGGATACATTTATATTAGGGTGTAGGTGCTCACCAAGGGAGGATTTTTGTATATTCCGTCGCTGAGGGGGCGAAAAGGGGGTGAATTTTTAAAATGAGTATATCTATATCTCAAAAAACTTGAAAGTTTGCAGACGTAAACAATTGGTATTTGGAATCTACTTTAAAAATAAAGAAACACGTATTTTTTTGCAGAAAATTCCATTAAGGGGGAGGTGGACAGGGGGAAAAGGGGTTGATCACCTTCTCTGAGGAGACTTATATCTTAAAAAGTTAAGATGTTACAGACGTGAAAATTGGTATTTGGAATCTCCTTTGAAAATAAAGAAACACGTATTTTTGTGTTTTTGGATAATCCGACGAATAGGGGTGAACAGGAGTGACAAACGGGGTGAATTTTTAAAGGCTATATCTGAAAATTATCTCAGATACGTAACATAATACAGATTTGAAAACTGCTATTTGGAATTTCCTGTAAAAGTAAAGAAACCTATTTTTTTCGGAAAATCCACTTAAGAGGAAGTGAAAAAAGGGAGTGAATTTTTAAATTAGCATATCTACAGTATATCTAAAAAATGTAAGATATTTTAGACCTGAACATTGGTATTTGGAATCTCCTTTTAAAATAAGGAAACACGTATTCTTTGGTTTTTTGGAAAAAACTTGACGGTGGGGGGGGGGGGGGAGAATTGAAAAATTAGTTGAGTTTTTTGTATGATAATAGGCTATATATATATATATACCAAAAATCTAAAGATATTACAAACGTGAAAACTGGCATTTGGAATCTCTTTTAAAAATAAAGAAACGCGCATTTTGCAGGGATCAACGTGTTGGGGGGGGGGGGGGTGAAAACTGAAATGAATTCCTTTTACGAGGATACATATATCTCAAAAACTGAAGAAGTTACAGTCATGATAACTGGTATTTGGAAGCTATTTTAAAGAAACAGGTACCGTTTGTTTTTGAAAAAATTCATTTGAGTGGGGAGTGTGAAAGGAAGTGAAAAAAATTAAATTCTTTTTCTGGAGAAACTTACATCTTAAAACTGAAGGTTACAAGATGTGGAAATTGGTATTTGGAGTCACCTATAAAAATAAAGAAACATGCATTTCTTGGGTGGGGGAAACCAACTTAACGGGCGGGGGTGGACTGAAAAAGGATTTTAATTCCTTTCATGAGGATACTTATACCTCCAAAACTAAAGATGTTACAGACATGAAAATTAGTGTTTGGAATCTCTTTTAAAAATAAAGAAACACGCATTTTGGGGGGGGGGGGGATCAACTCTCAAAACTGAAGATGTTACAGTCGTGATAATTGGCATTTGGGAAGCTCCTTTCTAATTAAAGAAACAGGTATTTTTGGTTTTCGGAAAACTGACTTGGGAGGGGAGGGAAGTGAAAGGAAGTGAAAAAATGTAATTTTTATGGAGAAATTTCTATCTCAAAAACTTAAGGTTACAAACGTGAAAATTTGTATTTGGAATCCCCTTTAAAAATAAAGAAACACGCATTTTTGGAGGGGTGGGGGGAATCAACCTAACGGGCTGGAGTGAAAACAAGAGTTGAATTATTTTTATGATAATACTTATATCTCAAAAACTGAAGATGTTAGAGGCATGAACATTTGTACTGTATTTGGAATCTTCTTTCAAAGTAAAGAAACACGTGTTCTTGTGTCTTCGGAAAATCCACTTAAGGGGATAAATAAATTGAAATATCAGTTGAATTATTTGTATGAGGATGCTTATATCTCCAAAACTAAAGATGATAAATACGTGTAAATTGGTATTTGGAATCTCATTTAAAAATAAACACGCACTTTTTGAGAGGGGGAATCAACGGGTGGGAAGGGGGAAGTGAAAAAGGAGTCGACTTACTTTTATGAGGATTCTTATATCTCAAAACTGAAGATGTTACAGTCGTGAAAATTAGTATTTGAAATTTCCTTTAAAAATAAAGAAACACCCATGTGTTTTTTCGTAAAATCGACGTAAGGGGTGTGGATTAGAAAATAAGTAAATAAGGAGTTGAAATATATTTATGAGGATGCGTTATCTTAAAAACTGAAGCTGTTACAGATGTGAAAGTTGGTATCTTCAATTTCCTTTCAAAATAAGCACGATTTTTTTTTGTTTTTGTTTTCGGGGAGTCCACTTAGGCGGAGGGGGGTGGAAAGAAGTGAAGAAGAAGTTGAATTATTTTTATAAGTATACATTTATATCAAAAACTGAAGGTGTTACAGACGTACAGACATGAAAACTGGTATTTGGAATCTCCTTAAAAATAATGAAACACGTACATTTTGGTTTTCGGATAATCCAGTTAAGGGGCTGAAAAGAATTGGAAAAGCGGGTAAATTTTTAAAATGAGTACCGGTATATTTACATTATGTGTCAAAAAATTAACATGTTAGAGACAAGAAACTTGGTATTTTGAGAGTCCTTAAAAAATACAGGAACATGCACCTTTTTGTTTCGGAGAAGTCACTTAACGGGGGGTGAAAAGAAGTGAAAAATAGTTGAATTATTTTTTATGAGGATACTTATATCTTAAAAACTGAAGACGTTACAGACGTGAAAAATTGGTATTTGGAAGCTCCTTTAAAAATAAGGAAAGACGAATTTAATTTTCGGAAAATACACTTAGATGGGAGTGGGAGTGGGGGAAAGACTGATTGAGGGGTTGAATTATTTCTATGGGGATACTTTTGTATATCTCAAAAACTGAAGATGTTACAGATGTGGGAATAGGTATTTGGAATCTCCTTTAAACATAAAGAAACATGTATTTATTTTTTCGACTTAAGAGAAGACTGTTTCTCGCAGGTATAATTGTATGTCGCACGGTCGTATTAGCCCCAAAAGGTAATACCACAGACATGGTTTACAAAGAATTTCTGGGGTAAATGAAACTCAATTTTTGGGTGAGATTTTATACTTTATGAATTTTCAGATACTGGTAATGTCTTAGTACAACGCCGAGGAACGATTACTTTGTTCGAATTACAAAATCCACGCGAGCGAAGCTGCGGGTAATTGCTAGTTAATATATATAAAATGTTATTAACTCTATCAATGTTGGTTTCTTGCACATTTAAAAGACCTGCATCGTATTTATATCAGTGGGTGAAATGTGTATAACTACGTAGTTTGACTTTATTTACAAACCAAGTGTGGAAACATGGAATCAGCTTTTCAGTCTCATGAAGAATATCCACAGCCTGTTTGTAGCTAACTGACAGGGTCAGGAATAGAGTGAATGAAGGATGAAATACCACTAAAGGAAGAAAATGCTGCCGAGTTCGAGGTCTGGCGTGCTTTTCTGGACAAAGATTAATGGACGCCAAATGACATGATAGCGAATTTGTTGAATAAAGAATGACCAGTGAAAACAGAAAAAAACTGTCTCACCCTACGTTTCCCCTGACATGCACCCGTTATGAAGTGATAGGGGTCAAGAATGAACCATAGCTACTGCCAAGGAAAGGAAATTGTGTGCCCTGGCGAGGCCTGTCGCATTTCCCTGGGTATAAAAGATTAATAAATGACAAATTAAATTGTTTCAAACAGTGATGCTGATGTAAAGATGAAGAAATCAGAAATAATATTTTGAAAATCCTGATAAGGGGTAAATAGGCAGTGGACACTGTCACATTCTGAAACACGAAACTTCCCTGTGGAATTCCCAAACAAGACCTCTCGCTAATGAGATCCTAGAATGATTAATGACCACGGCGCAACTTTTACTTGGTGCAAGTTTTACGACACCCCAGGGCATGCAGGTATAGAAGGTATAGAAGATAAACTGGCCAGGAATGGGGCAGAAACATATTTTGTAGGCCCACAAACTGTATGCGGGATTTCCTATGGACAAGCCCGACACTACATAGGAAAATGGGTACCAAAGAAACAAATGGAGAACTGGAAAAAATAATTCAGGATGCAGGCATGCAAAGTAACTGATAAAAGGCCAAACAAGAAGCATACTAAAGAAATGTTGAAACTCAGCAGGGAAAATATAAGATGGGTAGTAGGACTGTTGACAGGACACTGCCATCTGAAAAAACACCTACACAGAATTGGAGCAATAAGAGACAATATATAGAGAAAATGCAATGAAGCAGGAAGGAATCAGCTGAACACATACTTTTTGTATGAGAGGCCCTGGATAGAATCAGATTCTGCACTCTACAGTAGGACTACCAGGTGAACAGAGAGAAAAATTCCAAGAAGACCCAATAAGAACAACCTGGAGCTTTGTGAAGGGAGCAGGGATATCTAGGTGGGAATGAAGGAAAAACATGGTAGCAAAAGATCTTAGAGGTCGACGCTAACTGGGAACTAATATTTAGAGGCCCCATGAAGAAAATAAGAAGAAGGGACAGATGAAACTAGAATTACAAACTGTACTTATTTAGTCAATTATCATAAATTCACTACTATAAAGCAATTTACATGCTTGATGAAACTTCTACCGCTGCATTACAAGTTCATAATAGGTAATCATCCATCGCACGCTGGGTATGTTACTGTACTATGTAGATATGCATGGCATTTTGTAGCTTCAGCTGGACAATGTTTCTTTCCTTCAGTTTTCAGCAACAATGCCTAGATTAGTTGAAATCGTGAAGGCATGGTTTGCGGAATTCTCAGTCAAGAAATCGAAAAATTTAGAAAATTCGTGGGTTCACCCGTAAGTCACATAGTTTGCGGATCTTTCACTGAACTCGGTTCGAGGTAGGCCTAATTACACACACACGAGCAGCCAAACAGTATCCGGAACTTTTAACGACAATGTCCCAATGAAGATTTCCGCGAAACAATATTTTGATGATGATGATGCTTGTTGTTTAAAGGAGCCTAACATCTAGGTCATCGGCCCCTAATGGTACGAAATGAGACGAAATGTAATGACAAATTAAAAGTCCAAAATTCTCCACTGGCCAGAATTCAAAACGTGAGGATGAAGAATGAATGGATGGATATGAATTTAAAACAATCAGTGGATCCGACCCGCAGTGCCTCACATTCACAGAAACTGACGTAAAACAATAGTATTACTGACCAAGGGACTGCTTCTAAAGCACAGTACTGAATCGATGATGCTTGCAGTCTAAAGGGGTCCAAAATCTAAGTCATCGACCCCTCATAATGGTACTTATCGCTAGGAAAGTAGAACCATGGTATTTGTCATGATGAAGTACTAATCAAAGTAGCGTAGACTCGCGGTATTGCACGCATTATGGTACTACTCACAGGTAATGTAATTCGCACATGTAATACGGACTTGTGGTGTTTCGCACATTCCGGCGCCATTTAAAGGCAACGCAAAACTATGGTGTTCATCACATAAGTGACTCGTACTATCCCGTGCTGTTCCTCATATAGTGGGTACTAATCATAGGCAAGCCAGAACCATGGTGTCGCTCATATAGTGGTACTAATCACAGGTACTGTAAAAGCCGACAGCGCGCTCTCAGTGGGGGGCTGACCGCACGGTGCTCCTGCGTGCTACCAATCACAAACTTATTTGGTACCTAACATAGTGGTACTACGCGCAAGTAAAAGCGACCCATTGTGTTCCCCGCGTGGTGGTACTAATCACAAGTAGTTTCATCGTTCTAATACAATCAATCATCCCTTGGTCGCCCGTTTTAGTCGCCTCTTGCGACAGAGAGGGGATACCGTGGGGGTATTCTTCGTCTGCGTCCCCCACCCACATGGGGTACACAATATTTTGTAGATCTTATTATCTTGGTCCAATTTGTAATATTTACTTTTCGCATACACGACTCAGCACGAGTATTACACTTTAATTCGGATATATAATTTAGAAGTTAAATTTTAATTTATAAAAGTGATTTTAACATGTTGTAATTGAAGATACTCATTTTGCCAGACTGAGTAGGTAGCTCAGACGGCAGAGCCCTGGCCTTCTGAGCTCAAGCTGGCTCCTGGTGCATGCACTGTGCACGGTGCAAAAAACGACTTCGCTTGGTTGACCAGAGTGCAGACCCCCACTCCTCGATTTGGAGCAATAGCGCTGTCTCTCTCTTTCCCCACGCCTGTCTCGCTCGCTCCGCCTGTCTCCCTCTTCCTCACTTGCTCCGTAGCGCTCCAAATCCGAGCCGAGTTGAGCTGAGTTTAGCAGAGTAGCCCAGAGACGAAGCATTGGTCCGAGCCGAGCCGAATGGGACCGATGCACTGTGCACAGGAACGCTGCGCCTCAATTTGCACGCGTGAGATTTTGGGCGTTTGAGAGTCCCTGACCTAGACATTATCCTTTTTTTTTAGAAGTTGCTTTACGTCGCACCAACACAGATAGGCCTTGTGGCGACGATGGAACAGGAAATGGCTAGGAGTGGAAGAAAGAGGCCATGGCCTTAATTAAGGTACAGCCCCAGCATTTGCCTGGTATGAAAATGGAAAGCCATGGAAAACTATCTTCAGAACTAACGACAGTGGGGTTCGAACCCACTATCTCCCGAATACTGGATAATGGGCGCACTTAAGCGACTGCAGCTATCAAGCTCAGTCTCATTATCCTTGTAACCAACAATCTTTACATACTGCTGACTGAATACTCCTGCCTTCTGTAAATCCTCACATACCGGGCGGTCCACCAGCCCCTTGCGATCCAGTTTTATGCATCCCTTCAGATTTACTACAATTCTCGAAGACAAAAGTCCCTCTCCCTAAACCGGGGTAATATAACGAGATGTGTGTTTACGGGCTAGAAGAAAGCACGAATCGTGAGCGTCACTATTAATTCATTATGGGTAACTCGAATGAACACGTCAAACAAGTACAGATACGCAGAACACGTACTTTAAAACAGGAGGTGGACGCACAGAACGGTACTGTATAGGCTGGGAAGTGGGCGCCGCAGGTCTAGTGTCGCAGTAGCTCACATGGCAAGCGGGCGGGGAGATATGTGATAGTGGACAATGCTCGAGGTAGGAGGTTCGAATCCCACATAAGAATTTTCTTTAACAGCCAGTTGCCTGGGATGTGGTAAGGTTGCATACTTGATAGCTTCCAAGGACTGATTTGTTTATTTGACCCTGTAAACGACTGTATGTATCGGTGCATTGGGTATGGTGCTGGGTTGGACAAGGATGTGGAGATAATGGTATGTGACCAGTATAGGCTGGGAAGTGGGCGCCGTAGGTCAAGTGTCGTAGTAACTCACATGGCTATCTAGCGCTAGGATGTGTGATAGTTGACAGTGCTCGAGGGTTAGAAGGTTCAAGTCCCATGCAAGTATTTTTGAAGCCAGTTGCCTGGGATGTGGCAAGGTTGTATATTTAATACCGGTATTTTTCACAGACTGATTTGTTTATTTGGCACCAAAAAGGGCCGTTGGTATGGAGCTGGGTTGATAGAGGCTAGGAAACATGTGCCACTATTTCAGTTATCCACGTCCTTTGACGCAGCACCTACTCGAACTGATGACGTCCGTGGTCGATACAGACCTGCGCGCGATGTAGTAAGGACCGTCTGGCCCGTTGCAACATCTGTGGAAAAACGGATCGGCATGCCTCGGTGATGAGCTATTTAAGGTGAAAAGGACTGGCCGGTTCCTGTGCATACACCAGTTGTTTTACATGGCCCCATAGAAAAAATCCAGGGGTGTAAGAGCGGGCGATCTGGCGGGCCAGGGGACAGGTCCTCCTCTTCCTATCCGTTTATTAGGATACGTCGCATGGAGATGGTTCCGAATGACCACCGCCGAGTGCGGTGGAGCTCCGTCATGTTGAAACCACATCCTGCAGCGGTCAAGGAGTGGCACGATGTTCCAAAAACGGTGGTAGTTCATCTTGGAGAAACCGCACATAGCGTCGGCTGATCAGATGGCCCACAAAGAAATGGGGACCGATGAGGTGACACCCATGATTACACACCATACATTCACGCCCCACTGTGCCTGGGGGATTATCCACACTCCAGTAATGCATATTATGGCGATTAACGGTTCCATTGTTGTGGAATCGTGATTCGTCCGCAAATAAGAGAGTCACTAGAAAAGCAGGATCAGTGTCCACATGCTGTAGGATCCACTGACAGATCGCCACCCGGACATCAACATCATGACAATGGAGCTCCTGATGTGAGTGCAGATGGTACGGGTGAAACAGGTGGGTATGCAATATCCGCATAACAGACACTCGGCTGATGTTCGTCTCCAGTGCAATGGCCCGTGTGCTAGTATGAGGGTTACGCCGGATAGCGTCAAACACGACCTCTTCATTGTTAGCAGACGTCATGGGATGATCTCGAAGAGGCCGTATCCTTCCCAGGGATGCAGTATCCCGCAGGTGTCCTTCCACACTAAAAAATGTCATGCCCGTCGGTTGTCGTCTGTCCGGATAGCGTTCATCGTACAGGCGTTTTGCCTGGTATGCATTCTGTCTAGGTTCTCCATAGATAAGTAACATATCCACATACTCGTCGCTGGAATACATCTCGAGGCAGTGAATAAACTTTGTGTTGTGAATTGCTTCGAAGGAGGGGAGTTCGCGCAGCTACATACTTACCTGCCATCGCATGTTGTTATCGTTCCAATGGGGCATACTTTGCCCTACCTGTGGTCTACGAAGCTTGGAACATGTACGGCGTAGCTAACAGGCCACAGACCATCATCTCCTCATCCTCGTCCAACCCAGCACCATACCCAATGCAATGCAACGATACATACGGTCTTTTACACAGTCAAATAAATAAATCAGTCCTTGGAAGCTATCAAGTATGCAACCTTACCACATCCCAGGCAACTGGCTGTTACAAAAAAATTCTTATGTGGGATTCGAACCTCCTACCTCGAGCACTGTCCACTATCACATACCTCCCCGCCCGCTTGCCATGTGAGCTACTGCGACACTTGACCTATGACGCACACTATACACTATACAGCCTATACAGTACCGTGCTCCCGGTCTGGGCGTCCACCTCCTGTTTAAAAGTACGTGTTCTGCGTATCTGTACTCGTTTTGAGAGTTCATTCAAGGTACCCATAATGAATTAATAGTGGCGCTCACGATTCCTGCTCTCTTCTAGCCCGCAAACACACATCTTGTTATACAACCTGTGACAATAAAGTTTGGTGAATAGTTCTGTACTGTACTATCAACATAGATGAACAATGCACGACAATGACCCTACTGTCCTTCGAAATAGTCCCCTCCCATAACTATGCACTCGAGATCGGCGATACGTCCTGGGAACTTTGCAAGAAGGCTTCCTTTGGAATGGTGTTCAAAAGCCTCGTCACGTTTCGTTGGATGTCAAGAATATCGCCAAATCTCTTTCCTTTCAAAGCGAGTTTGATTCGTGACTTTTCGACTCTGACCTTTTACCGACGAAGCGATCCCGGAGAATGCCATTCCATGATTTGCCGTTTCATTTCAGGGTCGTACCTGAGGCACCAGGTTTCATCCTCGGTGACAATACAGTTCAAGAAATTTGGTGACACATCCGCCGTTTCGACAAAATCCTGTGAAGCCTCTAAACGTGCCTGCTTCTGATTGTCAGTCAAGTGATGTGGCACAAGACGAGAACACGTTTTCCTCTTCCCTAACTTCTGGGTAATGATTTGTTCACACGCATTCACGGTTAATCTGCAGTTCATCCGCTACCATGCGCACAGTTAATCGCCGATCGTTCGTGTTTAATGTCCTCACCTTCTCAATGTCACTGGCGGCGGTCGCCGGTCTTCCGCTACGGGGGTTGTCAGAAATATTTTCCCGGTCTTGTCGAAAACGGGCGAACCACTCGTACACACATTTCAAGGACAGTGCTTGATCTTCATAAACACGTACCAGCATCGCATGCGTTTCTTTCGGTGTCCTGCCAAGCTTAAAACAAAACTGTACATTGATCTTTTGGTCGTTCATGTTCCTGTTCGCAGTTCAGAACCAACGCACTAAACACGCACTGTATCAAACAGGCCTTACAAGGCACACACACGATGCTCAACTGAACAACGTTGGGAGCAAGTGGTCAAAACCTGTTGCTACGTAGGTGCAGCGTTGTGTGTCGCCAGTGTTGCCGGATCGACCGTCCTGACTTCAATCATCGAACTTTATTGTCACAGGTTGTATTACCCCGGTTTAGGGAGATGGACCGATGTCTTTCAGAATTGTAGTAAATGTGAATGGATGCAAGGGATCGCAAGGGGCTGGTGAACCATCCAGTATATATATTGTTTACATTCCCCTTGTTCAGTAATGATCCCTGGAATGTCCTTCTTCGAACCTGTTTCTGCCTTTCATTTTTCACTAAAATTTGTATGAGTGCCAAGCATGTTTGCCATCATATTATCCTTAGCTGACTTGTTTGCAAGATTAATTCTTTTTTTAGTCAAGTTCCTTCAATTTCACCTTACTTCCACAAGCATTTCTAACTCTTTCTTTCCAACCTGCACCTCCTTATTATTTTTATTTCTCTGTTGCCGGGCTGAGTGGCTCAGACGGTTGAAGCCCTGGCCTTCTGACGCCAACGTGGCAGGTTCGATCCTCGCACAGTCTGGTGGTATTTAAAGGTGTTCATACACGTCAGCCTCGTGTTGGTAGATTTAGTGACACGTAAAAGAACTCCTGCAGGACTGCATTCTGGAACCTCGGCGTCTCCGAAAACCGTACAATTAGTTAGTGGGACGTAAATCAATTATTATTATTTCTGTCTGTTATAATATAGCGGCTCTTTACCATTCCTTGCCACGTTCAGAGGCACATACCTGTTTTCACATTCCTCAACAATTTCTTGAAACCCATTCCAAAGACTGTCTACATTTTCATTTACCATTTTCAAGCGATCATAAATTGCTTCTTAAAAACTTACTAACTGCTGTCTATTTACAAATCTCTCTTCTTTGTGGCACAGCCGGCGGTCCGATCCTTTGCTATTACCTGGGGACGGCTAATCCTTACTTTCACTTTCCTAAGTGTCCGATCCGTTGGCTGAATGGTCAGTGTACTGGCCTTCGGTTCAGAGGGTCCCGGGTTCGATTCCCGGCCGGGTCGGGGATTTTAACCTTCATTGGTTAATTCCAATGGCTTGGAGGCTGGGTGCTTGTGTTGTCGCCAACATCCCTACAACTCATACACCACACATAACACTATCCTCCACCACAATAACACGCAGTTACCTACACATGGCAGATGCCACCCACACCCAGGGTCTGCCTTACAGTAGCTGCACCCGGCTAGAAATAGCCACACGAAATTTAAAAAAACATAACTTCCCCAGTCACCTCATACAGCAGCTGTGTGCAGACAACTAGATTTGAAGACAGGGCTCCGGGCTACACAACACAATGACTATTCCTTGGTTCGACTCCAGAGACAGTCTAGTAATTCACACAGTCACATGTAGCTCAATAGTAGGATGATAATCACAACAACAAATATTAACACAGGTCCATTTACTTTCACACTCTCGATAGCGGCTGACGCACGGCAGTCCTCAATCCAAGTACACACATACAGTACTCTAAGGCAGTGCACGGTCTTCTGTCCCGTCGTTTTCAGTCCGGCTACTCGCTGGACACTCCGGCGCAACAACCATACCTCCTCGGCGCTCTGTACTTTCCCAGTACTATACTGAAATTCAAGTTAAGAGCTTAGGAAAGGTATCCTTCCGCATGTGAGTACATCCCCTGTTCCCCCTTCCCGTCTCGTCACCGTTCTCCATCTCCGCCACAACCAGCTTATCATTAACGCCGTGCGTCCATCTGACAAGTACAGTACTTCATTCTGAAATAGTGAAGCATCAAACGAAATCACTGCCTTTCACATAGCTGTACTTTGATTACGTACCATACCTATTTATTCCTTTATTGACCATGTAAAACCTACAGATTACTGACGAATTCCGAGGCATGAGAAGCAAGAATTATTTTTGTTTCATAATGCGATTTGTGTGAGGCACATGGAGACTTACAACATACGTATACGATTCCGCTCTCGTGCAACGACTGTCAGTGGCAGTTTCTCATAGTTAAAAAAGCTGAAAAACTCACCGGTGAGTGGGATTGCAAAATACAATGCTTCCAGGAATGTTGTAAATATTGTAGTCTCGTCATTCGGAAGGTAAAAACGAACTCATGATCCTCTCATGACAACATTTCTGTAGATAGAGGGCGGTTGCGAATATAAAGTAAAGTACACATTATTATTATTATTATTATTATTATTATTATTATTATTATCATCATCGAATACGCCAAAGATCCTTTTCCCATACCGTGTTACGGCCCTTCCTGTTTTATTTGCGGCGAGTGCTGAGCTGACACATCGTTCTTTCCCTGGAGACTTGGATTTTCCATTCCAAGCGAGCGGCGTAAACACTGTACACAGAAACGCCGATCAGCTGCGCGGACTTTTTCACGTCTTCCACAGTCCACAGTGGATTCTAATCTCGTAGGCTACTGTAAACGTTTAAAACAATTTGGTTTAGATTTCCTACTTTATTTTCCTGTACTTTTGTTAGCTTGAAAGTATTTCACAGGGAACTCAAGCGTCACAGCATCACACACGTCTTGCTCACAGCTGGCAGCCATTATGAATACTGAACAGTGAACACGCTGTTGCAGCCAGTATTGCCAACAGTTTTCTTGGATCCATCTTCAACGTCCCACCTATTATGCGAACTTGTCAACAGTGGAATGAACTCGAACAAACTTACTAAGTACACAGTGCAATAAGATATCAATATCATATTAAATTATTATTATTTTGCTACATACACCACTGAGAACAATAACTATTCACAGCCATCTACGTATGAAATATAAGAGTTGGTAACGAACCCGAATAACATACAACCTGTGATATATCTATATAAATAAAATTGTTTCTGTTTGTCTGTTTGTCTGTCTGTTTGTCTGTTCCACCATCACGTCGAAACGGCTGGATAGATCTCAACCAAACTTCATATTTAGAGTATACTGACCCCGGGGAAGGTTTCGATATGCATATCATTTTAAAATCTTTGAAAAGACGGGGGTTTTATAGGAAAAACGGTTTTCCTCCATTTTCTCTTATACTATTATAGGCAAAATATCGAATTTGTCGTATAAGGACTAGACAAAGCTCAATTTAATCCTCTTGACGCAAAGAACAAAACTCGGTAAGCCCTACGGGCCCGAAAACCATGTTTTAAGGCCCTAAAACCAACCGTTACGGAGATATTGGCACCACACTACCCCTGCTCTAGGAATCGGATAAAGAAATGAACTGCCGTAACCATGGCAACGTCAGCTCCAGGATTCTAGAGCAGTGAGATTATGCATGTACGTTTGGGCATAGCTGTCAACCAAAATAGGTACAAATAAGACTTAATATCTGGGAAAAAAATATACTGTTGTGTAAGGCACTCATAGGACTCCTTTGGGCGGGGATGGAAAGGGGGTGAAGAACGAGTGTAAAAATCTTACTATATATAGAAATGGAAGTGTGTGTGTAAATGACACATCTCCAACTAAACCACTGGAGCAATTTCAACCAAACTTGGTACACGAATCACTTACTATCGGGAGACGATCACTGTGGGGGGTAAGCTATCCCTAGCGCCCTTAAGGGAGAGGGTCAGGGGGGTGGTAGTTACAATAATAATCGAGAATAGTGTCGAATTCATAGTTTTCGGGGTCGCTGAGTTGAAAAGTGATACTCTAGAATTTTTTTAAAATCCAGCCCCCTTTTAGGTTGGGAGCAAAGGGTGGGGGGGGGGGGTGGGGGTGAGATATAGAAATAATTAAAAACAGTTTCGAATCCATAGATTTCAGGGTCTCTGAGATGAATAGTATTACTCCGGATTTTTTGCAAATCCAAGTGGGGAGCGAAGGGGGTGAGATATAAAATTAATCGAAAAACTACATATAAAAATATTATCTTCTTCTTCTTACTATATATAAAAATTGATGTATGTGTGTGCGTGGGTGTGTGGGTGTGGGTGTGTATATGACACATCTCCTCCTAAACCACTGGAGCAATTTCACCAAACGTGGTACACTTATCAATTAGTATCAGGAGACAAACCGCGTGAGGGTAAGACACCCCTAGCACCCTTTTGGCAGGGGGCGAGGGGAGTGGTATAAAAATAATCTTATAAATAAAGTTGTTCGTTTCTGTTTGTCTGTTTGTTTGTTTGTTTGTTTGTTTGTTTGTTTCTTTGGCTTAAGTGCGGCCAATATCCAGTATTCGGGAGATAGTAGGTTCGAACCCCACTGTCGGCAGCTCTGAAAATGGTTTTCCGTGGTTTCCCATTTTCACACCAGGCAAATGCTGGGGCTGTACCTTAATTAAGGCCACGGCCGATTCCTTCCAACTCCTATCCCTTCCCTGTCCCATCGTCGCCATAAGACCTATCTGTGTCGGTGCGACGTAAAGCAACTAGCAAAATAAAAAGAATAAAAATGTTTGTTTGTTCCACCATCACGTCGAAAGGGCTGGATAGATCTCAACCAAACTTCATATTTAGAGTATACTCACCCCGGGGAAGGTTTCGATATGCATATCATTTTAAAATCTTTGAAAAGACGGGGGTCTATAGGAAAACCACAACGGTCTTCCTCCATTTTCTCTTATACTATTGATTTTCTGCAAACTCTGTGGACCGTATGTGAAAGGTCTCTTCATCACAAACAACTTTCGTTGTGTTCATAATTTACCTTACTCTTCAAATGACGGAGAAATTTACTATTTTCTGCCGATACCATGCTCGGCATTGAGGGACCGACAGAGCGATAACGAATATATGGGTTACCATGGCAACGTCTCTGACTGCTTGCCAGCAGGGAAGTAACGTATTGTCATTTTCCTCATCATTCCTTTAAATTCGTGGTTGTTCCTTGGGTAGAAAGCAAGAGAGTCGTCAATCGGCCATTCTGCGGGATATTGGCGGAATATCATTGGAGGTTATAACCGTCCTCGAATAGCATAAGTAATAACACAAATATTCATCTTCTTATCTGATTACCTAAGAATCCCTGCGCCTAAATTTCTCTCCGATTACCGCTTTCTTATATCCATAACTCACTCCGGCATAATTTATTGAGGAGCATTTGATTTTCCAATACATTCACTTGGTATTTATATATTTGTCGTCATCCGGATGTCCTCTGTTATAATCTATTTTCTATTAATTTCAACTTACTAAACTGTATTACTTTCTTCCTTAATTACCACGTATGTATGCGAGTGCTAATCCCGAATGCTGTACACTCTTTCCTTTGAGGAAATATTCTAAGCTATGCAAATGTATAACTTCTGGCCCAGGAAAATTCCGAAATATGGATGCAATTTTAACGGCGGTGCAGACCTTCGTTTCGGGGTAATTGGTGGCTAATCAGTAAGTCGTATCAAAAGTCACAAAGCAAATTGCGTTTCATTTTGGAGAGATCTACAACTTTTGTCCTGTGACTTTTCGTCGTATTTCTATCCCTAATACATTAAACACAAGTTGATTTTGTACTTTTACACGTATATGTTATCATTTGGCACACTTATAGGAAAGGTAGAATCATGACATTCGGCACGCACATTGACATGACCATTGGCAATGTTATAGCCAAATTTTATGATTCTAGCTGTCACATGAGAATCAAAAATATAAAGTAGCATTCAAAAACTGTACAAGATTTCACCCCATTCAATGACTCTAACTCAATCTAACCCATAAATAAAGGAGATACGAGAAGATGTCATAGGACCAACCATGTAGAGCACTGAAAGGGGCGTCTGATGGTGAAGTCCGTTTGTAGATACGTCGTACAGTTGCAAAGCAGTAACTATCGAAATAAAGGTCTACACTTCTAGAGTATGTCTGTACATTGACAATTTTGGCGAAATTTCCGTACAGTTATCCGTTTCAGGTGTAATAATGACCATCTGCATATATTCTGTTTTGGTGTCTGTCTGTTTGTTTGTTTGTCTGTTTGTCTAAAACTTGGAAACTACTGGATATATTTCCACCAAACTTGATATTTAGAATCCATCTGTCCTTTGGTAGGTTTTAGGGCAAGTATTGTTTCTGAATCCCTGAATTGACTGGGGGATTATACGAAACCGAAACCGTCATTTTGCAACCAAACTTAATGTAAATTTAGCTGCCGTAATGGAAATTCATTTCTAGGCCTTTTTCCTCATGTGCATCATTTCAATACGAGGATTAATAAGGGAGATATCATTAACGGACCGTTTTCCGGTACAAGTCCCACCGGACTTAACTCAAGAGCGGGTGCGTGTAAAGCGTATGTTTTACAACTTGAAAACTACTGAAGATATTTGAGTCAAACTTTATATTAACATCCACCTGTCCAACGGTAGGTGTTAATCGTCAATAACATTTCATGTTCCCGGAATGGACTGGCGGTTTATAGGGAACCGAAATGGTGATTTTACTCTTCCAGAATGTATACAGTACAAGACCAACCTGACTGGAAATCGACCAAACATGATGGAATTCCATCTCTAAAACTTTTTTTCATGTGCATTTTTTCGACAGGAGGATTAATAAGGGAGATATCATAAACGGTCCGTTTTTCCGGTTAAGTCCAGCGGATATAGCCCAAAAGGTGTTGTACGTGGAGCAGGTTCCTTATTTATCTATGTAAATAAAATCGTAACTACTGTGTGCCTGTACATAGACTATTTTGTCGAAATTTTCGTACAGCTACACGCTTAAGGGGTAATAATGATCATCTGCATATTTTTTGGTTTAGTATCTTGAAAGTTCTACTTTTTACACTTCTCACTGAAAACCCAGATTGCGGCATAATCTGCCAGTCGAGAAAGAAAACTGAAATTTGGCAAAATTTTACGACTTAGCCTGTAACGGGCGGAAAACTTCCAAGAGCTTTAAATTTTTCCCTTTCTATCCCGAAGAATATCGAAATATGGAGGCAATTTTAATGATGGTGCAGACCTTCGGGAAGTATCATCACATAACGGATGGCACAATCCCCGTTCAATTTGGAGTGATCTACAACCTTGGTCGTACGACTTTTTGTCGTATTTATATCCATTTTACGTTTGACTTTTCTCTATTTCTCGATCTTAAGTAAAGTAGTACTTTTCACATACATAATTCATACCTTCCATCACTTAGAGGAAAGATAGAATCATCATACTCTACACGAAAATTGGTCCACCCAGTAGCCATATGTGAGCCAAATGCTATGTATGTAGCTGTCACTTAATTATCCGAAAAGCAATGCAATGTGAGATAATCTTACACAAATTTTACCCAAGTTTCTAACTCAATCTGACCCATGAATAGATGAGATATCATATGACCAGCAATTTAGGCCGCTAAATCCGGCGTCTTATGGTACAATCTTTTCTCGATATGATGTACCGTTTAGAAGCAGTTAATCTGTAAATGAAGGTCTGCAATATTGTAAACAAGCACATACTTTCGTATGTCGAACTATATATATTCACTGATGTCGATTTTGTAGCGATCGAGAAAGGGTGTGTCTGCTATTGTAATCAGTACTCCGCACACCGACTATGACTGGCAGTAGGAATGGAGTCCTTCTCCAATTCCTGTGTAACTGGCATTAATGAGGCAGGCCTACCATTGTAATGAATAATTCACTTCTCGATTTGACTTTCAGAAGGCAAGGGAGCATGCAGCATACAGTCTTTGGCTGTAGGCAAGCGTTCCCGCAGTTATAAACAGATGTACCCATCTAAAATGTGACTGGCATTAGGCATACTGGCCTGCTATTTTGATGGAAACTCATCAACTTGGTGTGACTGGCAGGAAGCTGGCTGTCAGTTGGAAAAGGGGCCTATCATTATAATGATAACTGCACAACTCAATTTTGACTGGTTGTAGGGAAGTTTCCTGCCATTATAATAAAAACTCTTCAATTTGTAATATGTCTGGAGGTAGGAAAGGGGGCCTGCAATTGTAACGGAAACTCCCCAAATAGATTGTGACCGCGCAGTAGGCAATGGGGCCTGCAATTATAATGTAAACTTCCCAACTCGATTGTGAATCGCAGTAGGGAAGTGAGCCTGTCGTTATCATCACAAATCCGTAACAAGCACTTTACACTGGAAACAACGTATGGGGACCTCTGCATATTGTTTCTCGGATAACGCTAAGAGACATGCTATTTTAAAACAATCTTATTTACTGCATGTACAGTATTTACTTCAATATTCGTATACAATGCAGAATACCGTAGCGAAGCACGGGTACATTTGCTAGTTTTCCATATTTATACAGGGCCAAAATTTTAATTCATCAAGTCAGTTCACCAGAATATCTAACCAAACTGAAGGGAGCTCCTGACTTCAGGAACAAGTAACAAACCTAGGGAACTATTTGGCGCTGCGGAAGCCTTTTCACCGATCAGCTAACATCAAAGGGACCGCTAAGGTCTTAAGTTGACTCTCAGTATAGTCAGGTAGCTGTACTTGTTAGTACATCTTCGAAAGAGCATTTGTCAGAGCTGAGCACTTTTCAGTGCTCGCTATTTCTCTTTCAGGAGCTTTATTTTCAGGAGGACCAGGATGGAGAAGCCGACCCTACCAGTGAGACTGGTCGACCACGACTACGAGGCAGCCTTCGAGAAACTACAAGACGCGCTCTACACGATGGAAGCCCCCACTATGAACGCCCGGGGCTGGTGGTGTTCAACCGGTGGGGGGAGGACAACCACCAGGGGACGCTGAGAGTATTCGACCACCCCAACGCGGTCGTGGAGTCCATCGGGGAGCCAATCCTGCAGATCATAGGCCATATGGTCCCTGCCTGGGCGATCATCATTCGCCCTAATGACGCAGCTAGCTTCAAGGTCTACGAGGAGCGCGCGTCCCAGGAGTTCCAGGTTGCCGGCTACCGGTACCAGGACTCAGGGAGCATCTGGACGTCTCAGGCTACCAGGAGGCAGCCTCGCAGACGGAGCCGAGGACCGAGTACGACGGCGGCGCTCCCGAGCGCCGCGACGGCGCGACCCCAGTTAGAAGGCTGTACTCTACGAAGTACACGCAGACCAACAAGGCCGCCAACCAGGATCGTCGACCACCTACCAAGGCGAAGTGGTCGCAGACGCAGGCCTACCAGGAAGGGCATGTTACCCGGGCGCAAGCCAGGAACGCGCCCGTGATGGTGGACAGCAGCACAGCAGTGGAGAAGGACGCCCCCTGGCGTTCTGAGACTGCTGCCCAGGCCCAGCCTGCCTGCATGTCTGTCGAGCTACAGACCTCGATATGCGCCCCTCAGGACAGGGAACGCAGTCGAGTGTTAGCACCGACCGACGCCGCCGCCGCCAACCAGGAGATGGAAGATGACGGCGACGCAGCGGAGCCACCAGCTACCCCGGGGTCACCAGGCCGGGAGGAGGGTCACCAGGACGAGGCCTCTTCCCCTGCCGAGAAGCAACCCCTGGAAAGAAGAAGAAGACGACGCCGGACCAGGAAGCAGAAGGCGACGCCGGCCCACCAGGAGAGGGCCGCCCAGCCGCAACCCAGGACTGCTTCCAGGACAGCAGTCTGCCGAGTAACAAATCAGGAGGAGGAGAGGACCTCAGCGGGTAGGGGCAGCCAGGTGAGATGGAAACGTCCCCCTCAGCAGCTCTTGCAGTGTTTCCGCTGTCTGAGGTGGGGCCACCGGCAGGAGAGCTGTGGGCTCCAAGTGAAGTGCAACCGTTGTGGGGGTGATCACCACTACACGGCCTGCGCGACACTTAAGGAGGCGGCGGTTTGCGCCAACTGCGCGGGGGGCCACCCGGCCTCCCATCGCAGTTGCCCAGTCTACCGGGCCATGGCGCGGGCAGAGAGGAAGGAGGCCCGGCGTCATGGCCCACCCCCTTCCACGAGGCCCCCGCCTCGGCGGGCTTGGCCTCATTCTCCGGAATCGGAGACTGGGTACGAGGGACCCCAAGGAGGTGGTGCGGTGCGGCAGGCCCTAGTGGTACTTGACGCATGGCTCCGCAGCCGGCAAGGCCCGCGCTAGTCACGGCAGTGCCCAGATGGACTGATCCCCTGGCAGATGGAACGGCGAGACTATGGTTAATGGCTAGCTGGTGCATGATACCTCTTCTCAACTAACACTACCACTGGACCTTTCCCAGTCCACATCCTTGCATGTGCTATCACAAAATGTCAGGTTTTACATGTAGGCTCTTTCTGCCTATGTGGTTTTTCCCTGACCCTTCAATACCACACCTCAACACTACCTTACCAATACAAACTCTTGCCGTGGTAGCGAGTCTAACTCGGAAACCGGCAGATACTCCTTGTATCACTTTCCCACTCTTCCCTGCTATCTCTTTCTTCTTAGAAATTAATAGCATGTTGGAGGCCATGTTGATTGAGTCGATGGTCACGGCGGGGGAGCGGGCTACGGGGGCCCCTCGTAAAAAAAAAAAAAGGTCACTAACGACAGTCAACACCTCTGTCGCCCTCAGCCCAGCCACCGATCCCCAAGACACTGGGCCGATTGCAGAAACGGTATTTAGACGATGTTTACGGTTAAACGACGTCCAATCATGGCTGCCGCATTCTAAAGACGGTGTTTATCACATAGACACTGTTTAAAACCAACGTTCAACCGGCCATGTATAAATGCCGAGAATACTGTTTAACCTCAAATTTGAGAAGTGAATCACAATTAGAAAAAATGAAATGGCGTATGGCTTTTAGTGCCGGGAGTGTCCGAGGACATGTTCGGCTCGCCAGATGCAGGTCTTTCGATTTGACACCCGTAGGTGACCTGCGCGTCGTGATGAGGATGAAATGATGATGAAGACGACACATACACCCAGCCCCAGTGCCAGTGAAATTAACCAATGATGGTTAAAATTCCCGACCCTGCCGGGAATCGAACCCGGGACCCCTGTGACCAAAGGCCAGCACGCTAACCATTTAGCCATGGAGCCGGACATCACAATTAGAGGTTATGTGTTATGAAACATATGACACAGGGGACAGTCCGGTAACTGTCAACTTGACTACAATTCTTGCCAACCGATATATTTTATTAATTTTGGGATAATTTCCCTGGATTTATAGGTCACTTCGACTACATCCATATCAGAATAACTTGTCCCGATCGTCAGAGGGCTGTCACATGCATCAACCAGAAGGGATTCAGTTATTACATTTACTGCCAAGTAAGCACAGTTAATAGTGGCGCTCGCTCTCTCTCTCTCTCTGTGTGTGTGTGTGTGTGTGTGTGAGAGAGAGAGATTTTTTGCGGATAATCGTCGCACTAATTCAGTTATGTTTTCGGAAACTATGATATAGGAAAAGGAAACGACTGGGAAGGAGGAGAAGGAAGAGCCCCAGCATTTGCCTGATGTAAAAATGGGGAACTACGGAAAACAATCTTCGGGGCTGCCGAAGGAGCGTATCGAACGTATAATCTCTAGAATGCAAGCTAGGTACATCTGTATGGCCCGTACAACTCATTCGGTTACACAGTAATAGTTCATCTTCCCATTCCAGATGCTTTTTCGATTACATTCACCGTACACTTCCTCGTACGGTGGCGTGTCGCTTTAGTGTCGATAATATTACGAGATTTTATTTTCATCGAAAACAATATTCTTATCAGTGGGCAAATTATGCTCATGCTTAGCCATATTTGAGTAATGTATAGGAAGACGACAGCTAACTAACGTTTGGAGATTTACCAATGAATTGCATGGGTTGCGACAAGCAGAGTTGCATGGAAGATACTTCTATTTCCATTTTCGAACCAATATTGAAACTTTAAAACGACGCCTAGCTCAACACCGGCTGAACATTGTTTATGCAATGGAAGATCGTGATCGACTAAGACGTTCTTTAGGTACACTCATGAACATAAGTGTTCACACAGCAGTAGATACATTTTGACATACGGTATGCACATATGGGCAATAGCAATTGGTTTTTAAATATTGCATATTTAAAATAAATATATATTTCAAATAAATGTATTTCGTTTATAACTGTATATTTAGTTACAGAATAACTTTACTAAAATATAAAATGAAGATAGTCTTCTAGTGGACATAAATGTTCCCACAACTTAGGCCTAAACTACACGTTTGTCACCATTTGTATACGGTTTAGTAACGTGTGTGCATTCCCTTGTTGCGAATACCACTTCTTAATCTGTTCGGCATTGAACCTACTAATTTTCTTGTGACTTTATCAGTAGTACTCCATTCTTGCAGAAGCAATTATTTCAGCTGGTTTTCGCTGGATATGTGGTGCTTTCTGATTCGCCGTTCGAGTCCATCCCATACATGATCAATGAGGTTATGGTCGGGAGACTTGGGAGGGGTTTTCAGGATATGAGGTGTATTATAAACAATCCACTAACGAACATTATTAGCAGTGTGGTTCAGGTCGTTGTCCTGCTGAAAGTAGTAATCAGCCTGTAGATCCAGCTTTCGGCACTATGTCGTAAATAGTTTTTCAAAATATCCAAATAAACGTACTGGTCTATTGTTCCATCTATAAACACTAGGTCCCCAACACCTGGAGCCGCCATGCACCCCCACACCATAACACCTCCACCACCGTGTTTAACTGTAGCCCCGAGGTTGGCTGTTTCAAACTCTGTATGTATGTACCTCCACGCCGACATTTTTCCATCATGGCGAAAAATGTTAAACTTGTTTCATCAAAAAATTAACTTTTTTTCAGAAGTCGTCATCTTTCATCATGTACTCTTGAGCAAATGCTAATCTCTTCTTTTTGTTTACTGGTCTGATAAATGGCTTCCACCTGGGACTTCGGGTATGATATCCTGCTATATGAATATTTACACGAATGGTCTTAGTATATACCTGTTTACCATGGTACTCCTGACGTTCTGCTGCAATTTTGGAAAATTATATTTTTTCGGAGTCTTTTGCACTGTCTTAATTACCACCTTTTCTTCTCTCAGAGTGAGCTTTTTGAGGTTTTGTACTTCTTAATGATACTGCATACTGTGCATCTGCTTCGTTTAATGATTTGTGCAATTTCGGCATATGATTTGCCTTCTTTACGCAGTGTTACTATTATTTTTATTTCTTAAATTGTAGTTTCCTTTCTAATTTTCACCATTCCATCCTTAATCACAAGTATCCACTTCTAATGTAAACAAGGCTGGTAACTATGTTCACTCCTCAATGTTCAAATCAGAACCGATGTGTACTGCTCTGTTTTGTGGATAGATGTCATCGGTGTGTGTAGACTTCTGTCGAGGCATACCACCACTTCTCGGCCTTATTTTCCTCGTCTCTTCATGTATGAACAAGATTTTACTGCACATATTTTAGCGCACGTATGCATAATGCATCATTTCAATTTACGATGGACCGAACAACGTGCGCAGTTTGCTACCGTGCCAATTTTATACTTACTAATGGATCAATGAGCCTCTGTGTGAACACTTATGTCCGTCTGTGTATATTTCCAGCTTCCTGTACTCTTATTACCGCTCCCTAGTCCACCCCGTTTCCCTGAATGAAGGTCCAAAAGCCTCGTGAGAAAAGCTGGTGGGTAGTGTTTTTCACGACCTCTTAATACGACTTGCTTGAATTAATGAAGCTAATCAGATAAGTATTAGTCATAGTTTCTGCAATCGGCCCACTGAGTCTCACACTGATTCCACCACGGAGTCCAGCACTGGCCCCGAGTCCAACACTAACTCTGAGTCCACCACTAACTCTGACTCCACTACGGAGCCCAACCCTGACTGACTGTCCGCTGCTAGCCTCCCTTTATATAGCTCGGATGGTGGGAGCCAGAACATTCGCGACGTGGCTAGAGGCGGAACATCCTCGTTGAATCTCCAAGAAATTCACAGGTAAGCCAGCCGGCGAGAACAATACCAGAAATGTCAGCCATACCCTCCAGGCCGGCTGGGAACTGTCCGGTCGGCTGACTACTAATCCCTTCCAAGAAGTACCGAAAGGGGCTACCGCAGGGCTGGCACGTAACAATATATTGGCTGCAATAAGTCTATTATTATAATTACTTAATTCTATTCCTTTCTTTACTATACTTTTTACGTTCAACACTAATATTTTATGTCATCCTTACTAATTAATTTTCAGCTTCCTGTACTCTTATCACCGCTCCCTAGTCCACCCCGTTTCCTGAATGAAGGTCCAAAAGCCTCGTGAGAAAAGCAGCTGGGTAATGTTTCTCGTGACCGCTTAATACCATTTGCTTGAACTAATACACTAATCATAGATAAGTATTAGTCCGACTCATTGGCTGAATGGTCAGCGTAGAGGCCTTCGGTTCAGAGGGTCCCTGGTTTGATTCCCGGTCGCGTCCGGGTATTTTAATCGCAAGTGATTAATTCTTCTGGCTCGGGAACTGGGTATTTGTGTTTGTCCCAACATCTTCCTCTTCATATTCAGACAACGCACTACACTAATACAGAAACACGCAGTGGTGATTACATCCCTCCATATAGGGCTGGCGTCAGGAAGGGCATCCGGCAGTAACACAGGGCCAAATCCACATATGTGTGACACAGTTTGCTCCCGCAACCTTACAGATGTTGGAAAAGCGGTAGAAGAGAAGAATCAGACGTATTAAATACCTGAGAAACGTTTTGAGCGAACGGCGAAGCAAATGTTACTACACTATAAATATTCAGTTTATTCAGCTCCGAGCGAGGCGCGGCATGCCCTGACACGGTGTTCCGCGCAATCGGGGAATTGTCGCACGGCTTTCTTTGTACCGGGTAACTACTGATCCATATCCTTCTAACCGCTAAAAATACAAAAGGATATAAAAAGAGTGAATTCATTTATTTACGTATTTCACAGTCATAGAGCAGAATCATTTGATATACAGGGTGGACTTTTTGACGAATCTCCAAAATAATACTGTTAAAAGTATTTGCTATCTCTTCGGGGTTCTTAATCATATCATTATTTCATGACAATGTGATATTTCGAAGTATTTTAATAGTGTTCCCGGTTTCATTCTTTATTACATCCCACATAGCCTGTTAGATGATCTGGCAATGAGTTTATCATTATACATTTCCTTTGCTAGTCTTATTATTACTTTCCTCAATATACTGGTGTATTTTTTGTAGTACAGTAGACCTATACGTGGAATTCAGGTGTCTAGTTTTGTATATATATTCTGTGTAGTAATTTATTCTTTACCGGGCGAGTTGGCCGTGCGGTTAGAGGCACGCGGCTGTGAGCTTGCATCCGGGAGATAGTGGGTTCGAATCCCACTGTCGGCAGCCCTGAAGATGGTTTTCCGTGTTTTCCCATTTTCACATCAGGCAATGCTGGGACTGTACCTTAATTAAGGCCACGGCCGCTTCCTTCCAACTCCTAGGCCTTTCCTATCCCATCGCCGCCGTAAGACCTATCTGTGTTGGTGCGACGTAAAGCCATTAGCAAGATATATACTAGCAATTGTACCCGTGCTTCGCTACGGTATTCCAGATTGTACACGGATATCGAAGTAAATTACTGTACATGAAGTTAATAATTTTCAAATTGCATGTAAATTGGCGTTATCCGAGAAAAAGCATAGGGAGGTCCGCAGACGATGTTTCCAATGTAAAGTGCGAGTTGTGGACTTGTGATGATAACGACAAGTGCACTTGTCTACCACAATTCATTATGTTTTAGAAACGTTGAATAGGGTGACATTTGTGTAAGATTTTCACACAGTGCATTACTTTTCAGATACTTATGCGACAGCTTCAAACATAGAATTTGGCTCACATATGGCTACTGGGTGGGCCAATATTCGTGTAGAATTTGATGATCCAATCTTTCCTATAAGTGAATCAAACCATCAATTGTACGTGTACAAAGTGCAAAATTTAGGTAAATCCAGAAATAGAGAAAAATCCAGCAAAATCTACAGCTCGTAGAGATCTGAAATTTTGAACATAGGTAGATGGAAAGGGGTCCGAATGCACCTCGAAGCCGGAATTTTCATTTTCGCTTTCGTTGGTGAGTTATGAACGAAAAACCATCGGAAAACGTGCATTGGAATATGACAATCCAACGTGCTGTCACCAAGATTAAATGCATAGAGTCGCTGTCGCTAGGCAACGTACATAAGATAGGTAGAGAACACAATATCCAAGGAGCCATTTTACGTCCAGGACGTAGGAAGCTGTTTTTGGTCTTATATGGTCTGAGGGCATATGACGGTGTTGATGATGATTCGTCCGTCGGATCGGGACGTTAGGTCTTGAGCTATTCGAGAGGAGTGGCATGTGTGCCGCGCACAGACAGACAAACACTTCCTTTTATATATATAGAAGAGAAGAAGATATAGATATATAGAAGATAGAAGAAGATATATATATTTCTACATGAGTTTGTAAACCTTGTTGTTATCTAACCACAATTTTTGTTACCTTTTTGTTTAGTGTTTTAAGAGGAAATACTATATCAAAATAGTGTTTAAATACAC
Source organism: Anabrus simplex (assembly GCF_040414725.1). Lineage (NCBI taxonomy): Eukaryota > Metazoa > Arthropoda > Insecta > Orthoptera > Tettigoniidae > Anabrus > Anabrus simplex. The sequence continues at coordinate 234,066,671 of NC_090269.1, read as the reverse complement.
AAACATATTAAATTTATTATTAGTGATTTAAACCCACTAGGGAGCGTTCATGACTAGTTCTTTTTTGGATGCTCCCTTTCGTTCACAATACCTCTTGAGCCCTGCTATTAGTTTTTCCTTCCTTTCTTGTGAAAGAGGTTTGGTAGAGGAGACAATGAGTTTACCACTTCACACAATTTGAGGCGGTCTGAGACATCAGTGTAAGAAATCCCAGCGAAAGCTAAGTCTTACTTTACTTCACCGAGCCACATGCTTCCAGTCTTGTCACTTTTGATGAGTGGGATTATCTTCTTCGTAAGCCTACCGTTCTCCGTTCTCAGAAGGTGCCCATAAAACTTTAGCCGCGTACGTTGCATGCTCGTGTTAGCCATTACTAACCGTTGGTACAGTTCAGAGTTCACCTTCAGTCGGTAGGTTCCATCCGGGAGCACTCTTGGCCCATGAATTTTCCGGAGGATACGTCGTTCGACTTTTTTCCAGATCGTCCATGGTGCCTTTCCCGTTCATCAGTAAGGTCTCCACAGCATAAAAGAAATGGGGTTTGACAACAGTCTTGTAATGGAATAATATTGGCTTTCTTCGAAATGCACTTCTTGTTGTAACGGTTTTGAGCCAGTTGGTATGCTGCGCTGAGTTTGGCACATCTCTCTAAGGTGGAGGTTACGTCTCTACCATTCACCACGATACCGGAATCGACTGACTTTTCCAATCTTTCCATAGATGGTCGTTAAAGGGGCTTACCCGGAGTGCTAACTTTCGAAGTAATTGGTCTTTTCGTATGATATTTGTTGTCCTGTCTTCGCCGCTGCCTCGTGTAGGAATTGAACAGCAACTGCAGCACTTTTAGAGTTGTTGGTTAAGATAGGAGATTATCGACATCTCTGATTTGGATTGCACCGAACTCCGTCGCACTTTCAAATCATTTTTGCTCGGCCGGGTGGCTCACCATCTATAACTTAGCTTCCCGCCGATACAATCAGCATATTGGACCGACACCTAGTTGGTAGTCAGCCTCTCCAGCACCATGTCTAGCTGCGTGCTCCATGATATCGATCCCGCCATCTCTGACCAGGACTTACTTGCCAAACTCCAACTGGCACACGCCCCAGCCCGAGGTGTCTCAAGGATACTGCAAGACTTCGTTCCTACACGTCGGGTCCTGCTACATCTCCATTCAGCTGACGCCGTTTCACATTTTCTCGCCAGCGGAATCTACTTGGACCGCCAGATCCATCGAGTGACGTCTTGCCCTTCGTACTTTGCCGACGAAGCACCACCACAGTGGACTCCGTACCACCATCTTCCTCTCATTTCTACACAACTCCCATCACCACCACCAGCAGCACCACCATCACCACTACCGTCACAACGACCACCACGCCCTCCATCCCTCTCTATCCTTCTGTTCCGGTCACAACTTTTATAACATGCCATCCTTCTCCTCTCATGACTCCTTCCCTCCCTGTCTGCCCTACCCCTGAAGGACCTCAACACCCGAACCAGCCCACTGAGACATCTCCATCTATAGCAGCAGCACTGCCTTCGTCATCACCATCTACGCACGCCGCCGACGCAACAGCCTCCACCGCACCACCATCCACGCAGTCCTCATCGACCTGTCACACCATGTACAGTTGCGTGATCCGCGGAGTGGATCCTGCTCTCTCAGCTCGAACGATTCTCCAGGAACTTCAAGCCGAAGGCGTCCCAGCCCGTCGCGTCTTTCGGATCAAGAACTCCTCCAGCCCGACGTATATGGTCCGCGTCCACCTTCCAATTGCCGAAGATGTCCAACGACTTATTGCCAATGGAGCTTACATCTATCGTCATCGTCATAAAGTTGAGCCCTCTATCTCTCCACCTCAACCTATTCGCCAACATTTCAACCCACCATATTGCCGCCCCAGGCCAGCCCCTCTTTTTCAACCTGGTACACCCGTCTGGCCACGCCTTTCCCCACCTAGTTTCTTCCACCAACCACCTCCAACGCTAGATAGCATCCGACTCCTCATCACTTCCCTTAACAATATCACAACAATTCTGCAACTCCTCAGATTCTCCATTTCCACCCTATTACATTCATTTCAACTTTACTCCTAGAGCACAACTTCTATCATTCCCATCTCCCCAGCTAAGAAGACCCACCGTTACTTCACCATGACTTTTCACATCGCTATATCCATCTTCTTCTTCTATCCCACCTCCTACTTCTTTTTCAAATCTCCCGGCCTGAGAGATCGCGACACGATCTAGGGGGCCCGCCCCGCCTTCGGACGGGGAATGAAAACCTCTCAAGCAAGCAAGGATAGGATCGCCATGTCATCTGCGAAGGCCAGGCTCCTGATCTCGATCTTCCGTGTTCCGTTTCCAATAGCAACCGGTTTGATTCCGATATTGCTCAATCTAAGCTCCCAGGTCTTTATGACTTTGACGAGCACCAGACTGAAGAAAATAGGCGAGAGGCCATCTTCTTATCTCGCACCAGTTGCGATCTTGAAACTCTGAAACAGTTCTCTTCAGAATTTTATCTTGGAGATGAGGGTGCGTGTGTTGTAATTCACTCTTCGTTCTCCCATCACTGAGGAAAGTGTCTGGTGGTCGAGAGAGTCATAAGCCTTTATGAATTCGACAAATACCACGGCGCTGTTCACGACTCTTACATGTATTAAATGGAGGATAGTTTTCAGGTTCAAGATCTGCTCGGTGAAGAATAGTCCTCGCCGAAATCCTTCTTGATATTCACTAATCGTGTGGCCCACACTGGCTCTCCACATTGTCCTGTAGAAACCTAGACACCCGGGCGAATTGGCCGTGTGGTTAAGGGCGCGCAGCTGTGAGCTTGCATCCGGGAGATAGTGGGTTCGAACCCCACTCTCGGCAGACCTGAGGATGGTTTTCTGTGGTTTCCAATTTTCACACAAGGCAAATTGTGCCTTATTTAAGACCACAGCCACTTCCTTCCCATTCCTAGGCCTTTCCTATCCCATCGTCGCCATGAGACCTATCTGTGTCGGTGCGACATAAAACAAATAGAAAAAAAAAAAGAATCCTAGACAGAACTTTGTAGGCTATTCACAACAGCGATATTCCCTGGTAATTGTTGACATAACTTCGGTCGCCTTTCTTGTGCAGTGGTTGTATTAGAGCTGTCTTCCAGTCATCAGGTATCCTGCCAATCTCCCAGCAGTCAACCAGGATCCGGTGTATGACCTCTGCGATCGTAGTTCCGCCTGCTTTAAGGGCTTTCACAATGACGCCATTTTTCTCAAGTGCCTTGTTATTGTTGAGGCAGTTGATGGTGGTATTTATTTCAGGAGGTGGTTCAGATGGGAGGCAGACATCTACTGTGTCTACTACAGGAAGTCTTTCCTTGGGTTCATGGCAGCTGAGCAAATGGTCAAAGTAGTACCGGTATGTCGAAAGTTGCACGTTCCCACGGTTACAGGTAACCAACTTCCCTTTTGGGTTCTTGAGGTGAAGACATGGTAGATTATATCCTGAGAGCTCCTCTTTGAATGCCCCATAGAAGTTTCTGGTGTTGTATCGTCTGAATTCTTCATCCAACTTTACTAGCCTCGACCGATCATAACATCTCTTCACGCACCTAATAGTCTTACTTGACAGTTTTCGTACCTTTGTGAAATCCTCCCAGTCTTCCTTTCGCTTAGTCGAATTACAGTTCATCCAGACTGTAGCTCGCTCGTCGACGGTCACACTCAATATTTCACCATCTGTGACGTCGTTTCCTTCGAGGTTGTCCGAGATTGTTCAAGGACTCGCATACTGTGGACTTCAGTTGGTTCCAGTTACTCATCTCTCGTTGAAAGATGCCAGTTGCAAAGCGTTCTGTATTATCATGGAGGAAATTGAAATCAATCCTTAGTGGGGCTGCATTAGAGGGTATTTGTTGCTTGGGTAGTAACCTGGTCTTGATTTGGGTGAAGCAATGGTCGGAGTCGATGTTCCATTCTTTACGAGCTCTCACGTTCATGATTTCTTTCCTGTTTCTTACATTGATTGCAACATGGTAGGTTAGAAATGAACCAATAGCAGCGTTCGGCGACTGCCAGGTGGTCTGGTACTTGGGTTTTCTAGGAAAATCTGTGGATATGATCCTCATCTGGGTTCGGCGACTGCCAGGTGGTCTGATACTTCGGTTTTCTAGGAAAATCTGTGGATATGGTCCTCATCTGATATAACTTACACAGTTCTATTAAGCGCTGGTGTCTGCGTCTATGCGCTGTATAAGGTTCCACTATGTCTTGGTATCTTCGTTCTTTTCCCAACTTGGCATTGAAGTCGCCCACCAGGAGCTCGATGTGGTGACCGAGGATCTCACCGACCTCATCTTTTAGCAACTACATTTTCTAATTTATAAACATCAGACCATAACTGTTAAAATATGCAATATTTATTTCACTGAACGATCTGTGCTGTATGTTATTGAATTTTCATTATTGATTAATAATGTTATCGGCTTTACATCTCACTAACTACTCTTTTACGGTTTTCGGAGACACCGGAATTTAGCCCCGCGGGAGTTCTTTTATGTGCCAGTAAATCTAACGATACGAGGCTGACGTATTTGAGCACCTTCAAATACCTCCGGACTGAGTCAGGACCAAACCTGCCAAGTTGGGGTCAGAAGGCCAGCGGCTCAACCATCTGAGCCACTCAGCCTGGTTTTCATAAATGATTAATTCAGTAACATGAATGCTCAATATTTGAGCATGATGGTCACCAAAATCTGGACAATAGACCTCTACCGTCTGATAATGTTTGTCTGTATTTATAAAAATCTGATTGGGTTTTTTAAATAACTTTTATTATTCTCCTAGGGTTTTTTTACTGTGGGATTAAGCCCATATGAATTTACAAGCTGTGTTAATAATTCTCTGCTTTTGTCATATTTTAAGAAGTCCACATTTATATCCCCACACATAATTATATCATTACTCATTTTATGTACATTATTTATTAATAAATCTAATTTTATATGAATAAATGAAATCTTCCTAATAGTATACATTATAAGCTTTAGTTTTAATCTTTACTGAGGAGAAGTCAAATTCCTGTTTAGTAATAAGATAACTGTTAATTTTTGGTAATGAGACAAAGTCTCTCATAGTGCATTGGCACTGCCGGTGGTTCCAAGTAGCCTAAGCAGTGGCCTCCACGGTATGCACTAGCCATGCATCTTGGTGGGTGTGCTATTTACCAACTGATGAGTCCAACTTAGCACAGTGGAGCAAAACGCTGGCAACCAGGAATGAGTAAGCTGGAAAATTCATAATGTCCAATAACGGACCATTTATATTAGTATTATAAATTTACTCATTCAGGACAAATATTTCAGGTTCCCAATGGGAATCAACATCTATATATTTATCATGAGTCAAATAAATCCCTTTTCATCAATAAAAGGGAGTAGATTGGACAGTGGAGACTGTATTCTGCAAGGTAATTTTACAAATTTCCCTAAGGAACAAAATATGTTCACCAACCATGAGCCGAAACAGGTTAGAATTGTTATTAGAAATGTGACATTTCACCAGCAATGAAGAATGCTCCCCTGGATAGAGGCTATTCAAATTATCTGCTATTAACACAATGCTAGTGAAAGTACAAGGAGCTACTAACACCTGGCCGTACAGTCTGCATTGATGAATCTCTGACACCCTTCCATGGAAGACTGATAATAAAACAGTTCATTCCAAACAAAGCACACAAGTATGGGGACAAAGCTTTCAAACTTTGCTGTGCAAAAAGGATATACCTAGAATATAATTATATTCCGTGGCTCAGGCGGCAGCGCGCTGGCCTCTCACCGCTGGATACCATTGTTCAATTCCCAGTCACTCCATGTGAGATTTGTGTTGGACAAAGCGGAGGTTTTTCTCTGGGTACTCCGGTTTCCCCTGTCATCTTTCATTCCAGCAACACTCTCCATTATCATTTCATAGCATTTATAAAGGGCACTTGGAAAGTTTGTTTTCAATACGCAAAAATGGTTGGCTGGACACCCCTGTTATGGTGAGGGATGAAAAGAGGGGTGAAAAGCGGTCTAGAAGACAGCAAGGCACGACCTTCACACCAGTTGTTACCAAGCAGTGGATTGCAAGCAAGTTAAGATGTCAGTGTGGTCTAAAAGTGAATATTGCGCAATTATCCGCTACAATTTTGCTCGTGGATTAACTGTTGACCAGTGCCTGGAGGAAACGACTCCTGTGCTGGGGAAAGTCTGTCCACATCGGACAACAATTTTCCGCTGACATAAAGAATTCCAGAGGGGAAATTTTGAGGTTGAAGACGATCCTCGTTCTGGGCAACCGTCTGAATCAGTGACTGAGGGAAACATTGAAGCTGTGAGGAAAATATTGCAGCAAGAGAGGTGGTTGACATATCGGCAGGTAGAAGAGACGCTCCATATCCCTGCACAAGCTATTCATTCAATTCTACATGACCATCTCCGTTTTAGAAAGGTTTGTTCCCTTTGGGTGCCCCATTCACTTTCAGAGAAACAAAGGGCACATTGAGTGAAATGGTGCCGAGAAATGCTAAAACAGTTTGAAAATGGAACTTCACATAACGTCAATAGCATCGTAACAGGTGACGAAACTTGGCTTTATTATTACGATGTCCCAACAAAATCCCAGAACAAGGTGTGGCCGTTTGAAGATGAGGCTACTCATGTGATTGTGCAAAAATCAAGGTCAGTGAAGAAAAGGATGATTGTAGTATTCTTCACTAAATGGGGCATCCTGACTTGGGTTGTGCTAGAAACACAAAGGACAGTTACTTTCAAAATAATTCGAATCGCACGAACGTGAAGTGGTACAGTGAGACTTGTATGCCTCAGGTCATCCAGGCTCTCAAGCAGCTCCGTCCAAGGTCACGGCTCAACACTGGGCTCTTACATCACAACAATGCTCCAGCACATCGTGCTAATACAACAATGGATTTTCTTGCCAGATCAGGGTTTACTGTGCTTGATCACCCTCCATACAGTACTGATCTTGCTCCATGTGACTTCGCACTCTTCCCAGAAGTGAAGATGAAGCTGAAAGGGCAGCATTTTTCATCCGACGAGCAGCTTCTGGCAGCATGGGATCAAGAGTGTGAAAATGTAACCGAAGAAAAGTGGCAGAGTTGGTTCAGTGACTGGTTTTGACGCATGGAGAAGTGTATTGAGTGTGGTGGAAATTATTTTGAAAAAGTCTAAAGCGTTCATTCACATCGCAAAACTTTACTAGTACCCTTTGTATCAGTCATTAATAAATCACCTTGGAAGTGGTGGCTCCATTGTAATACTAGCCTGTATATATATGGTTCATTCATTACATCCCTGACCCTGTCAAAGACTGGAAAACAGGTTGTAGGTTTTCATTCATTCATTCATTCATTCATTCATTCATTCATTCATTCATTCATTCATTCATTCATGCAGAAAAAGGAAGAGATGGAGCGTGTTTATGAAACTTGAAAAAGATTTGTCTGGTGAAGGAAGAACCATAGTAACTGACAATTAACACACCTACATCACTGCTTGATCATCAGATGCATCTTTTGGGAACTATGAGAAAGAATAGGAAAGGTAAACCTAAAGAAGTTTTTGATAAACTGAAGAAAGGTGAAGTGATTGCAAAAGAAAATGAAAAAGGCATAACTGTCCTCTAATGGAAGGTTAAAAGGGGATATGCTTATCTTGTCGACAAAACATGGTGATGAAACTGTAGAAGGAGAAAGAAGGCATGGTAACATCTGGAAACCAACAATGATTATGGATTACAATGAAGGGAAAGGTCATACAGACTTACCGATCAGATGAGCAGTTATGTTTCATCTCTAAGGAAGACTCTAAGATGGTACAAAAATATGGCAATTGAGCTATTGAGCTACTTTTTGGTACAACGTTGATCAATGCATATATCCTGTACAAAAAAGTAACAGGAAAACCCATATCCATAATAAAATTCAAAGAAAATATTGTTATGGAACTCCTGAAAAAACATGAAGAACTCAAATGAGAGGAAGAACAATGCCCACCCAGGCCGAAAAGATCTGCAGTGCATACATTACAATGGAAGGAAGGTGCAACAGGAAGGACGAAGATACTAAAAGGGTTGTACCAGAAAAAGATGGATGGACTTATTGCAAAGAATGTTGTGAAGAAAGTGATTACATACTGCCCAGTGTGTATCCAGCAGTCTCATTATTGCCTGCCACGTTTTAATGAGGAACACAAGTTAATGTTGTAAACTATTCTGGGTTGTGAAGTGATGGTACCATGTTTCATCATTTCCATTCATCATTTCTTTCCACATTACAATCTATGTACGTGTACATTTTAATGCTGATAAGAATGGCTCTCGAAATGTTGCCAGTCCGCAAAGCAGGCTTCCTACCACTGGTGCATAGCTCCTTTTAAATGTAACCTTGCTGCTTCAAATGCTACTGACTGTATTCATAGGTGTCAAGATTTTGGATAGCCAGACACTTTTTGCATCCAAGCTTTCTATGGCATGAAAATCAGAAAGACTTCTCAACCAAATTCGCCATAACACTATAAACTGCTAGCCCATTTCTTGCTGCATAGTATATTGCATTTAAATATATCACTTGCTGGTTTTATGGGATATCATCTCATAAAACTCTGCAACGTTGACAGATGGTAGTTGGCCTTATTTAATCATCATATTTTGTCGCTGGAAGTGCACAAGTAATTCTCAATTCGTAGGCATCATTTTTGTTCTCGTTCATCTTGCAGCTCACTGACACTTGAAGTGGAACTTTTTGTATAAATATACCAATTATACACTGTATATTTATATATATAAGCAATACACTCATTGATGTTTCAAGTTCACTCACATGGAACACTCTTAATCAAATAACAAATGGCTAATCACTTTCCCCATTTAAAAAAAAATCATTGTATTTACATCACTTAAGAAATGAAATAGGACTACACAGCCACAAGATCAGACTGGACATGAAATATCACTATATAGATGCCATTTTTCTTCTTGGTAGTGATCTCTGAATGTCACGACCATTCGCACAATTCCGTGAACAACACTCTGCCACATACCATGATCTTCTGCTGTGTGTCTTTCAAGTGGCAGATTCATCAGACCCTTTATCTGGTTGTACTGGTTTGGGACATGTACCTTCAGCCATTTTCCATCAACTCTACCCTGGATGATATGCTTCTCAATGTCATCTTGCCAGATGACTTGCTCAAATATTTCAATGTTTGGGAGTAGGTGTGCATCAGGGGCAATCTTTATCTACTTCAGAATGGATCCATTTGATCTTATTATTAATCGTGATTTCATAGCATTCTTCGATAGCATGTCACCTCGAAGGCTTTGATTCTCCTATGGCATGCAACTTTTACAGTCCAAGACTTGGAGCCATATGTAGAGATAGGAAATACTAAAGCTTAGACCAGACATTTCTTTGTTTCCGTGATAATATGATGATCTTTCCATATTTTTGGTGGACTAGACAGTGCATTCTTAGCCATACCTATTCTTTTAATTTCACCTTCACAATTTTTTTACTGGACATGCATACTCTTAAGTAGATTACGTCTTTCTTGAAAACTATATCCTGTATAAGCTGGAAGAGATGATGCAATGCACCCTCTCTATCCACTACCATCAGCAATGTAGTATTGTCTCTGCAGCGGAGGTTGGAGATTGTCTTGCCGCCTATTTGAACCCCACCTTTCCAGTCCTCTGAGGCTTTTCTGATGATCCATTCACCATAGATGTTGAAGAGGAGTGGTAACAAAACACATCCTTGTCTGACGCCTTGCCAACCTTAAAGAGCTCTGATAACTTCCCATCAATTCTAATGTATGCAGTTATTTTATCAGTTGTACTTAGTATTGCCATTTCTTCAAGCACTTGCCAAAGATGTCGCATTAGAGTAGAAAATATGAAAAATCATTAACATTAGTTTTAACTTTGTGACCTTTGTTTGCATACCGCATTATATTTTTTGCGTGAAGAATTAGCTTATTATGGAATTTTTGGAAGTAAACTATTTTTTTTTAGATCATGACTTTCTATTCGAAGATAGCAGAGTATAAAGATGTGTGCTACCGGGCGATTTGGCTGTGCGGTTAGGGTTGCGCAGCTGTGAGCTTACATTAGGGAGATGGAGGGTTCGAATCCCACTGTCGGCAGCTCCGAAGATGGTTTTCCGTGGTTTCCCATTTTTACATCAGGAAAATGCTAGGGCTGTACCTTAATTAAGGCCACAGCCGCTTCCATCCCACTCCTAGCCCTTTAGTATCCCACTGTCGCCATAAGACATATCTGTGTTGATGCAACGTAAAACCAGTTGTAAAAAAGGCGTGCACATTTCCCCTTCTCCTCTTTTGGCTGCTCTGTCTTCCCACACTAACCTGTCATTGTGTTTAGCCTATTTTGTGTTCATTTTCTATGTTCCTAACTTCATATAGTCGCAATGAAGGCCGAGATTGCAGGGTGGTTGGTGAGAGGTGACGGTACTAGCAGAATGGTGGCAAATTGTGCGGGCCAGTAGCAAGCAAATTAGAAGTGCCAGTAAGTTGCTAAGGCTTGAGATAAGGGAATTTCTAGAAGAAGCTGGTAGCTGATTAATAATGGAGCAGGCTCACAGAGTAACCAAACTACGAGAATCATTCTTGGGTTATATAAAGAGCACAACTGTGGGGGCGGTGAGTCAGTTTGGAGTGGATCAGTCGTGAGTGACCGTAAGCAGTACGAGAAGGTTGTAAGTCCGTGATGAGTCATTCATGGCGAGTGAAATTGTCAGATGGCTACACAGAGTAAAATGAGGTTTATTCATTGTGAAGTGAACTGTTCTGGAACAAGGCTGCATTATGAGAAGCCATGTTGGGAGCATGAGTTCTACATGCCAAGGGCAGAGTGTGAGTGAAATAAGAGAAAACTGTGTTGAATGGAAGCAAAAAAATGCAAATGAACTTGTAAATAATGGTAATTAGCAGTTTAATAAGTGGATAGTAAAACATGCTACCTCTCTGTGTCGTGATTTTAGTTTTATTTGTTATTTGTTTGTTTTCTCCACATCTTTTGCATATAATATGTATCTAGTAATTTAAGTTTGTTATGTATACAGTGCATCCTGTATTAAGTGACCAATGACGGTTCCATGAAAATACAGTCTTTTAGAGGGGCGGTGACTTGAAAAGGGTAGGAATTTTAAAATAACTTTTAAGCAATAATACTGAACCATTAATATGTATATGATTTAAACACCTATAGTATTTAATTGAACCTGGCAGTAGGTATAAAATGCCTTTGGGTGTGGCGAGCCCATCGTAACAGTAGCCTATATGAACTGAGCAGATATGGTCCCAATTTCCTAGATGGAGGCCTAAGTCTACTTCATGTACTAGCACTAATGGTTCCCTGCCAAGAGCCACTTGAAATGTGTGAACTTTTGCTTGAATACGGGGGTAATCACAATGTTTGGGCAAAGATGGAATACAGTGAAGATGACAAAGCCTTTGATTTCACAGATGATGGCGATTGCAAGTGTAATGGGAGGAAGGTGTTGCATGCTCTCTTCATGCGGCCAGATGCTAATTTAGACAACGTTACAAATGCTGGTGGAGAAGGGGAATGCAGATTGTGAGGCACTCTACCTAGGGAACTCTCCGCTCACACTCGCGATAATGAGGGGGAATGTGGAGCTCGTCAAACTACTACTGGAAACAAGAAAGGCAAACCCCAACCAACAGCTGACGTCAAAAGTTGCAGTGTCGCTAGGTGTACTGATGAATCAGTCAGGCACGGACAAGCTACCACCAAACAATGTCATGGAAATGGTTTAACATTGAAACATTGTGTCGGAAGAAGGAGGGTGGAACGACAGAATAAAGTGGAGAGGAATCATATTTGCTCCCATCTGCTGTCAGCTGAAAATGGGAAAATGAGGATGATGATGATCGGTATTTAATTGCAACTTATTAACACTCTCTCTCTCTCTCTCTCTCTTAAATGGCACTACAGTCCTTGAAGGGCCTTGGCCTACCAAGCAACCGCTGCTCAGCCCGAAGGCCTGCAGATTACGAGGTGTCGTATGGTCAGCACGACAAATCCTCTCGGCCATTATTCTTGGCTTTAAATATTAACACTGGTTCACATTTAATACAATTTGCGTTCACTATTCTGGTCTTTATCACTATATTTTAAAATAGTAATAAATTGGGTTCTTATTTTTAATAGATTTAAACAAAATTTAATTTTCCAGACTTCCTCTAAGGGTATTAAAAAGTCTATTGATATGTTCAGTATCCATACAGTCCTCTAGCAAAATCATTTTCCTTTTTACATTTTTGATGTTAACAAACACTTCCTCTGGAGACAATGTATTCTGTACAGGCAGTTCTGTGCTGACACAACCATCCTCATCGTCATCATCCTTACCAATCCGGAAGGTCAGCAGATTTACATTAGCATTACACTCACTTAAAATATCATCCTTCCAATTAAAAAAATGGTCTAAATAGAGTTTTACCACATTTACATTTTTTGGCTAGTTTCCTTCCTGATAGTTATATATTACTACACTTTCACTCTTCTAGGATTAATAAACTTCTCATATTGCTACACATTTTATTGTCACACCATGTACAGTAACATGAACTAACTCTTATGGTATGAAGCCTCTTGCCCGGGTTTTAATCCGGCAGCGAGTAGCAATCTATTCTTGGAATTTCCTAATTGGTCCTGGCTATTTAAACTTCTAAGTGATAAACACTACTGCCTTAAGTTTCCTTCCGAACTGAAAGCAGGTCATCTTTGAAATAGGAAATTTGAGTTTGCAATCCTCCTGGTTACTGTATTTGTGCAAAAGTAGATCTTATCTTACACAATACAAAAATGGTAGGTAATATACTGTTATTACTGGAAAGAAGATGATGAGGGACTTGCAAGTCACCAGTTCACTTACTCCTGCAAGCTATTTTATACCAAACTATTAGATGAGCCAATTGAAACAATTTAAACACTCAACCATACAACACTGGACAGTCAAGTACTTTGGAGCGCATGCTTTAATGACATGGTCGCTGTGTTGTTTTGCAAGGTAGACAAATGTCATTTCAGTTTTGTGGTAGATGTATGGTGTACAGTGGATTTAACACTGAGATGGTCTTTTAAAATAAGTCAGACTAAGAAAATGCCTGGTTATTGGTCAGAAATAGAGGTGATCTTTAAATAACGGAACAAAATACAATACATTTATGGGGGTTTATATTTTAAAAGGAAGCATTAGTATGGACCCTTGTTTCCCTTTTCTACTGTAACTTTTCTCTTGTGGCTAGGACTTTCTAAATTTAACCTTTTCTTTTTTTCTTTTCCAGCTCTAGTTTTCCATTTTTCTACTCACGAAATAGGTTTGAAATGCCCATGTCCTATTGTTTAATAATGTAATACCCTAATTACTCACCAGGAGTCACAAGTCTCAAGTTTTCTTTGTGTTTACTGACCAAGAACTATATGAGTTTCAGCAAAGTTGCGTGATTATTATCCAAAAAAGGTACACAATAAAATACTGTTGTGGTTGTAGGTCAAATCTTCTAAGTAAAAAAAATATCTGTTAAAGGAAGGGAATAACTTTCAAGGCATAAAAATGGAAAAACTCTAGATCTTGCAAACATACCATCTGGTCAAAAGAGACAAAAACTGACCTTGAAAGATGAAAGAGTAAAGCCTGGAAGAAACAAGGTTAATGAGCAAGGTACAGTTAATTGATAACACCATGGTACTACCATATAAAATGAAAATAAGATTCTCACTTCTGTAGTTGTAATAAATGTGGTCATGTTTCTCACCTTTACAGACACAGCAAGGAAGAAAGAAAGTCCTTCATAAGCAGGTTGTTAAAGACTGGCAGGTCTACCTGGAGCTCTGGCCTATAAACTGAAAAGGAAAGATCTGAATAAGAAAGTTAAAAATGCCCCTTCAATATGCTAACAAATACTATGTCAAGGACGTGTGAAGACTTAGACCAGATTTACATGTTGTTGTCTGGATCTGTCTAAGAAATGAGATGGAAGAAATGTCCTGATCTTTAAGATAGTAAATGTAACTTGGTAGACTTGATTCAGAACATGTGATATCTCTGCATGGTCTATAATAGGCACATGACTGAAACAGGGTAAGCTGGGCTGAGTGGCTTCGACAGCTGAATCCAAGTTGGTAACTTCGATCCCAGCTCAGTCCAGTGGTCAAATATGCTAGCCTCACATCAGTAGATTTACTGGCATGCTGAAGAACTCCTGTAAGACAAAATTCTGGCACCTTGACATCTCCAGAAACCTTAAAAGTAGTAAATAAATAAATAAATAAATAAATAAATAAATAAATAAATAAATAAATAAATAAATAAATAAATAAATAAATAATAATAATATAATAATAATATTAATAATAATAATCTGTTGCTGCTTCTTCATGGACGCAGTATTTTTACATAAATGTCTCTTGGCAGAGGCCAGAGCAAACTGTGGCTTCCACTGAAGTCTCAGTTTCATTTATGGCTGTGGGCAGTATGGAAGCTGCTGTGTGATGACATTCAGAACACAACTAATACATCGGGGTGATACAAAAGGTGACAGTCATACGGTCAGTTGTACTTCAATAACACTTTGTGGCCTGGAGAAGAAAGCAATAGCGAACTTTCTCACTTCTCATCTAGCTTAGTATGCCTCATATGGTAGGTACTGCAATTGGTTTTTATGGTTTCCCTAAAATCACATAACTTTCAGTGGTGCTAGTTGAGGATCCAACCAGCCTCCAGACTGATGACCAGACAAACAGTTTAATATTTTTTTCTGAAACATTTCTAATGTACTCAACTATAACACTGTCAACAAGAGCATGGGATGCAAGTCTTTAAGTAGGTTTTGAGAAATATTCAGACTCACTCTGTTGAACAGTTTGAGTATATTAATAATTTATAGTGTTACGAATAAAACACTGTCTGCTTTATCGATCTAATTTAATGTAGGTTGACCCAATTAGTACCACACACATAATTATATTTGAGAACAAATGACAACAGTTTCCTAATTTATGGGTTTGATTCCAGCTGAGGTAGTCAATTATTTTATTTATTTATTAGTGCATTTTTTACAGTGACGAAGTTAGGGCTCGAGGCCCTCTCTTACACTTACCCACACACTGAGTAAAATCTTAAATAAAGTGCTAAGATAGTTAAAACTATGTAAATTAATAGGATTAAAAATGAATTTAAATAAATTACTAACTAAATTAATATTAAAACTAATTTAAAAACTCTTAAAACTGACTAATCCTCAGGTATGCACACATTCATACATCACCCATTCAGACGCAACCGGAACAAGTGGATCCAGCTACATCCGACTGGACAATTACACACAATACTCATAAATCATCCCAAGGGTAGAACATCACCATGGTTCCGGTTCTGTAGCTGCCGTACTTGCGACATAGGTGATCATAAGCACTTTTGGATGAACACATTTATATAAACTATTCAACCTAATGATTGATCCATACAGTTGGTGAAGTTCCAATTTGCGTTTTGGACAATTTTTAGTCAATGTATGATAGTTGTAATTACTTCCTTGTCACAAATTTTGGATTTTGATTAATGTACACATTTTAAACCTATGTACAGCACAACTTTAAGTAAAAAACTTTTTAAGCATAACACCATTGTATTTAGTTTTAAGTTCAAATGTTTAATTGGTTTAAAGACTTGACCTTAAGATTATTATTAGGCTGAAGATGCCCAAGACTAGGGTGAAACATGTACCTAATTAGTATATGTAATTCATGTAGGATTTAATCACTACAAAATATAATTGTATTGAATAGGTGGACACAGTAAATGTTATTCTTGAAAGAATTTTACTTTTTGTTATCTTCAATATGGAACAGATATGAGACTAGTTACTTGTAAGTTGGTCTACTAGTCGCAAGTTAACGGGTTCAAAACCGACTGAGGTCGGTGGCTTTTAAGGGCGTTTAAAGGTGATAACCCCATGTCGTTGGCTTCTGGCATGTTAAAGAACTACTATGGGATGAAATTCTGACACCCCAGTGTCTGTTAAGAACAGACAAACGTTAAATGACTTAGATTATTAATAACTTTTAACTCAAAGTTTCCGGACTACGGTTCCTTATCTCAAATTGATCCATTTGCCATCCTCCATCAACCCTGAAAGTTTGTAACATCATCATGGATACACCCTGTATTTCTACATATACCTTGACTTCAAATTCATAAAATCTATTATGAATGTAAAGGTACTCAGGCGATTTAAAAAAAAAAAAATGAGAGAGAGAGAGAGAGAGAGAGAGAGCCCTTGCAGAAACCCCACTTGAACAAGTTGTCCTTTGGCTTTGCCACCCTGGCATGGAGATAATTCAAGGCCTTGCAAGAGCTGCCCACTCTTGATCAGAAGTGGGAGGCAGTTTTTCATCAGGTCTGATCTTTTTCACCAGGTGGTGGCATCTCGCACACCACTTCATGATTCTAACTGATGTTGGGATGGTCCTAATTTGTGGTGAAGAGGCTTTTCATGGATCTTAAACTCCTTATTGAGTAGTAACCAGTCCGATTTTCAGTTTTCCACTATGGAGCCAAGACTCTTCGTGCTACAGATCTGAAGAAAATCAATTCTTTTAAAATATGGTGCTGGCAAAGAATGTGGACAGCATTTTGCACCAATGATTCCATTATAACCCAGCTCAACCTCAGAATTAGATTATCATAAATATGTAAACAAAGAGTTTTAGAATTCTCTGGACACACTATGTGAGGTGGGAATGACAGCACAGAAAATCATATCATTCTCGGAAATGTTCCCGGCAAGAAAGAATGTGGATGAGTTCCTTCTCAACGGTCGAACATTATCAAGAGTATAACTGGGCTGAACATCTCTGCTGCAGCATGTCTCGCCAAGGACCACAAGAAATGGAGATTAACTGACCAATAGCCTCCTCAGAGATCACGATCCTCAGAATTGAGTGAAAGACAAACGAGAGAGAGAATCTCCTTCTTGGCAACTGATGCAGTGGGTGTCGCATATCTTGGATGATTTTATCACCTTCCACCACAGCCACAAGGAGGTCTGCATTTATAATGACGACTACGCAACTAAATTAGGACACTGCCATTATAATGAGAACTTTCAAAGTCAAATATGACTGGAAGTAGGAAATGGGGCCTGCCTTTGTGATGAAAGCTCCCCATATCGAGTGTGACTGGCAGTAGGCAAGGGGCCGTGCGGTTAGGAGCATGCGGCTGTGATCTTGCATCCAGGAGATAGTGGGTTTGAATCCCACTGTCGGCAGCCCTGAAGATGGTTTTCCGTGGTTTCCCATTTTCACACCAGGCAAATGCTGGGGCTGTACCTCAATTAAGGCCACGGCCGCTTCCTTCTAACTCCTAGGCCTTTCCTATCCCACCGTCGCCATAAAACCTATCTGTGTCGGTGCGATGTAAAACAACTAGCAAAAAAAAAAAAAGTAGACAAGGGGGCCTGCTATTATAATCTAAACTCCCAAACTCGACTGTGACTGTCAGTAGGAAATAGGGCCTGCTATTGTAATGAAAACTCCCCAACTCGGACTTTACATGAGAAATGGCATATGGTGACCTCTCTGTGGTGATTCTTGGGTAATGCTAAGAGCAATGCAAACTAATTAAATCTTACTCACAATGTGTATAGTACTGTGCATGATGTAGAATTCCGTAGCAAAGCGCGGGTACATGAGCTAGTCAAATTATATATTCCACAGTGCTAAAATCATTGAAAGAATCTAGAGAGAATTAGAAGGCAAGTTGAAATCTAATTGTATATACAATAAGGTTTTGGATTCAAAAGCGTGAGATGCTAGTGGCTTTACGTCGCACCGACACAGATGGGTCTTATGGCGACAATGGGATAGGAAAGGCCTAGGAGTTGGATGGAAATGTCCGTGGCCTTAATCAAGGTACAGTACTCTTAAAAGATTAGATCGAATAAAGTAACTATATAAATTAGGTTAAATGTGTGAGGGGCATACAGCTGCACAAACCGCAGAAAGAACACAAAGGATGTATCATACTTCAGACAATTTTTTCTTCAAAGTAAGCATATTGGTGATTTGCAGAGTTGTGTTGCCTGTGTTTGTAACAGAATCCAGCATATGTACAATAGGCCAACTTTTCTTTACTTGTAGGTTCCCTTTGAAAAATAAGGAACTGACAAAACAGTGAAAAGCGATAACCTGACATGCCTAGCAGTGTGGAGCAGATGGTAGAGCACTGGCTTTCTGAGCCCAAGTTTGCAGGGAAATGTACTATGGCTTTGCTGTTTATTTTAAGTCACACAGACAGACAACAGTGGGATAGGAGGAGCAAAGTTTAATTTCTGTGTGCTTCCAATTCTATATTTATGCTGCGTGTGGTGTGTGTATGTATTAATCTTACGGGTCCTACAGTTGTCAACTGAAAGGTCCACCCATTCAACAATTTTTATATCATATGTTTAATCATGCATTATTTTTATAGAATACATGTTTCATCTCTTACCGTACAGGAGACATCTTCAGTTCCATGAAAACTTAACTTAAAATCACAAAGATAACAATCACATTAAGAACATTTAAAAACATTATTTGCAAATATAGTTTTTAAAATAATTAAAGTCTTTAGTCTGGCAATTGTTGGAGTTTATAGTATCTATGAGTACTATGAGCAAAATGTGCATTCTGCATATTTTGCATTTTTTCAGTATTTTTGGATATGGTCTAATATTTTTTGGCAACAGTACACACGTAAGTGACATTTTAAAGTTGCAACAGAAAGCTATTCGCACTATTGCTGGCGTTCCCTCTTTACACTCACTATGGACCACTATTCACTGAGCTGTCTGTCTTAACAGCAATCAATTTATACGTATATAATCTTCTGGTATACGAGGGTAATCCCAAAAATAAGGTCTCGTATTTTTGTATAAATACAAAACTCTGTTCGTGTGGCTGTTGGTCACAACATTATGAAGAGTGTTTCCTGAGCTCGCATATCACCGTGCTGAGGCACTCAGTCTTGACTTGGCAGACGTTGAGAATGGAGCTCCCGTTGGATGTTAGCGGCAAGTGCATGGATGTCAAAAATATTCGTAAGTGGTGTGGAGAGTTTGCAGCCGGTCGGACTGAAATCCATGACGAACAAAGGAGCGGGAGACCATCAATTTCCATCGAGACAGTCGTGAAGGTTAAGCAAATCATGCGTGAAGATCGGCGGATCAGGCTGGATGATCTCTGCACTTTGGTTCCTGAGGTTTCCCGAAGCACCACTCACAGAATGTTAACAGAAAAGTTGAAATACCAGAAGGTGTGTGCAAGATGGGTGCCAGCACCGATGACAAGGTGAAAGATGATGTTCATAACTTCCTGAACAGTATGGCGGCGAGCTGATATGATATGGGCATACAAAAACTGTCACAGCACCTACAAAAATGCATCAAACGAAATGGTGATTATGTAGAAAAATAGCTAAATGTTCAAGCTGTAAAATTATGTAAACCATTATAGAAATAAACAGGTCTATGTATTTATAAAAAAATAGGAGACCACATTTTTGGGATTACCTTTGTACATGAAGAGTAAGCCCAGTAATGATTTGCCAGTATGTTGGAACACCATACCTAATAATAATGTTATTTGCTTTATGTCCCACTAACTACTTTTACAGTTTTCGGAGACACCGAGGTGCCAGAATTTAGTCCTGCAGAAGTTCTTTTACGTGCCAGTAAATCTACTGACAGGAACACCACACCTATGGTACCAAGTCATCTTATTATCTTGATATGCCATGATGTAAGTTAAAGAAAACTCAAAAATGTCATATGGCGTAATAAATTGTGTCAAGAATTTAGTCAGCTCACATTGAATATTTTCAAATGACACCTTTAAAAATGGTTTTTGGTAAAGCCATGGTACTCCACTGCTGCCAAATGCACTGAAGAAGACTGGAGCAGTCTACACCAACTTAGAGTGTTAATTCCTTGGTTTCTATACCTTCAGATGTGATATGGTCTTCTACCATATTAGCTTAAATACAGTGTAGGTATATCTATGTGATTCCATTCGAATGGCCACTATATACACTGAAATAGATTAGAGTCCTCTGCCAGATGTTCCCAGGATTCAAAGCCGAGATGGACTGACTGAGAGCATGGATAGACAACAGCATCACTGCACCGCCGATGGACTTTTTCTTTTTACAATATTTAATTTGTTGTTATTTGCATATGTGTCAATTTACTTGAATACAATTGTGTAGTTTTTAAAGAGCATAAATTTATATTGATACAGAAAACTATCCATTGAAATGTAAGATATTTTGAGTTGTACTGTATATAGTTTTATCACTGCAGTAAGTTCATTTAGTTTATATGGAGTATATCTGTATATTTTAATGTATTAGGACAAAGGTTTATTAAACGTATTATTTAACGCCAAATAAAATATGATTCAATGATTCAATCTTGTAATCTATGTGAAACACGCACACTTAAAATTCTGTAATTATAATCTAAAGTCAAATGAAGTGCAGCGGTTGTTAAAATATCCAATGGACACAATGTATGTGGTTTGCATAGAGATATTTACCATTTGTTGGTCATGCTTTCTGTCATTATATTATCTCCTCAGTTAAAATTCTTTAAATTGAGATCACCCACTACTATCACATTCCTTTCTGTGTTGTTCACCAAAAAATTAATCATTAATCATCTTTACAAATTAATTCCATGTCGGCGTCACCCCTTCCTGGTCTATACACCCTAAAATCATTAAGTTGCCAATTATCTTTAGAGATGAGCCTTAAACAGAGAATTTGATATTTTTCATGCTTAACGTTTTCATATCTTTCAAACTCTTCTGTCACCAGTAGGAATACCCTCCAGTTCTGAGAGAAAATTTCTGCATCTATAACATCACTTCTTAGCAATGATTCAACTCCTGTTACAGTAACTGATAACTATGTATTAAATTATTAATTCTATTCCTTTCCTTACAAGTTAACCCAAGCAACTTTATATAATCCTTATTTAACTTCCATATCACTGTACTCTCATCACAACTCTGTAGTCCATCCCATTTCTCTGAATGTACTTCCCTATAACACTTCTAAATTAACTCCCTTATTTATACATATCAATGCAGTTCAAATTAAGGCCATCTGAGTGCAGATCCCTACCTCTTACCCATCCATTATGATCTACAAACCTCAATTCCACATACTCACTCCATAGTATCCTTTAAATCCCCAGTCACCCTCCATTACATAGCCTTCCTGCATAGCATCTCACTGATATGTCTCTACTCCCTTAAACTTCTCCTGCACTGCCATAACCAGATCCCACACATCCTATGTGTAGATTATTCCTAAAGTACCAAATGCTTCCTTTTTCCCTCTTTCAAATTCGTAAAGGGCCCAATAAAGTAGGGTTTATTGGGTTGCCGCAGCCTTTTGCTGATGCAATTAAGTTATTCTGCTACCCCGGGCCGATTAAACCAAACAAGTTTTTTTATAAATCGCTCCTACAATCGCACCTTTTTACCCCGTGATAAAGGCAAATAAGCCTTCCATGCTAAATATATCAATTTATCATACCGAAATCGTGGGGGGGATTAAAAATACGATCATAAATATAAATTTTAACATTGTAATACTCTATATTTATAAATATAGTTATATTATTTATACAATGAAAATGTATTGTTTTATTTTAAACTATATAAATGGAGAAATGTTAATGGAATTAAACCATTAAAATAAAAAGTTAGCAGCTTTAATTTGATCAACACATTTCTTTCATTGGAAATAAATTTCAATAATATTATTAACAGTAATATACCTCTATTTTGGTTTCAATTAAGGTAAAATAGGCCCGTGTGTCTACGTCTATTCCTACAGTAAATATATGGTGTGCCCATACGACGAATCCGAGGAGTCCAATTGCTATTATTGCGTAGAAGAGCGGTAATAGCTACGGCTCACACAAATAAAGGTGTTTGGTCTAGTGATATCCCAGGATATTCCTGCTTGCGTTATATTGTTAGTACCAAAGTGAAAAACTACCACCTTCTCTTAACCCTCCTCTTTCCCTTGTACTTTCCTCGACATCTGTCTTAATGTAAATCCTCAATACCACTTTATCCTGGTTCTCTTTCCTCCATACATTTTTCCCATGTGCTTAAAAACAGTTTCCTATGTCTGGTAGCTCGAAGCAATGCACATGATGACACCATTGCCATGGTAACCAGCAAACGTCCCTTGCTAGCAGTCGTGGCCCCCCCTGGAATTCTAAAATGGTTGATGTTCAATTGTTTAATATCATACCAGATTATTTCATAAACTGAACTTACTGACAGTCATCTAGGAACTCTTATAAGCAGAAATTTCTGTAAACAATTTAATGTTGCTGACGTTATATTGGTTTTTATATTCAAGAAAATTGTTAATGTGCACACCCCCCCTGGAAAAGATCCTGCGGGCGCCCATGCTAGCAGTGAAGTTCAGCAGTGGCCTGTATCATTCTGGCCACATGGCACAGGCCATGTTGTGGTCATGTCCAGAGCTGCTTGTACGGCTCCTTCAAAACATAAGGCCAGAAAATTGTGTGATAAACAGTGACTTTATTATTTGCTAGCATGCACTTAAACTCTAATTTGGTACAACTAATATGTATGTGCACTTAATTTGATTATCCCTGCCCTCCCAAACACATGAACCCATGAGCCACCACTGGCATCCAGTCATAAAAACGTATAACAAAGATTCATCTCACTTCACACACTGCCCTGTAGCGAAACAAGAAAAGGATTAAGCATACACATTAGTTTACCTTCTTAACACTGTATCTCAACAATATTCTGCAACACCATAGGTCATTGCTTTGGAAATAATGTTTCCCACTGGGTGAAAAAATATGTGCTCTTGCACACTTATGCTTTTTTTTTTTTTTTTTTGCTTTGCTTTTGAGTACCAATTGTGTAACCTCAACTCCTCTTGGCTCAATCCCTCAATGAGTTTTGGAAATGTTACAATTTTCTAGCGATCTTGGCAGTACCTATCAGATTCTCTGGTATCAAGTTTTAAGTTCCTATAGTACGCAAAACTTTTCTTGAGCCCTGAGCTCCATAGTGCAGAATGGGAACTAGGGTTCAAGAAAAGGTTCGCGTACTATACATTGTCTGGAAGTGTCTCAACTGACGCCCTCCCTCGCGTTTACTCGGTTTCAACATGGCGGCTAGAGGTGGTTTTAGCTTAGGCCTACTACTGCTCAAAGGAGCAACCCTCAGCTTTCTATTCTGTATATTATATTGTGGCAAGATTTTCTTTTGTTTATTGATTAACTGCTCGACTTTCAGCGCTCATCGTATTTACTTCCAATGAACTATTGCCGACTACACAACCCCGGTACCATGGCTGTGGGGCGAGGTATGTATGTCAACACCGCCACTGTTTTCTATATTGGTATGCGGACATCCTGGGCCCTGGCTAGAGCAAAATAATATTGGTCCAACATGTTAGGGGTGTTTAAGGGGTGTTTAAGAGCCTTTCGAAGGACGCAAAGCGGGAGGCTATTTCGTATTAACCTCTGACTCGCATTGTTTAGGATTGTTATTGTGCGGTGGCTGGTAGCGAAATCTATGTTTATTAATTTCTGAGAATGTAATATTGCATGATTTTTCAGCCAAAGCAGTGGTAGTAGCTGCAGAAAATATAGAAAATCGGCGTGCGCTTCGTTATATTAGGTACTTGTGGGGTAGGTCCCAGACATTCATAATACAATTATTCCTCTTTGACATTCCGTAACGAACTGTCTCCTCTACAAGTAATTCGAGATAAGAATAGCATAATTTATCTTTCGCTAGTATACCATTAAACTTTCGGGGCCTTTAGTGAACTTCATTCTTGCAGAAATTCAGTAAAGTGATGGCAACATTTTGCAAGGTTAGGGAAGTAGTCACATTCTGTCGAAGTGGAAGGCACGGGAGGCAACACCAACGAGGACAGAATTGAGGGCAACACATACACTATTCATCAATTAGCGATTCGTACAGTGAACATAAAAAGAAAATACACAACATTATAAAAATAGACCGGTAAAAGCCCTGATTAAAACAAATACTGGATCAAATGAATTTATTGGCCGTGATGAATAATACAGAAGAAATAACATACATTACCATGTAATGAACTAAAAGCAAAAGAAGGTAAATTTCAATTTTCTTCAACGAACGGTCCGAATGTCGCACTCGAGCACATTTTTAGACGATCTACTACCGGTAACATACCATCGACGATTAACAACGACCCCACAAGATCGAATCTCGGATGGTCATAACTCATCGTTCGATAGGTCGATCGACAAGATTTGAACGAGACCAACTCCAATATTACATCCAGGGAAAGCATGGCGGACATCGGTGGGCGATGTGAGAGGTTGAGGGGAAGGTTATACATGTTTATTCCGACTCACCTAAAGAAAAGTTCATAAGTCGAAGTCATGAAATGCAACTCACTAACTCAAAATATGAATAATTAAGCACCAAAAGAAGCGTTATCGCGCATTGTAAGTCAAAATGTAATTTCAGAGGGGAAATAACGAAGGGAGAATGATTGTATCAAGGTCAGGTTGAAACAGACATACTGTATAAAAATATGTCACATATGAAACTCCGGTCAGCAAATAAGATATATAGATGTCAACAAAGAAAATTATTAACCCTACATGAAATACAATGTAACACCACCATTAACCACAGCCCATTATGTAAAACACGCAAACAAATTTCTCCAAGAATTTCAACCCTTCAGAATACACCTGCATTATTGAGTAGGTACAAGCGATATTTGTATGATACACTTGGCCATCTAAAGAACTCGTCACCTTAAAACTCACCAGGTTGGGGTTAGGTTTAGTCTACCTACCCACGTTCATTGTAAAACGTTGAATATTAATTACACCATTCTTGCATCACAGTTTAAGATTAATTTAGTCTCTAAATAATAAACCTTGGTCATGATTTTCCGGATCTTTCCGGGACTAATTTAATTTTCTTTGGTTGATAGGGCAAATGCTAGGATAGGCATCATTAGTTTTAACTTCGGAAGTTTGCGCGGCACTCGAATTAGATCACCAACTTCTATGGGTATATAATATCTTCCCTAACAATACATTTTATTTCTAAAATGATAAAATGATTAATGCACACAACATTATTTTAGGTCTATCATTCGGTTCGAAGCTTTCCTTACGGATGCTATTAACCCAATTTTGCCTAAATACTAGGTCTTTTGGAAACGGGAACTCTGAAGCTTCTGCCCCAACACTTACTTACATCCAGATACACCGCACATTAAACTATAAACATATTGCATCGGTACTTTCAGAGAAGAACACGAGAATCAACATTAACTTAATCACCACCGATATAGTTGGAATAAATAAGCTATTTGAGAACAAACAGCTTCTTACGGCACTGAAAGGGGAGCTATAACCTTCTTAAGACTATAAATAAACATGATGTACGATTAATAATATTCAAATTTCTGTAAATATTTGGCAACAACATGACTTACAGAAATCAAACGAACACGTGCTAGTTACCTATGCAATATGTTTATAGTTTAATGTGCAGTGTGCCTGGATGTAAGTAAGAGCTTCAGTGTTCCCGTTTCCAAAAGACCTAGTATTAAGGCAAAATTGGGTTAAGAGCATTCGTAAGGAAAACTTCGAACCGAATCATAGGACTAATAATGTTGTGTGCATTAATCATTTTATCATTTTTGAAATCAAATGTATTGTTAGGGAAGACATTATATACACATAGAAGGTGGTGACTTAATTCGAGTGCCGCGCAAACTTCCGAAGTTTAAACTAATGGTGCCTATCCAAGCATTTGCCTTATCAGCCAACGTACCTTACTACAAAGAACATTAAATGTCCCAGAAATCATGACTGAAATTTATGATTTAGAGACTAAATTAATCTTAAACGGTGGCGCAAGAATGATGTGATTAATTTTCAACGTTTTAGAATGAACATGCGTAAACTAAACCTAACGCCATTTCCCGTGGAGTGAACATGAGGATTATGTTTTTTATATAAAATACAATTATGCCATCAATTCTGGTGAGTTTTAAGCTGACGAGTGCTTTAGATGGTTAAATGTATCATATAAATATCGCTTGTACCTACTCAACAAAACAGGTGGATTTTGGAGGGTTGAAATTTTGTTGGAGAAATTTGTTTGCGTGTTTTACATAATGGGCTGAGGTTAATGGTGGTGTTACATAGTATTTCATGTAAGGTTAATATGTTCTTTGTTGACATCTATATATCGTATTCGCTGACCAGAGATTCATATGTAAAATATTTTTATACTCTGCTTCTGTTTCAACCTGACGTTGATATAATAATTCTCCCTTCGTTATTTTCTCCCCTAAAATTTCATTTAGACTTACAATGCGCGATAACGCTACTTTTGGTGTTTAATTATTCATATTTTGAGTTAGTCAGTTGTATTTCATGACGTTCGACTTGTGATATTTTCTTTAGATGACTCGGAATATACATGCATAACCTTTCCCTCAACCACTCATATCGCACACCGGTGTCCGCCATGTTTTTTCTGGATTACGGTCTGATGTAATTGTAGTTAGGCTTGGTTGGTCTTGGTTCGAACAAGGTTAATCGATTGGGTAAAGTCGGTTCAATGCAATCCAGCAATATTATCTCCATAATGCTGGACGTTATCTGACTAATTTTTTGTTAGAAGGGCCCACTGATTGAGGTCAGACTTGAAATACTTCACTTCGAGACAAACTGCCTTTAATTATTAATATCGCTCATTGCATGCCTAGTTGCGTGCCATCTACAGAACCTGTGTACAACCATCTGTTGGAATTAACAATTTTCTTCTGTATTGAGTGTCATTTAAAATTTGATATGATGAGAAAATTAGTTCGTAGTGTGTGTACTATTTTTATATCTGGTAGTGTTTTTGATTATTCAATTGTTTTATCTAGAGATTGTGTCGCCAACTTTATCACACCGAAACTGCGCTAAATTTATATTTACTCTGTGACTAAAACTGTGATTTTTTTGTTTTTTGTTTTTACTTGTGCTGAGTAATGGCGCAATGTGTTGTTGAGTGTAGAGTTGAGTTGAGACAGAATGTTTTAATAAATTTTTCTAATCAATTATATTATTGCGAGTTGTGCCCGAATTTATTTCTGATAGGTTATGGGCCCAGTGCGTCAGTAAGTCGTGAGTAAAGCCCCATTCACAATGCAAACGTAACGTAACGTAAACTTAAAATTAACGTTAACTTAGAAGTTAGCGGCCATGTTATCTAATGGAACCATTCATAATGCGCCGACGTAAACTTAACTGCGAGTCCGTAAAATTAAGGGATTGCAAACTCCAAGCTCTTGCGGTTAATTTTACGTTAACTTTAAGAACCAGCCAATCAGAGCAGAGGTAAACATTGTGTGTTGTGCATGATATAATGACTTCTTTCGACGAAACGCTTGTACTTCTCTTTCAAAATAATCTTTGTGTGTATGTATGATAGAAGGAAAAAAGAAATACAAATACGCTGTACCGAAAAAATAATAGGTGGAAATAAATATCTTGTAGCAATGAAATCTGAGGGTAAATGGGGGGAGAGAAGCTCGCAGCGCTGGCGAACGGACGAGACAATCACTGTCATAAATAAAACAGTGTCCTGTATATTTCTTAACGTTATGACGGACTACTAGTTTACGAAAACGATATCATCCATACAAATAGATCCAAACATCTCATCGGGGTGTGATAGATAGGGTCATAGATGTCGGTACAGGAGACCTCACATTTCTTTTTTTATTAGAAAAGGGGAAGCGAATCGTAAGAAAGGCGAACAGTTCAGGTTTCATCCGCATGTCCAAAACGAACTGATGAGGGTCATTTCTTACAGTAGATTCCCGAAATCACCCTGAGATAACCTTCTTTGATTCAAGGGATGAATCCATTTTCTGCACCGTTGTTTAGATCGCCTTTTCAGGTATCGTAGGCCTACACAGCTCCCACGAGCAAAGCAATAGATGTTTGAAGTAATATAAATTCCGCTACCACGTTGTTTGATTCCATCGAGGTATTGAAACATAAAACTGCGAGATAGCCCAATACCCGACTTCCGTGCTAATAACATGGCAGTGTTTTGACTGGCTGCTATGTACTCTTTACGTTAATGTTACGTTCCACCATTGTGAATACCACACATTTGACGTTAATTTTACGGTTACGTTACGTCGTTAAGTTTACGGTTATGTTTGCATTGTGAATGAGGCTTAAAAATGGCATCAGTTGCGGATACGCTGAAGATTGAGAGACTTGGGCCGAAAAACTATGTGGTGTGGTGCAAGCGAGTGAAGGCTTTCCTATTAAGAAAGAAATGCTGGACTGCCATCGATCCCGGTTACGACGATGGTGAAGATTTAACTACACACGAAGATGGCCTAAATGCCACTGCACTTAGTTACTTGACGGAGTTGGTAGAGGACTGTTACTTGAATGATGTAACCAGACATGAACGAGCAAAGCATGCCTGGAACAGACTTAAAGCAATCCATTTCAAGATTTCTCCTTTTCAATTTATGAGTACCATGGACGAACTGGCAAGCTGCATCAAGAAACATGATGAACCTGTTTTGGAATATCTGAATCGAGTTGAGCAATTTGTGGAAAAACTGAGACATCAAGACTTGGCGGCCTACATACTGAGAGGTTTGAAGCAGGAAAATTACAAACACATTGCCCAGGTGATGGAGTTAAATGAAGAAAATCTATCGTCAGAAAATGTGAAGATTAAATTGCTGCTGGAAGAAGATAGACTAGAGAGAGAGAAGGATGAGCGTGAGAAGAAAAATCAAGAATTGAGAAGCTATGTTATGAAGAACAAAGGAAAATTCCATGGTTTTGAGAAGTAACACATTTTTTCTGGTGAAAAATTCTGCTGTTCTGATAGATACTGTCATTGTTGTGGGCATCTTGCAAGAGAGTGTCCAAAAGTAAGAGAAGCCAAGTCAAGAGGAAATGTGATTTGTTACTCTTGTGGCAAGGAGGGACATCCTTCGTTTAAGTGTAGAAACTCTGAAGCTAGTACAGGTGACAATAGGGGCTCAGACGGGAATGCCCATGACAACAATAAGCCACAGAGAAAATTCAAGAATAAAGTTGCCACTTATGAAGAGGAGAAAGAACCAGTGACAGAAGAAAAGAAGATTGGAAATAGTACAGTGATAGTGAAATATGCTGTGCATTTGATGAGAGGACCTGAGGACAAAGAATGTAAACAGGACGAAAAGTCAAGCGATGCAAACACTTGGATTGTGGACAATGGTTGTAACCATCACATTACACATCACCGTGAGTTGTTGAACAACTTTACAAGAAATGTGTCAGGTTCAGTGGAGGTGGGAAAGAAAAGTGTCGTATGTGATGTGAAAGGCAGTGGGCCCATAGTATTAAAAATAAGTGATCAGTGTGGTGGATGGAATTTGAAACTAACCAAAGTGCTGTGGGTTCCAGATGCATCTGATAATATTCTGTCATTGAGGCAACTTGAGAAAACTAATGTGCGTTTTGAGATAGACAATGAAAAGCTGACTGCTTATGACAAAGGGAATGGAGATGAACAATTGTTCAGTGCCTGTGCAAGAGAAGATGACATGTATATCATCAAATGTGATTGGTATGAACTAGAGAAATCTGACTGTCAAGATAGTGATGGTGAACAGGAATCTATGTGTGCAATTGCTTGCAAGATGGTAACAAGAGAAATATGGCATGGCCGTTTTGGGCATGCTGAAAATTTGCCTGACAGTGATTTGATTAGCATACAGAAAGGTAGTGAGAAGTATGAAGTGTGCATGAAAGGCAAAGGTAAAAGGGCTCCTTTCCCAGATAGACTAGTGAAATCACCAGCTCCCTTAGAACTTGTTTACTCTGATGTTTGTTATGTAAAGCCTGAAACCATGGGAGAGGGGAAATATTTCCTAACCTTGACAGATGACTATTCCAGATACAGTGAAGTGAGTGTGTTAAAGCACAAAAATGAGGCTTGTGAAAAAATAATTACATTCAAGAAAAGAGCTGAGAATATTCAAGATAAAAAACTGAAATTGTTCAAACAGATGGGGGAGGAGAATATTGTAATAATGACAGTTCTTTGTTGACAATGGTATTGGTCACAGGCTGTCTTTACCAGGCGAACACCAGAAAATGGGAGTGGCAGAGAGGCTGAATCAACAGCTTCTGACTTTAGTTCGGTGCATGTTACTGAATGCAAGTATGCCCTTGAATTTTTGGGGTGAGGCGATATATACTGCCTGTTACATTAAGAATAGGTGTAAAGCATCTGCTATTGAAAACAGTGTACCCTATGAGTTGTGGTTTAACAAAAAATTGTCTGATGAGGAAATTTGTAGGATGAGAGTATTTGGATGTCGTGCCTGGGCATATGAGGAACATAACAAAGCTGAGAAATTAGAGTCTAGAGCAAAGGAATGTGTCTTTTTGGGTTATCCTGACAATAGAAGAGGTTATAGTCTGTGGGACTTGGAAAACAAGTGTGTTGTTTTGTCCAGAAATGTAGTATTTGAGGAGAGAGTGTTTCCCATGAAAACTAAGGAAGGCCCTGCTACTGTGTTACCTGTTAAGTCATGTAAGAAACCATTTGTTGTAGATTTAAGTTTGTTTGACTCTGATAATGAATCTGACTTGGTGCGCAGAACTGATGAGCAAGTAATAAATGAGCCAGAGATAGGTCCTGAAATCAGTGTGAATAACACCAACGCTGAACTGCAGGAAGAACTCATAATTCCTGAACTACGTAGGTCACAGGGAATCAGAAACAGACGAGAGTGTGTGGATTGCATTGGATGTAATTTGCATCTTGTGCCTGCTGTAACTGACAGTTTACCGAAGAGTGCCAAGGAAGCTTTGACTGGTCCTGAATGTGAAAAATGGAAATCAGCAATGGAGAAGGAGGTAAGTAATTTTGAGAAAAATGAGTGTTGGGAATTGGTAGAGAGACGAAAGGGAAAGAATTTTATTGGGACAAAATGGGTGTTCAGAATTAAAGAAGGACTTGATTGTAATGAGAACATTTACAGGGCTAGGCTTGTAGCTTTAGGTTATAAGCAGGTAGAAGGTGTTGATTATAATGATAGTTACAGTCCTGTTTTGAGGCGTCAGACTGTCAGAATCTTGATTGCTCTTGCGGTTGTCAAAGGTTGGAATATTGAACATTATGATGTAGATGCGGCATTTCTAAAGAGTAACATTAAGGAGGAAGTGTTTGTGGAGCAACCAAGTGGTTTTGAAAGAAAACCCAACTGTGTCTACAAGTTAAAGAAAAGCATGTATGGTTTACACCAAAGTTCAAAGGACTGGGACATTTGTTTTGATGGTGTTTTGAAGTTAGTCGGTCTTAAGAGATCTATTTGTGAACCATGTGTGTACTTCGGTAAAAATATGCTAGTTGGAGTGTATGTTGATGATATGATAGTTATTGGTATTGTTGGAGTTTTGGAGTGGTTAAATCAGAGTTGTGTCGCTATCTAGACTTCAAGGATCTTGGGCAAATTAAGAGTTTTTTATCGATGTCTATGACTGTAACCAAAGATGCGGTGTATGTTGATCAGTGCAAATACATTGATAATATGATACATGAGAATAACTTAGAAAATGCCAAAGGGTGTGTTGCTCCGTTGGATGTAGGGGAAAAGAGGATTTCAGGGGAGGCTGATAGTTGAAATCAGACTTTGTATCAAAAGGCAGTAGGCAATCTACTTTATATAGCCAACAATAAAAGAACGGACATATCCTTTGCGGTCTGCAAGTTGAGCCAGTACTCTCAAACTCCTAGCGTAAAAGATTGGTAAAGAATAAAGAAGGTGTTTAGATATCTGAAGAAAACAAGAGGTGGGAAATTATGCTACAAAGCTAGTGATGATTCAATGAGTGTTTATTGCGATGCTGATTATGCTAACTCTGAGGACAGGAAATCTATAACTGGGTATGTGTGCAAATTTGCTGGTTGTCCAGTTATATGGTCTAGTAAGAAACAACAGATTGTTGCTACTTCAACTGTGGAGGCTGAGTTTCTATCAATGGTGATGTGCACAAAGACAATGTTGTGGTTGCGTAATTTTTTCAATGAATTTGATGATTGTAATTACGTTAAAGTGCCAATTCTAATTCTTTGTGATAGTCAAGGTGCTATACATATGAGCTCAACTCATGTTGTGTCTGAAAAAACTAAACATATGGATGTTCGCTATTTGTTTGTTAAGGACATTGTGGCCAAGTGATTGGTAAAGTTTGTGTATGTACCATCAGGTGAAAATGTGGCAGACGTTTCCACAAAGGCATTGTCAGGGGAGTGAACTTCTAAATTTAGGAACTTGTTAGGACTTGTTGATTAGTGTCCACATGTTTATCTACGTATGTTGCTTATTTTTCTTATTTGTGTTTATGGTCAAATTTTTATGACAAGGGGAGGTATTGGAATTAATAATTTTCTTCTGTATTGAGTGTCATTTAAAATTTGACATGATGAGAAAATTAGTTCGTAGTGTGTGTACTATTTTTCATATCTGGTAGTGTTTTTGATTATTCAATTGTTTTATCTAGAGATTGTGTCACCAAGGCACACCGAAACTGCGCTAAATTTATATTTACTCTGTGACTAAAACTGTGATTTTTTTGTTTTTGTTTTTACTTGTGCTGAGTAATGGCGCAATGTGTTGTTGAGTGTAGAGTTGAGTTGAGACAGAATGTTTTAATAAATTTTTCTAATCAATTATATTATTGAGAGTTGAGCCCGAATTTATTTCTGATACTATCTACACGTTATGAATGACGTCCAGCGCCATCTAAAATCGAAGACGGAAACTACCTGAAGTTAGCTACTGATTGGAACCATAAGCCCCATTACCATTAGACTTTCACCCCGCTCGCCGTTCGGCACGACATAGTGTGGTAGTAATATCGTGCGCGGCGTGTTGGTTACTGGTGTTCTCGAATGTGTGTAGTGAGAGTATAGTGCGCTATGGCTGCCTCCAGTGGGGGGGGGGGCTTATGCCCCTCACAGGCGATCAGTTAATAGTGGATAAAGAAATCGAAATGCATATGGATGATGAATCCATTGATAGTGGGTCTTCTGAATCTGCTTCTCTAAACCAAACCAAATCAACCATCAGTGTTCAACAAGGACAAACCCCTTTAAACAAGGATCTTTCTTCTGATGAACAGCATGATCAGCGTAGTGCGGCATCCCCTTCGAACACTATACCTGAGTATTATAATAAGTTTCATTATGGTCCTTACATCGTATTCTTGGAATCAACCGTGGACAAAAATATAGGCTAATTACACCCTATGGCTCTCGGACGAAAGTTTCATGAACAGGATTTAAATGTAAAATCGCTGCAACGAAAAGGCATAAATCGTATTCAAGTCACATTCCATACAGCAGCTCAAGCTAATGCCTTCTTACGTAATTCAATGTTAGAGACGCTAAAAGTCAAAGCATACATCCCCTCTTCTAATGTTCTCCGTGTAGGTATCATACGCGGGGTTGATAAAAACCTCTCAGACGATAAAATTCTCCAAAAACTAGAAACGACAGCACCTATTAAAGCAGTCCATCGACTTAACCGAAAACTCGTACAAAACGACACAACTGAGTATCTACCTACAGGATCAATCAAGGTCATATTTCGTGCACAAACTTTACCACAACAAGTAGCGTTGTACAAAGTATATTTCGACGTAGAGCCCTTTATCTTTACACCTATCAGATGTAGGTAATGTCAAAGATATGGACATACGGAAAAACATTGTAAGGCACATAATCATAGATGTGGTAAATGCGCCCAACAGCATGCCACTAATCAATGTACGGAACAATTCACCAAGTGTGCATATTGTAAAAGGGAACATTTGACGAGATCTTCAGAGTGTCCGGAACAAAAATATCAAGTTCAACTGAAAAAATCATGAGTACAGAATATATTTCATTTGCTGAAGCGAAAGCCAAAGTAGCACTTCCAGTTTATTACCCAGAACAAAGCCCTACACATTTCCCTCCATTATCTCAGGAGATTACCCCGCCTCCCACAGAAAATCCGAGAAAAAGGAAGTTTACACAGGTAGTAATGCATTCCCAGCCTCCTGCGCCAGCGCCAGGATACGATAAAAGGGGT
This sequence comes from Anabrus simplex, assembly GCF_040414725.1. Lineage (NCBI taxonomy): Eukaryota > Metazoa > Arthropoda > Insecta > Orthoptera > Tettigoniidae > Anabrus > Anabrus simplex. The sequence goes on along the minus strand of NC_090269.1, from coordinate 234,032,336 downwards.
TATATGTCAATTATTCGCAACGAAAATACCCCTATAGAACTACTTCCTTCTCAACCTAGTACGTAATCAGCAAATGTGACAGTGCAACCTATTACATTCATCTCACAAAATCGAGTTAACAGAGACATGTCGGCCTCACAGGTCCCAATATTCCACCATATGAAAGAACATCTTCAAAAAGAAATTCAGCGCATAATTCTATTTTTAATTCAATCTTTGGGAAATGAGTCCCAACTCACTCACGTAATATACAAATTACGGGATCATATAACTGACATTTTAACCGTTTATGATCAACATTCTTCAATGGATTGTTAGGAGTGCAATTCCAAAAAAAACATGAATTACAATTGCTTATTCAAGAATCTCAGGCCCATCTTATTATGATGCAAGAAATTTGGTTTACACCTAATTCTCGTTTTAGCATACCGGGTTATCATATTCTAAGACAAGATGGAGACGGTTACGCGGAGTAGCTACATGTATCCATAATTCATTTAGCTATAGGCCCTTAACAATTAATGATCAGATTCCTCAAACTTATGTCGTAGGTTTCATTTATAATAATATTTATTTTATTAATCTATACTGTCCTCCAGATGTCTATATTACAAAATGTCAATGGTCACAATTTTTTTCGCAATTTGATCAATTTCCAAAGTCTTAATATTCGGCGACTTCAATAGGGATGTAGGCAGAGAAAGTTCACGCCAGATAGCGCTCGTGTACTACTGGGTAAGCGCAAGGCGATCGTCTTATGTTTCTCCCTGTCAGTTGCGAGTAATGTATAGAATGTGACCGAGTTTTCTGAGCTAAAGCCGATTGTATCTTCTCTAATTTTACTCCAAGACTATATTAATTAATTATATATATAGGTATATCCCCTAGTATATTACGGACGATTTACAGCGTTTAAGCCTTAAACAGCTGCAATATGAGCCACGGGCCAGAAACGTTAAAACTAGCGGAAGGAAGGAAGGAAGGAAGAATTAGTACAGCGGCAATTAGAAAATTCTAACGCGCTTTATTATCCAAATAATGAATAGGAGTCAGCATGCCTTTGAGTACTGCGCATTGATAAATATATGTACATCCACAAGACTTAAATCATAAATAGATATTTAAACACGCACTTGCTCCCCTTGCTTATAAACTTCGATTCATGTATTTTTTTAAGGTTGATGGCTTACATGAAACTGCAGATACAGCCTTTGTCCACCACCAAAAGCATGTGAATATTCGTGAGTTTCCCAGTGCCGGTTCCTTTGAATATTTGACCATCAGCCATAAGGTGAAGATCACTATCACAAATTTCCATCTGATGGATTATTTCGTATTTAGAAAACCGGAAATAGATGGAGCACCTGTTTCCAACTACAAATCATTGTGTTATGCTGGATACAGACTTTTCAGTGAAAAATTTGCTTTGAAAAGGTAAATTTCAGTCGGGTGAAATTCTAAAATACAGTGCTCTGAAATCCGAGTACACAAATCATAAGACCTATAATGTGAAGCTTATTTTAGGAGTACCTGGTGACTTTATAGGAGGGAATGTGAACGTTTTGCTGGAGCAGGCCCCAAGGCATGTTATAAGCACATTGCTGCTGTAAGCTACGCATTAGAGCACTTTCCCAAGACTGGTATTATTCAGTATTCAAAAACATGCAGCCAAAATTTATAAACTTTTCAGCATCCCCCTACCAAACAGTTGAGGCCAGTTAACCCTATGAAAGTGGAATGTTTGCCCTTGGAACAAGTTTTGCTATTATAATCTCAGCTGCACCATTTATAACTCTAGTCGAGGGGTATTTCTGTCTGAAAGCAAGGGGGCTGTTTTCAAGGGCATTTTCTCTATCAGGCCTAATGTTCAGTTCTTTAAATTGTCAGTACATGAAATTGATCCAAACATTAAATGTTCTCCCAACAGTAGTTTTATGGATTCCGAAGTTAAGGCCTAGTTCTTTGTCAGATTTGTTGGTCCTTGGCTTCGTAACTGTCAAGAAGAAACACAGTCTGGGTTCAAGAGGGAATATCTGTAAATTATATATGTTTTCTCCCAGAACAGCAAACACCAAATTACCGTACAATGTTGGACGTCTACAAATTCTGTATAAAGCAATATGGCATCAGGATTACGCATTGTTTGCTCAACAACTAAATTACCTGTAGTATTTTTTGAGTGCTGATGTCTTTGAAAATGAGAGCCACAAAAATGTAACATTCACTTCTTCCGGTATATTCACGACTTCTTCCCGTACTTCAAAGGAGGTGATTTCTTCATATTCCGATATTGTAGGTTTATCGTGGTAATCCGGCAATTTTCTGGTGTATGGCCTCTTCCTTGTTTTTGTTCTGATCGTGGTCCACGGAAAAAGCGATGGAACAGCGCCCGGTTTTAATCTTTATCTCTCACCTTTAAATACAAACGCATAAATTCGGTGGTTGTTATCAAAATGCCTAATCAGTTGGTAGGTAGAAGGAATTATTTCCCTTCGTAAATCGCACTTACCCAACAAAGCTTTCGTGAAGTCACCGGGTTGAAAATAATGGAAACACACTTTAATAATTTCGGTCAGATTCTTCTCACCGAAAGTTTTCCTTCTGATAGCATGTAACCATTTCTTCCTCATTCCTTTATTTTGTGGAAACTGGTGAAACGAAAATGAGCTTCCCTGATTTTTTCAAAGAGGAACACTGCAATAGCTCGGCATAGTCACGAAAATAACAATTTAAGCAACTTAAATTCGTGGATATTTAGCGGCGTGAGTGCACAGAAGACAAATGAAGAGCGCATTGCGCTTACCCAGTACAACAGCAGTGCGCTCTATCGGTGCTAGTTCTATACATCCCTATTGTCATCATACAGAATGGGGAAGTATATCTGATACTCCAAAGGGTTCAAATTTGCTTTACACGTCTCATCAACATAACTTTACAATAATTAATGACGGTTCCCCAACTCGACTGTCTTCACCAGGTTCCCCTCCCTGTGCCGTGGATTTAACGCTATGCCGTACACCCATGGTCCCATACACTACATGGCACACGTTAGCTGATACTCATATGAGCGATCATTTTCCAATAATCATCACTTATGGTCTTGGTAAATCCCTAATAACGAAGCAAACAACATATCAAGTAAGTAATATACGTTACTTCAAAAAAATTAATAATCATGCATATAGCGAATACCTCAATCATGTATTACTACGTAAACGAGGTCGTACAATCACATTTTCCACCCTTCTCACATTTATGACGCAATATTTAAGTACGTATCACCCATGTAAACCAATCATTTCAACTTCACCCCTACCAGCTCAAAAAAGTAAATGGTGGGATATGGACTGCCACGAATTAATCTGTCGTCGTAAAAATTGTTCCAAATTTATCGACAATCAATGACTCAAACTAATTATTTACAATTAAAACGACATATTGCTAAAACCAAACTTATTTTAAATACTAAAAAGCGAAATGCCTGGAAAACGTTTCTATCATCATTAACTTCACATATCCCTGCATCTCATTTATGGAACGCTGTACGCATGATAAAAAGAACTTTTCAACGTCAGCCACAGTATCATTTTTCAAGAGCCGTACTCGATTCCTTTCTTCAATCACTTACCCCTGATTATAAGCTACCCCCATTTATTTCAGCAGTAAACACACCTCATTGTTATTTCTCTATCTTAACACAACCAATGACCTTAAACGAACTCCAAACTGTTATATTAACGACAAATGGCTCTTCTCCTGGACCAGACTCCATAACATATAATATGATCAGATTACTTCCCTCACAGGCTCAACTCCTTCTTCTCCATTACTTTAATGATATTTTTCACACAGTATTCATCCCCGTACACTGGAACAATTTTTATGTAAAACCTTTATTAAAACCTCATACACTACCGGATATTCCAGAACATTTTCGCGGGATAGTACTGAGTTCGTGCATACGTAAAACTTTCTGTAAAATTTTACTTCGACGATTAATATGGGTGTTAGATTGCTACAATCTTTTTCCCAAGTACCAACTCGCCTTTATAAAAGGTCGCAATACCCAAGATCCTATTAATATATTAATCCATGACATTTAGTTAGCCCGGTGGGGACAGCAGACAACCATAGCCATATTCCTAGACATAAAAGGTGCATATGATTCTGTATTGCTACATATTTTATGGAAAAAATTATCCATGAAAGGTTTTCCTTTTAAATTCATTTCCATTTTACATCAATTATTTACTAATCGCACATTAACACTAAAATCTCCCCACTACCATATACCGAGTCGCCAGACTTCTCATGGCTTGCCTCAGGGCGCAATATCAAGTTGAATATTATTTGCCTTATACATGAGCGAAGTAGAAACAATGAAAAACACCATTAGCTCGAGTATTGGCCTTTGCAGAGGATTTTGTGATTTACGTTTCGCATAAAAACATCGATGAATGTCGACAAACGATTTCACATGTTATGATCAAGGTATTGCAGTGGCTAAATATTCATGGTCTACAACTTTCGATCTCAAAGTGTGCAGCAATGATATTTACATATAAACGTACATTTTACAATAGTCCCATTTGTTTCGACGGATTTAGCATTCCTTTTACTAATTAGCACACATACCTAGGTGTACGTTTTGATCGTAACCTTAATTGGAAATCTAATATTCAAACCTTACGTAGAAAAGTTGAAGGTTGCCTTAAAATTCTACAAACAGTTACCAGGCGCAAATGGGGAGCAGAACCATCAACCGCATTAATGCTTTACCGGGCTACTATACGCTGCTATTTGGATTATAGTGCGTATTTAATTGATATAGCACCTAAACTACTTTATCACAACTCGATATAATACAACACCAATCATTAAACGACCTTGTATTGGAGCTCTTAAAACTACCCCCGCAAATGCACTGCTAGTCAAAACCAGTGAATATCCTCTCTTCATTAGACGTTTAATGTTAGCAAAAAAATATATCCCGAAACACCTTACTCGATCAAATTCCATTATTATACCCAAACTTCAACTTCTTTACGAATTTCATCATCAACGCCCTCCAAAAACGGCAGATACCCAGCGATATATCTGGCTTACGAAGAGTTGCATTTTTTTCGCTGCTCTGTACTAAGAACACCACAAGTAATAATGCACGCATATTCATGCGAAACCCTTAATTATTATTCAATCTTCCTCCTTGTCACCTCACCCCTCACAAAGTACTGCATCAATTATGCAAACAGTAAACTTAAAATATCTCCAAGCAGAAATGACGTATATATATTGTACCGGGAACAACGGTACGAAACTAAGTTCCCGCAATTAAAGTTAAAACTTCGCGTTACGCGCCGGCCCAGCAGCGGAAGACAGACTGGAACAGCAAGCAATAGCTGTGTGTGACGTAGAAAGGAGTGACGTCACAACCTGCCTCCTCGTAACTCAGAGTGAGCCTAGACTAGTATGGAATGTTCCTTGAGATTCTTCGGATAATAACTAGACAAAATCAACCACATCATCGTGTAGCCCGATATTTTATCTGCATTCCTGCAGGGTTTAATAAAAATCCGACATGAGACGACGAAGTTGTGGAGCGAGATGTGAAGGCATGTTTTGGGCGTGAATCGTGTATAAATGGAGAGCTGCTTCGCTTAGCAGAGGAACTAAGTACACGCAGACCAACAAGGCGACAACCAGGGCGAAGTGGTCGCAGACGCAGGCCTACCAGGAAGGGCCTGTTACCCGGGCGCAAACCAGGAACGCGCCCGTGATGGTGGAGAGCAGCACAGCGGTGGAGAAGGACGCCCCCTGGCGTACTGAGACTGCTGCCCAGGTCCAGCCTGCCTGCACGTCTGTCGAGTTGCAGACCTCGATGTGCGCCCCCCAGGACAGGGAATGCAGTCGAGTGTTAGCACCGACCGACGCCACCGCCGCCGCCAGCCAGGAGAAAGAAGAAGATGGCGACGCAGAGGAGCCGGCAGCTACCCCGGGGTCACCAGGCCGGGAGGAGGGCCACCAGGGCGAGGCCTCTTCCCCCGCCGAGAAGCAACCCTTGGGACCGATCGACGCCACCGCCAGCCAGGGGAAAGAAGAAGATGGCGACGCAGCGAAGCCACCAACTACCCTGGGGTCACCAGGCCGGGAAGAGGGCCACCAGGACGAGGCCTCTTCCCCCGCCGACAAGCAACCCCCGGGAAGAGGAAGAAGAAGAAGACGACGCCGCACCAGGAAGCAGAAGGCGTCGCTGGCTCACCAGGAGAGGACCGCCAAGCCGCAACCCAGGACTGCTCCCAGGACAGCAGTCAACCGAGGAGCCAATCAGGAGAGGACCTCAGCGGGTAGCGGCAGTCAGGTGAGAGTAAAACGTCCCCCTCAGCAGCTCTTGCAGTGTTTCCGCTGTCTGAGGTGGGGCCACCGTCAAGTTAGCTGTGGACTCCAAGTGAAGTGCAACCGCTGTGGTGGTGATCACCACTACACGGCCTGCGCAACACTTAAGGAGGCGCCGGTGTGCGCCAATTGCGCGGGGGGGCCACCCGGCCTCCCACCGCAGTTGCCCAGTCTACAGGGCCATGGCGCGGGCAGAGAGGAGGGAGGCCCGGCGCCATGACCCACCCCATTCCAGGAGGCCCCCGCCTCGGCGGGCTTGGCCTCATTCTCCGGGATCGGAGACTGGGTACGAGGTACCCCAAGGAGGTGGAGTCGTGCGACAGGCCCTAGTGGTACTTGACGCATGGCTCCGCAGCCGGCAAGGACCGCGCTAGTCCCAGCAGTGCCCAGACGGACTGATCCCCAGGCGATGGAATGGCGAGGAATTGGTTTATGTTTTGTGCATGTTACCTGTTCCTAACTAACACAACCTCTGGTCTTTTTCCAGCCCACATCCTTGCATGTGCTATCACAAGATGTCAGGTTTTACATGTAGGCTCTTTCTTCTTTCTGCCTATGTGGTTTTTTCCTGACCCTTCAATACCAAACTTCAATACCATATACCTAATACAATATCGCCTGGTAGCGTGTTTGACATGGAAACAGGCAGATACTCCTTGTATCACTTCCCACTCTTCCCTGCTATCTCTTTCTTCTTCTTAGAAATAATAGCATGTCGGAGGCCATGTAGATTGAGTCGTTGGTCACGCGGGGGGAGCGGGCTTCGGGGGCCCCCCCGAAAAAAAAAAAAAAAAAAAAAAACTTAGCAGAGGAAAGGAGCAGCTGACTGTCGTAGCGAGAGGTCGTACGTGCCTGTCGCTCCGCTCTCTCTCTCCTCTCACCGAGACCTTCAAGACTACGAGAGACTACACTACCTGTCCCAATCGGTTACCGCTTCTCGGTACCTAGGGCTAGATAGGGAATCTGTAGGCCAGGGACCCGCTTAACAACGGATCATCCCGCGTCTACTAGCTCGCTTTAGAATGTCCCCACACAAAAACACACGGCAACAGACTCGTAATCTCCAAAAGGGCATTTGTCATGCACTTAGGAAAGAGCAATTTGTCAGCGAGTCTGGAGCCACTACAGACATATGCGACGAACTTCAAGAATTGACGGAGAGTGAGGAGATGCCGTTATCACGGCTCCCTACCCACTCTACGGCCGTCAGTCCACCAGCGGAGGGAACAGCGCTGTTCTCACAGCGCAACCCCCCGCCAACCACCCACAGTACGGTGGGGCTGACCAGCCCTATATCACTACACAAGGGCACTTTTAAGGACTACCTCCATTTCCTGCCTTCAGGTAGCCCTACCCAGGCCGCCAACGGCCATACCATGTTGTGCTCCACGGTGCTGTCACCGCAGTTAAGCAACATAGGCCTTGGTCAGTGTTTGGATGGGTGTCCACAAGCGCGCTGCTCAGCGCTAACGGCCCCCGCTACGGCCACGGACCCGGCCGAGCGGGGACTGTTGGCGACCCACCACTGCGTGCCCCCCGTGAGCAGTGAGCGAAATGCGCCAGAGGAGCACAGAACAGTCACCCCTGATTCTGTGCAAGTAAACCTGACGCACGAAACTCACGTAACGGGGTGCGCCATGCAGTACTTTGCGCTCACCACCACCACGAACACAACAACCACCACCACTACCAGGACAACCCCCATAGCCACCCCGTCAGTAGCCACTGGCAAGCACATACCTGTGCAGCTGCTGCCCACTCGGCCGGCTGGCTCTACTCGAGCCGAGCCCCAAGAAAGGAGCGCGCAGCGCGGGGAAAGCGAAGCAGGAGGCCTGACGTTATGTGCGAGTGAGCGGGAACCGGGGTTCGACCCTGAAGTGCCGGAACTCGCACATGGGAAAGTGACTGGGAAGATACCTGAACATAAACAGGAGGCCACCTCTCTCCCTAACACAAATCTTGCCCCCAAACCCAGCCCAGTGGCAAGCCAGCCGGACGCCGGGAAAGCGGGACCCAGTCCCGCCAACCTGTGTGATGAGGCGGCGCCCAAGGTAAGGAGAGAGGGCAAGAATAAACGAACTGGGCGAAAGGCCCAAAGTAAAGTTCAACCCCACCACAAGCAAGCTAGCAAATCGAACTCCGACTCAGATGAGGAACAACTGGTGATAGATGCATCAAGCACATCCCAGGATGCCGACTCTGAAGGCTCGGAGGGAGAGGAACCGTGCGAGCGCGTGGCGACCGAACCCGAGGTCCCAGCCACCCGGCCGGGAAACCAGGGCGACGGCTTCAGGGAGGCAAAAGGGAGGAAGAGGGGGAAGGGGAAAGGCAAAGTAGCCCAGCCCCTGAGCCGCAAGGCTCAGAAAGGCGGGGTACGTAAACCAAGTACCCAAGCCGATAGCAACACAGAAACATCTATCGGCCCAACCCAGCCTCAACACGCCACCCACAAGAGGCAGGCTCGGCTGAGCCCACCTCAACCACCACCACCACGAACACAACCAAACACCCGTAAGGTGGCAACCCCCCACCCCTTACGGTGTACACCAAGAACACCAAGTCACTAGAAGAGGAGCTCCTCAAAAAGCTAGCGCATGATCAGAGAAACTACTACTTCTCTAGGCCGAGAGTAGATGCGCACGAAGCAATCCGGCTGCATATGACTAGCTTTGAGAGCTATGAAATCGCTATCGAGGTGCTGAAACGGCTGAATATTAACTTTGTAAGAATATTGCCCAACAGCACTATGAAGCGATTCGTAGTGAGAACTCCCATTAACGGAAGTAATGCGGATGAAATCCAACTTGCCCTGAAGGCGCAGGATATCCCCGCATTCTCCGTGGTGCGAATGAGACCAGGAAATAGGCCTGCCAAGGGCAACCTTTTCCTAGTTGCCGTGGCGGATACCCCAGGAGCGGACAACATGCGGAAAATGAGGATGCTCGCGAACATGCTGGTGTCAGTCGAGCCGTACCGCCCCCCAGCCACTGGCCCCCAATGTGGAGTGTGTCAGAGGCATGGCCATCCAGGGGCGGGGTGCCGACTGGAGCCCAGGTGCCGCAGATGCGCCGCCTCCCACTTGTCTCGCGACTGCCCCCATGGCAACGACCCTGCGTACTCCAAGTGCGCAAACTGCGGGGAAAAACACGCGGCTAATTTCAGAAACTGTCCCAGCCGCAGGACACTCGAAGCCGTCAATCAAGGCCAAGGGCCAAAGGGTAATAAGCGTGGCAACCCTAAAGCCCAAGCAGGCCCTTCAGGCAAAGGCGCATCACGCAAAAATAAACCAGGCCAGTCAGGCAAAAAGGACCCTTCAGGTCCTGCAGGTCCCTCAGACACAAAGGGCCAAGAACAAGGCCCTTCAGGCACACAGCGCCCATCAGGCATGAGAATATTAAATTTTAAACCCCTAAGGACGGTGGGTGAACACAACCCCGGGCCCTCAGCCCAACCAGCCCCCACCACCGTTCAAACCAAGAACTCCAATCTAGACAAAAAGAAGGCCCAGACCCAAGCAAGAAATCAAAGGCAGGCTAAGCCCACGCAAGCTCATCCCGAGCAGCCACAGGCCCCCCCCCAGGCCAGCTCCACCCCCCGCAGTGAACCTGCCAATAGTAAACCGGCATTCGCACCACCGCCCCCAACGCCCGCCCCCTGCACCACACCAATCACAACACCTACACAAGAACAGGCACAGAAGCCAGAAGGGAAAATGGTAGTAAAGGCGTTCAGGGAAAGGATCGAAGAAATCCTGAAAACCTTCTTCCCGAACCTGAACAATTATCAATCAATCAATCAATCAATCAATCAATCAATCAATCAATCAATCAATCAATACTGATCTGCATTTAGGGCAGTCGCCCAGGTGGCAGATTCCCTATCTGTTGCTTTCCTAGCCTTTTCCGAAGTGATTTCAAAGAAATTGGAAATTTATTGAACATCTCCCTTGGTAAGTTATTCCAGTCCCTAACTCCCCTTCCTATAAATGAATATTTGCCCCAGTTTGTCCCTCACGGCAGCCATAACCACTGGGGTTATGATGGCCAACATGCTACCATTCCCCTGGCTGAAGGACCTGATTAATGCCATTGCTGACCTCCTGACCCTAGATGGCTGAACAACCAAACGAGGACGATAATAATAACAATAATAATAATAACAATAATAACACGCAGGAGCTTCGAGTTCTAATATGGAACTGCCAGGGCGTCAGGTCTAGGAAATACGAACTCGAAGCCTTCCTAGCCGCGAACACTATACACGTAGCTCTCCTAACTGAAACCTTCCTCCCACCGGGGAAGAAGTTCACTATAAGAGGCTACAAAATACACAGAAGCGATAAGGCTAATAGAGTCGGAGGAGTGGCAGTTCTGGTAAGGAAGGACATCAAACATATGGAAATAGACTTACCAGAACTGGTCGAGCTGGAAGCGTGCGGAATTGCCATGCCAGTGCGAGGAACACTCGTCAATGTAATATCGGCATACTCCAGACCTAAACACCTTAACACACAAGATTTAGAATCGGTATTAAGGCAAAATCGAAACACGATCCTAGGAGGCGACCTAAATTCGAAACACGCCAGCTGGGGGTGCCTGAAACCTAACGCAGACGGCGAAAGGCTGTACAACCACATGCTATCCCAGGACTATGTGGTAACAGCCCCCAGTGAACCCACGTTCCTAGCACCAAACGAACAGGTCGACGACATACTGGACATCGCCCTACTGCGAAATATTCCTCAAAGACACACCATAAAGGTCATTAACGACCTAGGGTCGAGGCATCAACCAGTAATATTTACACTGGAAGCGAACCCGGAGGAATATGAGAATAACCCCAAGCGCCGACTCAACTATAAAGCAGCCAATTGGGGTAAATTCGAAAGAAAATTAGATTCACTCCTGCAGGGGACTGAGGACATACAAATAGTAAACCCAGCCCAAACGGATGAATCACTAAGAACACTCGTAAATGCGATCCAGGCAGCCACAACTGCGAGCATTCCGGTACATAAACCTAGACAAAACAGTAACATTGAAATACCGGCCCACATTAAAGATCTAATACGCCAGCGCAACAGACACAAGCGCAACTGGGCCCGACACCACCGCGATGAAGACCGGATACGTAAAAACGAACTCAGGGTCGAAATCGAAACCGAAATAATGGAGTATAGGTCACGGATCTGGAATAACAAACTGAGTACATTCGACACAAATACCAGACCGGTGTGGAACTTAGCGAGACATTTCACGCGAGAACCACACGTGATCCCAACAATTAAGGGACCCAACGGACCAGTATACGAAAATCAAGACAAAGCAGAGGTGATAGCCGACTCACTCGAGGAGGCCTTTAAGCCCAATGACGAACCGTCGGACCCCGCCTTCATTAGGCAAACAGAGGCCAAGGTAGCGGAATTCCTAGCAAACGCACCTATGCCCGAGGTTAAGAAGACTAATATCCACGAAATTAAGTGGATAATAGATCACCTTAACCCGAAGAAGGCACCCGGCCCAGATGAGATTCAAAATATAATAATCAAAAAGCTAACACCGAAAGCCCTCGCACTACTCACTAAAATATACAATGCAATGTTCCAATTGCAGTATTATCCGGAACAGTGGAAAAAGGCGAGAATTCTTGTATTCGGCAAACCAGGCAAGGACAAATCTAACCCCAATAATTATAGGCCCATCAGTCTCCTGGACGCCCTCAGCAAAGTATTTGAGAAAATACTGCTGAAAAGGCTCATAGCACATATCAAGGAAAGAGGAATCATTCGAAACGAACAATTCGGTTTTAGAAACGGCCACTCCGCCCCGCAACTGCTTACCCGGGTCCTAGAACAAGCGACCATCGGACTAAACAAGCGGAGGGACACAGGCACGGTATTCCTTGATATCCAGAAGGCATTCGATAAAGTCTGGCACGAAGGCCTATTAGCGAAATTAATAGACCTCGAATTCCACCCAGGGTACATAAGATTAATTAAATCATACCTGGAAGGCCGAGAGTTCCAAGTAGATGTTCATAACACGCTGTCAAGCACGCGACCAATCAGGGCGGGCGTAGCCCAGGGGTCACTTATAGGGCCAATCCTGTTCATTCTATTTACGAATGACATGCCGACAGCGGAACTCACTACCACGCACCTCTACGCGGATGACACTGCTATCACAGTACAACACTTTCAGCTAGCATGCGCCCGAAAGAGACTACAAGTAGCACTGCGAACTCTCGAGCCCTGGCTAACCAAATGGCGTATCAAGGTCAACGTTGACAAATGCCAAGCTGTGTTGTTCACTAGGAAGAACAGACGCACACGTATGCCAGCTAACATAAAACCGCTCAAACTATTTAATCGAGATATAGCATGGCACGACAAGGTCAAATATCTAGGAGTAGTCCTAGATAGAAAACTAACCATGCTATATCACATTAAAGACATCCAGCGGAAAACAAACGCACGACTGGCACAGCTCTATCCGATACTGAATAAAAGATCCAGTATTAACAAGCGAGTAGCAATAAACATGTACAAGGCCCTAATTAGGCCGATAATAACGTACGCAGCTCCCGCCTGGGGCTACACTGCTATGACAAACCTGGATAAGCTGGAACTAATACAAAACAAATGCATTCGAGCAGCGGCTAGACTCCCGTATGACACACCAATACGCCACCTACGCGCAATTGCGAAAGTCAGCTCGATAAGGCAACACATACGAAATCAAACACTCCGAATGTACAAGAAGTCATGGGGTAGTAAGGTCAACCCACTAGTCAGTGGAATAGGACGCTATGACGTCGATCTATACACCAAATACCCCACACCGAAACACATTCTGTTCAGGCACAGGGCCAGGAGGCCGGGGGCCCAAAACCGCCCTCGCTCTTAAACTGACACCAACCCACAATACCGCACCACTTAACACTCTGCACACACACCGCAACACCTGTATATATGTGTATGCTTGTTTACAACATACATCCTTTCCCTAGATTGTGTTATGTTATTACTATGTTACAGATTTGGACAAGCGAGCGAGGATTGAGAGAAGTAATACAACACGACGAAGGCAGCACAGCCAAGAAAGAGACGATCCAATCCAACCCGCTCCCACCAACGACAAAGGAGTGGAAAAAAAACCCACGCCTGCTAATATCATTAACTATTAATCTACTAATTGTACTTGTACTTGTTCTACAGGACACGAGAGCGGAAATGCGGCCCGCACTCTAAAGAAGAAAAGTAATAATGTATATATAATAGGATGTGTGTATATTTGTGTATATATTTACAGAGACAAGTGTGTGACACCAACACCGTAAAGAAGGGACGTCATCAGGCGGGAAAGAAGATGCCCCTTACAACAAGTAAGGCTTGGCACTAATCCCCTTCTCCTTAAAAGGAGACTTGGCACCAGGGACTGCTGGCTGCTGGACCAAGGGACTAACCTGTGGCCCAAAGCCCAGACGCCAGCGGACCCGAGCCGCACCAGGCAGTGACAAGTAGGACTGATCCCCCATAATAATTGACAAAAGCTAGGTAAATGGTTATGATTGCATGACACATATTCCTAACTAACACAACCTCTGGTCTTTTTCCAGCCCACATCCTTGCATGTGCTATCAAAAGATGTCAGGTTTTACATGTAGGCTCTTTCTTCTTTCTGCCTATGTGGTTTTTCCCTGACCCTTCAATACCATACTTCAACACCATATACCTAACACAATCTCGCCTGGTAACGTGTCTGACATGGAAACAGGCAGATACTCCTTGTATCACTTCCCACTCTACCCAGCTATCTCTTTTCTACTTAGAAATTAATAGCATGTCGGAGGCCATGTAGATTGAGTCGATGGTCACGGCGGGGGAGCGGGCTACGGGGGCCCCCCGTAAAAAAAAATCGCTTAGCAGACCAGTGTGTTTCGCAGTGGAGTTCATGCTGCTAGCAGCGAGCAGTCGGCTCGCGGAGACTGCGAAACGACGTGTAGTGATTGTCATATTTCGTCGAGTCCTGGACTTTTACTCTGTAGCGTCGAGTGTGGACTTATACAAGTTTCTTTAAATCGTGAATGATAGAATTCTGCTCCTATGGAGAGTGATATAAATTGTGCTTCATCAAACTCTTAATATTACCAAGTGATTGTTTATTCTGAATGTATGTCTAAGACTTGCAATTATTTTTCCAAGTGCTCATAATTCAAAGTTAATGTTGTGGACAGTGATAGGATTTGGAACAGTCTTTGCTCCTTACAAAGTGATTGAATATTTCGGGAAATCTCATTGACGTGACTGTGCTTTAACTTAGAATTCCTCAAGTGGCAAACATTAACAAGTGATTGAGTACAGAATTAACTTACAATTTTCTAAACTGTGTAAATATTTTGTAGATGATGGACTGTAGACTGTGTATTTGAACTGTGCATTTTTAATTCTAAGAAATGTGCATTTCCAATTCTACGAACATTCGAACTAAGGACTGTTGGTGAATGACCAATATCACTTTATTTTTTTAAGATGCGTGAACAAGATTAACTTCACGAGTGAAAGATTCTTATTTCATTTTAATGTAATTGATTTCATTGAACAGTGTTCAGACTAAGAAATATGTCGTGTGGAATAATTTCAGATTATGCTTAGTAACACTTGAAAAGAATTCAGATATCACCATTATTGTCCAATGGTTAAAAGTTCATGTTCAAAGTCATTCAAGCATTCTCAAAAGAAAAATCTCCAAGACATTTAACACACAAAATTACCCCATATCATTGATAACACTTCTTATTAGTGAGAAGTTAAATCTTGTTAGAAAGTTCACTGTAATATTAATAGTTATTCCACATAAAGCACTGGAAATGTATCTGAATTAAATTACTAAGTCACACGATTTTAGTGCGATTTTGTCTATCACTGCACTTCTTAATTATTACTAGTAATTCAAAATTGAGCTTAGAATGGTTAAGTGTCAATTTAATGTCTACTGCACTCATAATTAAGTTCTGATATTGCTGAAGCACTAATTTCTAACTTTACTGCACTCCAAATCGGCCCCGATACGACTGGGGCGCCAATTTCTACCCCTCTCCTCTGTAACAGTAAATTTGGTACTTTGGTAGAGATGAGACGCAGGGCGTGTACCAGTCGCTGAAGTGCATACAGAGGGAGAGGGTTTTGTTTAAAAGAAATCCTAAAAACTTTGTTTTCAGAGTTTATTAAAAGATTGAAATTAATATCACCTCTGTACAGCGTATACAGTCGAAAATTTTCCTCGTCCTATGGCTGGCGATGTCCTTGGATTCCGGCAGCTCCATTTTCCATAGCAGCGAACCACCATTCGTCCCCCGATGGAAGTTCTAGAAGATCTATTCGGTGCTTTGTAGATCCATGGCGTCGAGGTAGTCCTTGTAAATGGTGAACATGAATGAACATCGTTCAGCTCTGGGCGAGTTAGTGCAAAGGCTGCTTCTGCACAGATGATAGAGTGTTTATAAATGCTTTTAACAAAGTCCAAACACAAATGTCTCGGTGAAATGTCACTTAACTTTATCACGTGTCAAGTGAAAGAAACATTCACAAAATAAAGTCCACTCGGAACTGATTTAAAGTTACTGAAAGTTTGTTGCACCTATTACAACGTGAAGTAAGTTCATTGAAGCACTGTTCAATTTAAATGAAATAAAGATGTTCCGCTCGTGAATCAAACTCGTTCACGTGTTGAAACCAAAAGACGAAATTAACTGAGTACTGACAGTCCTTGGTTTTGACTGTTCGTAAACTAAATGTACACTGTTCATTAGAATGGAAATGCACTGTTCATTAAAATAGAGATGCGCTGTTCACACCTGCACAGTTCACAGTTCATGACCACAGCTTACGGATTGGTAAATTAAATTTGGATTAAACACAGTTTATAACTTAAAGTATCGAGTCCTCGGCAAGGAGCAATCAGATTCAAGTCCATAAAATTTCAATTTCGAACACTCGAAAATGTTTGCGGGTCTCGGACACTCGTATAGAGTAACAGTCAATAAATAATGTCCAGACGATACACAATTCACCTCACGTCCTATCGGAGTAAAAGGTTGTCACAATATAAGGAAATCTGAATAAGTCCACATTCAACGTGACTATATTAAAGTCCACGAACTTGAAACTTAGCAGCGGCTTCACGCTCGATTACCACACCCGCGAACTGACGGTGCGAATACTACAGTCTAATGTGCTTATAGAAATCCCGGCCACAAACTGGTATCACATTCTGCAGCGCACTGCTGCTCACTATAACATGCTGCAACACACACTCACATTCACTGATCTGCTGAGCGAAGCAGCACGTATTTATATTTGATCCGAAACTCGTAGAACATTCTACATTAATCCAGGCTTTGTAGTGCAGCGAGGCATGCTGTGACGTCACCCGCTCACTACGTCACACGCGCGCAGCTCTTGCTCGCTGTCGAGTCAGTTCTTCGTAAGCGGTCCGGAGCATAACACGTAAGTTTAAGATTTTCATAACGGGGACTTAGTCTGTACCGCCGTTACCGGTACAATATATATACAGATGAAGCGAAGTTCCAACATGGGGTAGGTGCAGCAGTCTTTGATTCCAATACACGTACAAGTTTTCAGTATCACTTACCGAATAATATAACTATCTTCATGGCTGAACTCTTTGCAATTCGACAAGCTCTATCATATGTGCAACAACATGCGTTTCCAAAAGTAAACATTTTTACGGGTTCCCAAAGTGTTCTCCACGCTCTGCATACCCCCACGCAGTCCTACAATGGATATTTATATGAGGTTAAACAAATGCTGTATCAACTCGAACACTCCGGAGCCTATATTACTTTAATATGGATTAAAGGACATTCTGCTCACCCAGGTAATGATCAAGCTGATCTAGCCGCTAAAGAAGCAAGTAACTCCTTATCAGATCCCCTTCAAATCAAAGTTCGTATTACAGATAATTTTCCAATTATCACACATGAAGCTCGTCAATCTTGGCAAAATTTATGGCAAAGCTCGGCAAGTACCAAAGGGAAAATCTTTTATCAGTTGCAAACCTATATTCCTACAAAACCATGGTACTTAAACGGATCCTATACTCGACGTCACATAATTAATATCATACGATTAAGATTTAACCATGCATTAACGCCTGACTAAAAATACCGCTTTAACACTTCTAACCTCCCATACTGTGTCTGTGGAATATCCCAACGGAGATAGTAACCACCTGCTCTTTCAATGCTCTCAATATGCTTTCCCTCAACGTAGTTTATTCAAGCTATTAATAATAATGAACATACCCCTGCCAACAAGCATCAAATGTTTATTATTTGAACCATCAACCCAAAAATTTCACTTTTAAACCAGTTTCTTGATCATACCAAATTAACGTTGTAAACAAACGACCTTCTTTTGTTTTAGCAGCTATTATACGTTTTACACTCCTACATTCTTTGTAACCCTAACCTTCAAACACTATGCCTCGCTTTTGAGTACAACACCTAGCCGACTACAGTTACAAGCCGGAGTCATGTAAGTTTGGCAACGTCCAGTGGAGGCCAAGGTGAAATCACGGGATCTATCAGTGTATGTTGATGCCTAGTGAACTTCGTCTCGTGTTTAGTTTAATTTTTCACGCATAGGTTCAAGTATATATAACAAGATAATTGATAGAATATGCATACGTAGAGCCTATTATTGAAATAATGTGAAGGCTAAGCACGGCTGAGTAGCTTGGACTGCAGAGCTGGCTTTCTAAGCCCAGCTCATTCCGGTGATATTTGAAGGTGCTCAAGTATATCAGCCTCGTATCAGTAGATTTACTGGCACGCTAAAGAACTACTCCGGAAAAAAATTCCGGCATCTCGGCGTCTCCCAAAAACCGTGAAAGTAGTTTGTGGGACGTTAAATCAATAACGTTATTTTTGAAGGTGCGGATTGCATTTTGGCTTATTAATAAAATGTTATGTGTATTTGCAGATGCCCAGAAAATGATGTGTTTCCATGTATGGTAACAACTATAGCATTAAAAAGGTTTTGTTACCTAGTTTAGTTTTCCTTCCGACTAGAAATTAAAACAAAAATGTATTTGTCATTTTAAAGTAGATAATGAACCTGGGAAGGATTTTGTCGTATTCATAAAACCTGTCGCATACGAAAGTTTTTCAACAGGGGATACATTTATGATGGCAAAGTCAACGTAACTTTACTACCACCTAAACCTAATCAGCTTCTCCCTAATGCATGTCCAATTATTTTCCCAAATTTGCCAAAATATTTGTCATCGAAAAGTGTTAAAAGAAAATATCCTGAAGGTAAATCAATAACTCCTGAGGGACTGAATTCCGGCACCTCGGCGTCTCCAAAGACCGTAAAAGTAGTTAATGGGACGTAAAGAAAGTAACATTATTATTATTATTATTATTATTATTATTATTATTATTACTATTATTATTATTATTACTATTATTATTATTATTATTATTATTATTATTATTATTATTATTATTATTATTATTATTATTATTATTATTATTATTATTATTATTGTACCGAGTGGTACACCTCCACGCCGCTAATTCAAATATTGCGCCAGTGGAAACTCCTCTACAGGAGAAAGCCTGAACTGTAACAAACTGAATAAACGGTTTTTCGGAAGATGTCACTACTGTAAATTTGGTAATTTTGAAGTGTTCTAAACTGTGTCTATTTTGATTTGTGTTTTTTTTGCTCCGTATCAAGAAGTTTGGACATTCTCTAACAGATGTCTCTACCAAAACTTTGATAACGCACTCTGGTGTAAAGGAATGAACTTTCTTGAAGAAATTTAGCATTCATAAGTTTTGTTTTTACTAAATTTTGTTCTGTGGTTGAGGGTTGGCAACAGTTATCCTTCTTTCCGCCTGTTTTGAATTTAACCAATAACTAATTTTTGTAATTAATTTTTGACCAATAGTGTCTTTCCTTCTCGATGTTGATGTGTAACTTTTAGCGACCCAATAAAATTGAGGGGGTGTGTCTACTCATTCTTGAAAGGTCTCGAATTTTCCACGAGGGTATAAAAACTGCTGATTTTCTTGCCTCGGTGCCACTTCAGTAACATCTTTCTTAGTGTGTGGATAAATAGTAGGGGGCGGGAAGCGCATCTTTCTCCAAGGCAGCAGTTCATCTACAAGGTAATGGCCTGTTAACATCTTCATTTCTTGATAGCTCAGCAGTTTAACTCTCGGGGAGGGTTCGAAACCTTTAGTATGTAACCTACCCTTTTAAAATGTAAATTCTTTTCTGTCTATCTACAAATTACAAATCTGTAAAGCGGGGATAGAGAGTGCTTCACCCTCTCGAACTCCCCTTCATTTTGAATTTGAGGTGACTATGTTTTCGTAACCGTTTTTCTCTTCCTTCTTAAAGTCTTAAACTTATTCTGCCGACTAGTCACCTCCATAGATTGGGATTAGCCCCTGTATCATCGGCCTAGCGCCACATAGGTTTTTAGACAAAAACTTGGTGTAGGAGTGTAAGTTATCGCCTCCATTCATTTTGTATTTTGGGCCATTTTTCTTAACCTGTTTGTTTTCTTCATGCGAAGGCCCCGTAGGTTGGATATTAATTACCCCTGTTTCCTTGTGTGCCTTAAGGGCAGATAGAAATGAAGTTTGTGGTAGCCTTTGATAGGCTTGTAAAATCGAGAGCGGGACAGCTCTTTATTGTGCTGTGGTAATATTGCCTTAGAGAGGCTTGAGATATAAAATTGGGAGCTATTGCTCCATGTAATTAAGGGTGTTCTGCCCTTTGGTATCTTGTTATTATGAGCTTAGAGCTCAGAAATTATTTTTGGGGCTCGAAGCCCAGATCTTGTAATTACCCCCTAAATCTTGTGATTTCTTTGTATCTAATTTTGGCTTGTTGTTGACTTGTTAATTTTACAAATTCTATGTCATCATTGTTAAGTTTTGAAAATATAACCTTTGTTAAAGTTTTAAATTAAATTTTGTAGTTGAGACCTATTCCCGCCCGCATCTTCTTTCACCTCTGCTGCTCCACAGATACCTCGGAACAATTATTATTATTATTATTATTATTATTATTATTATTATTATTATTATTATTATTATTATTATTATTATTGTACCAGGCGGTACACCTCCACGCCGCTAATTCAAATATTGCGCCAGTTGAAACTCCTCTACAGGAGAACGCCTGAACTTTATCAAACTGTACTAATTCAAAGGTTTCTTGGAAGATGTCACTACCGTAAATTTTGAAGTGTTCTGAACTGTGTCTATTTCGATTTGTGTTTGTTTGCTTCATATCAAGAAACTTGAACATTCTCTAGCAGATGTCTCTACCAAAACTAATATCGCACTCTGGTGTAAAGGAATGTACCTTCCTGAAGAAATTTTGTATTCATAAGTTTTGTCTTAAATAAATTTTGTTCTGTCAGTTGTAGGTTGGCAATATAATCCTTTCTTTCCGTCTGTTTTGAATGTAGCCAATCAGGAGTTTCTGTAATTCATTTTCCACCAATAAGGTGTTTCTTCTTCGTCTGGTGTATTAGTTTTTGCTGTTATCCAATAAAAACGAAAGGGTGTGTCTACCCATTCCTGAAAGGTCTCGAATGTTCCACGAGGGTATATAAACTGCTGATTTTCTGGTCTCCTCTCCCATCTGTAACGTCTCTCCTAGTGTGATTATGTAGCAGGGGCGGGAAGCGCCTCTTTCTTCGGGCAGCAGTTCATCCATAAGGTAATGGCCATTTAGTAACTTCATTTCTCGCTAGCTCAGCAGTTTAACCCTCGGGGCAGGTTCGAAAACTTTTCTCATGTAACCTATCTTAAAATGTAATAGACACTTCGTAAAACTTCGTCTCTTTAACTATAAATTGGGATAGAGAGTGCTAAACCCTCTCGAGCTCCCACTCCTATTGTTTTGAGGTGACTTTGTTTTCACAACCGTTTCTTCCTTTCTTAATGTAATGAAGTCTTCTTATACAAGTCACCTCTTTAGTATGAGATTAGCCCTTGTGTATGCGGCCTAGTGCCAAGTAGGTTTTAAAGGTGTATTAGGAGTGCAATCAATCAATACTGATCTGCATTTAGGGCAGTCGCCCAGGTGGCAGATTCCCTATCTGTTGCTTTCCTAGCCTTTTCCGAAATGATTTCAAAGATATTGGAAATTTATTGAACATCTCCCTTGGTAAGTTATTCCAATCCCTAACTCCCCATCCTATAAATGAATATTTGCCCCAGTTTGTCCTCTTGAATTCCAACTTTATCTTCTTATTGTGATCTTTCCTACTTTTATAGACGCCATTCAAACCTATTCGTCTACTAATGTCATTCCACGCCATCTCTCCGCTGACAACTCGGAACATACCACTTGGTCGTGCAGCTCTTCTTCTTTCTCTCAATTCTTCCCAACCCAAACTTTGCAACATTTTTGTAACGCTACTCTTTTGTCGGAAATCACCCAGAACAACTCGAGCTGCTTTTCTTTCGATTTTTTCCAGTTCTTGAATCAGGTAATCCTGGTGAGGGTCCCATACACTGGAACCATACTCTAGTTGGGGTCTTACCAGAGACTTATATGCACTCTCCTTTACATCCTTACTACAACCCCTAAACACCCTCATAACCATGTGCAGAGATCGGTACCCTTTATTTACAATCCCATTTATGTGATTACCCCAGTGAAGATCTTTCCTTATATTAACACCTAAATACTTACAATGATCCCCAAAAGGAACTTTCACCCCATCAACGCAGTAATTAAAACTGAGAGGACTTTTCCTATTTGTGAAACTCACAACCTGACTTTTAACCCCGTTTATCAACATACCATTGCCTGCTGTCCATCTCACAATATTTTCGAGGTCACGTTGCAGTTGCTCACAATCTTGTAACTTATTTATCACTCTATAGAGAATAACATCATCCGCAAAAAGCCTTACCTCCGATTCCACTCCTTTTCTCATATCATTTATATATATAAGAAAACATAAATGTCGGATAACACTGCCCTGAGGAACTCCCCTCTCAACTATTACAGGGTCAGACAAAGCTTCACCTACTCTAACTCTCTGAGATCTATTTTCTAGAAATATAGCAACCCATTCAGTATCTCTTTTGTCTAGTCCAATTGCACTCATTTTTGCCAGTAGTCTCCCATGATCCACCCTATCAAATGCTTTAGACATGTCAATCGCGATACAGTCCATTTGACCTCCAGAATCCAAGATATCTGTTATATCTTGCTGGAATCCTACAAGTTGAGCTTCAGTGGAATAACCTTTCCTAAAACCGAATTGCCTTCTATCGAACCAGTTATTAATTTCACAAACATGTCTAATATAATCAGAAAGAATGCCTTCCCAAAGCTTACATACAATGCATGTCAAACTTACTGGCCTGTAATTTTCAGCTTTATGTCTATCACCCTCTCCTTTATACACAGGGGCTATTATAGCAACTCTCCATTCATCTGGTATAGCTCCTTCAGTCAATAATCAAATAAGTACTTCAGATGTGGTACTATATCCCAACCCATTGTCTTTAGTATATCCCCAGAAATCTGATCAATTCCAGCCGCTTTTCTAGTTTTCAACTTTTGTATCTTATTGTAAATGACATTGTTATCATATGTAAATTTTATTATTTCTTTGGCCTTAGTCTCTTCCTCTATCTCGACATTATCCTTGTAACCAACAATCTTTACATACTGCTGACTGAATACTTCTGCCTTTTGAAGATCTTCACATGCACACTCCCCTTGTTCATTAATTATTCTTGGAATGTCCTTCTTGGAACCTCTTTCTGCCTTAAAATACCTATACATACCCTTCCATTTTCCACTAAAATTTGTATGACTGCCAATTATGCTTGCCATCATGTTATCCTAGCTGCCTTCTTTGCTAGATTCAATTTTCTAGTAAGTTCCTTCAATTTCTCCTTACTTCCACAGCCATTTCTAACTCTATTTCTTTCAGTCTGCACCTCCTTCTTAGTCTCTTTATTTCTCTATTATAATAAGGTGGGTCTTTACCATTCCTTACCACCCTTAAAGGTACAAACCTGTTTTCGCATTCCTCAACAATTTCTTTAAACCCATCCCAGAGTCTGTTTACATTTTTATTTACCGTTTTCCACCAATCATAGTTACTTTTTAGAAACTGCCTCATACCTACTTTATCAGCCATATGGTACTGCCTAACAGTCCTACTTTTAAGACCTTCCTTTCTTTCACATTTATTTTTAACTACCACAAAAACAGCTTCATGATCACTAATACCATCTATTACTTCAGTTTCCCTATAGAACTCATCTGGTTTTATCAGCACCACATCCAAAATATTTTCCCTCTGGTTGGTTCCATCACTTTCTGTATCAGCTGTCCTTCCCATATTAACTTATTTGCCATTTGTTGGTCATGCTTCCTGTCGTTCGCATTTCCTTCCCAATTGACATCTGGCAAATTCAGATCTCCCGCTACAATCACATTTCTTTCCATGTCATTTCCCACATATCTGACTATCCTATCAAATAATTCCGAATCCGCATCAGTGCTACCCTTTCCCGATCTGTACACTCCAAATATATCAAGTTGCCTATTATCTTTAGAAATGAGCCTTACACGTAGAATTTCATGTGTCTCATCTTTAACTTTTCCGTAGCTTACAAATTCTTCTTTCACCAGAATGAAAACTCCCCTTCCCAGCTTTCCTATCCCATCTCTACGATACACACTGCAAATTACCCCTCCAGTCAAGTTGGTATTTTGGGCCATGTAATTAACCTGCTTCTTTACTGAATAGGCCCAGTAGGTTGGGTATTTATTACCCCTGTTCTTGGTATGCCTTGGGGGCAGTTTGAAGTATAGTTTATTGTGGCCTTTGATGGGCTTGAACCTTGAGAGCGGGGTTTCCTTTTCCTGAAATTTGGTTTCTGTGTGCCTCGAGGAGGCATAATATGGCAATGAGGAGTCAGTGCTCCTTGGCATGATTGGGGTTTTCTGCCCCTTTGTTTGAACTTGGTATATACGTAAAGTTGGGCTTATAGCTCAAGGTTCGTGAGTGTCGGGCTCGAAGCCCAAATTAAGTAATGAACTAAAATTGTACTTTCTTAATTTTTTGATCTGCTACTTGGTACCTGTTATATTCTGTTATTTATTTATCTTGAAAAGAAAATATAACCTTTGTTACAGTTTTAAATTAACTTTAATTTCGTAAGTTGAGACATATTCCACCCAGCACCTTCTTTCACGTCTGCTAATCCATAGATACCTCGGAACAATTATTATTATTATTATTATTATTATTATTATTATTATTATTATTATTATTATTATTATTATTATTATTATTGTACCGGGCGGTACACCTCCACTCCGTTAATTTAAAATGTGCGCCTGTTGGAACTCCTCTGCTGGAGGAGGGCTGAACTTTATCTACGCTGTTAATTCTTTACTTTCTCAAAAGATGTCACCATGTGGAAAAATTTTGAGTTTTAGAACTGTGTCACTTTTGATGTGTTTTTGTTTCGCTTGAAGTAAGAAGTGTGAACTTTCTCTTCTAGAGGACACTACTGAAGATCTACAATAGTGCAACCTAGTGCGGAGTCAAAGAACTATTTTTTGGAGAAAATTTAATTTCAAGAGTTTGTTCCTCGTTAAATTTTTTTCTATCATTGTTTAAGTTGGCAATATTTACCCCTTTCTTCCCCTTGTTATGAATGTATCCAATCCCGAATTTCTTCAATTAATTTCTATCCAATCAGATGTATCTTCCCCCAACTTGAATCTGTTGCGGGGTCCTATCCAATAAAGAGTTTGTGGGAGGGTGTTTTCTTTCCCCTAACGCCTAGAAACTTCCGCGAGAGTATTTAAACTGCTGATTTTTGGGTCTCCGGGCCACTTCTGTTCCATCTTTCAGTGTGTTAAGTACATAGCAGGGGGCGGGAAGCGCCTCTTTCTTCTCCAGCCGTTCAACACAAGGTAATGGCCGATTAATAACTTCTTTCTTTGCTAGCTCAGCAGTTTAACTTTCGGGGCGGGTTCTAAGCGTTCTACCATGTAACCTTTTCCTAAATGTAACTACTCTTTTATATATTCTCTTTTAAAGCTTCATATTGGGATAGAGAGTGCTAACCCTCTCGAGCTCCCACTCATATTGTTGTGAGGTGAACTTAGTTTTCTCAACCTATTCTTCGATAACGTAAAACAAGTGTTCTCTTCTTAAGTCACCTCTTTAGTATGGGATTAGCCCTTGTGTTAACGGCCTAGTGCCAAGTAGGTCTTAATCAAAGTGTACTAGGAGTGCAAGTTTGCCTCCTCCCCAAATTGTTATTTTAGAGGTCATTTAATTAACCTTCTTTTTCATTTAATAGACCTCAGTAGGTTGGGTATTTTACCCCTGTGTATATGTCCTTAGAGGACAGCTTGAAGGTGAAGTTTGGTGTGGCCTGTGATTGGCTTACACTTTGAGAGCAGATTGCGCTTTTGGAATTCAATTTTTGTATGCCTCGAGGAGGCTTTACTGTGTAATTCGGAGCAAGTGCTCCAGGGTTTGATTGGGGTCTTCTGCCCCTTGGTTAAAATTTGTATATCGGAAAGTTGGGCTAGTTGCTCACGAATTGTGAACTCAGGGCTCGAAGCCCAAATTCTGTAATCTCTGTAATTGTACATTTCAAATCGTGTTTCGGCTACTAAGTACCTGTTCTTTGTTATTACTTAATTTTGAAAAGAAAATATAACCTTGTTAAATTTTACAGTAACTTTGATTCCGTAGTTTGAGACTCATTCACGCCCGCACCTTCTTTCACCTCTACCTACCACCAAAACACGGTAACAAGTGGTAGCAGAGCGTGGTTGAATGGGTCTCAATTTAGCCCCTTTTGACGGCTACACATTGTTTTGATCCGAACTCTAACCATTTTCTCAGTTGCTGGAATTTTTTGACTTTTTCAAAATTGTTTTGTCATCATGCCAGGCCCTCGCGATGTTCCCCATCTTAATTATTTGCGCAAGGAGGAGTTGATATATGAATTGACTATTAGAAATGTACAATCTGGAGGCACGGTTGCAGTAGACACTAACAAGCTTAGAGAGTCCCTAGATTTGCCCATTTCCATCCCCAATTTGGGAGAGAAAGAAATTGATGACTCTCTTTCCACGATCGTCGAGAATATTACTGGGCTAGCTTCTGTAGTTAGTTTTTTGATGAAAATGATCCGTCTCCTAATCAAATTAAGCGTGTGCAAGGCAGGCTATATCATTTTTCGAATAGGGTTAACGATCTGTTGTCTCTAAAACTGAATGACGTTCAGAGGAAGGAAGCTAGTACGCTCCTGGAAAATATTTCCGAATTATCTAGTAAGGTCACTTTATTGTTGACTGGGGAAGTTCCTCCCAAATCTGATCAACCCACCATTGTGAATGCAGGTAGTGAGGAAGCGCCTCCCAAGGGAGACGTTAATAGGATAACCGTTGCTGCTCAAACTATCTCTGCCCCATTGGACAACGAGCCTGAACGCAGTGCATCGTTGAGTAACATCCGTTCTGAATTAACTTCCTTGCCATTGAAACCTTTACCGACTATGTCACCCGGGTTTAGCAGCTTGCCTCATCCATTGGCAATGTTGCTCAGAGGGATCTCTAAGTTTTCCGTTAATACCACCAGTGATGTAATTTCTTTTTTAAGATTTCTAGTTGAATTTCAGGATCATGCCCTTGTGTTTTCTCTTTCTCCATGTCAAATTTTGCAGATTATCTATCCGTATGCTATTGGTATTCTTTCTGATAAAATCGTAAGAGCCATTGCCGAGCAATCATCTATTGAGGATTTCCATGCACATTTGCTAGCCAACTTCATCCCTGCTAGGGCTAGGTCCTCCCTTATTCAGAAGTACTATTATCGGGTACAGCGCTTGGATGAAAACTTGGCTGATTTCATACAAGACATTAAGTTTTATACCAGGGTGTTTGCTCTTCACTTCCCTGAGGATCAAATTGTACAAGCTATTGTGGAAGGGATTTCACCACCCTACAGGTCATATTTGTGTTTCGCGGCGTGCCCGCAAACTTTTTCTGAACTTGAAGCATTGGCCGTCTCAGCGGAAGGAGTTAGATACGCCGATTCTTTGCGTGTCGCGAAAGAACCCCCTCCTTCGTTTAGTAATACTCGGCCTCCACCTCGCCGACCAGTCACACCCCGTAAATGTTATGCTTGTGGGTCGCCTGACCATCTGCGCAATAAGTGTCCACTGATCAAGTCTAGTAGGGCAAATAATGGAGCTGGTTCAGCACAAGGCTGTTTTAAATGTGGGGCTTTCTCACATATCGCCAAGAATTGCCCAAACTCGAATAGCACCCCCTCCTGCTCAACTTCTGGTGCAAATTCCACCTATGCCAATAATAAAAAGTGACTAGTGGCTTCGGCTGAGTCGACTAATCCATCTTCCCGAGACTCAGCCCCGGGTAAACAGGTTGTAAATTCAGGGAACGTGCAATTTTCAAATTCATCTTTTGAAGGTCCCAAAGAGTGTCTTAGGATTGCGGCGGATACCCCCGCACCTGTTCCTTTTCTTAAGATTGAGTTAAATAACGAGCCTATAACAGCTCTCTTAGATTCAGGCAGTGTTTGTTCGATTATTTCGGCTGAATGGTATTCTAAATTGAAAACGGTCTGTAAACTTCCTGACTATGTCTCTTCTCCTGTTCAATACGTTTCGGCTAATTCATCTCCATTAGAAATTCTAGGTTCCTTACTGGTCAAAATTCGTGTTTTTAAGTTTACATGGAAAGTTAAATTGTTTGTGGCCAAGCAATTGTCTAGCCCCATTATATTGGGAGCGGACTTTATTTCTCACACTGGTCTTGTGCTCGATCTCCAGTCTAGGTCGTGCACATTCAAATTTGCTTCCAATTGTAAAATACCACTATTAAAGTGTAATTCTGTGTCATGTTCTTCTATTTCGCCTACCCAGGATGAGATGTTGTTAGACCTTAGACATCTACCTGAGGAGCAGGCTAATAGTATTCGCAAACTGTGTCAGTCGTTTCCCGAGGTGTTCTCTGATACTCTTGGTGTTACTGACCTTATTGAATACAAAATTGAGGTCACGGATTCGATTCCTGTCCGTTTTCCACCTTATAGGTTATCTCCACCTAAAATGAAGGCTCTGAAAGAAATTATCGACCAGATGTTGAAGGATGGTATTATTAGGCCCTCTAAGTCGGCGTATTCATCGCCTATTTTTCTAGTCCCGAAACCCCAAGGAGGCTTCAGGCCTGTCATTGATTACAGGGCTCTCAATCGGAAGGTGGTGTTGCAATCTGTGCCCCTTCCTGACCTTCATTCTTGTTTTTCATGGTTTCGTAAGGCCAAGTTCTTCACCATCTTGGACTTGAATCAGGCCTATAATCAAATTCCCCTTGCCGAAGAGTCTAAACATCTTACAGCGTTTGCTACGGACTGGAATTTATACGAATTCAACCGCGTGCCTTTCGGGCTCCCAACCGGAGCAGCTGTGCTCACTAGGCTACTAGATAGGGTCTTCTCCGACATCAAATTCGAGTACTTATATCACTACTTAGATGATGTCGTCGTATTTTCAGAGACTTTTGAAGAACATCTAGATCATCTGCGAGAAGTTCTCGATCGCCTTCGTAAGGCGGGGTTAACTGTTAAGTTGTCCAAGGTTGCCTTTGCTAAGCCCTCTATGTCATTCCTAGGGCATATTGTGTCACCCGATGGGGTAGCAGTCGATCATTCTAGAACACAGGCCATCCGTGATTTTAAACCTCCCAAGGACATTAAAGGTATCGCCAGGTTCATTGGTATGGTGAATTTCTTCAGAAAGTTTATTCCTAACTTTGCTAATAGAGCGGCGCCCTTAAACCTTCTTCGTAGGAAAGGCATCAAATTTGAGTGGGGACCTTCTCAACAAGCCGCTTTTGAAGATCTGAAATTAGCTCTCTGTAATGCCCCTGTCCTTGCTATGCCTGATTTCTCAAAGAAATTCATCGTCCAAACGGACGCGTCATCGTCAGCTGTAGCTGCAGTCCTTCTTCAAGAGACTGAACTAGGGAGGCGACCCATCGCCTATGCATCTAGGACTCTATCGGCTCAAGAAGCCAAGTATTCCATCTATGAGCTCGAAGGGTTGGCAGTCTTATTTGCCTTAGAAAAGTTCCGTCTCTATCTGGAACATGTCAAATTCGACCTGGAAACTGATAATCAAGCCCTAAGCTGGGTCTTAGGTAGGCCGCGTCGTACTGGTCGTATAGCCCGTTGGGCCATCCGTATTTCTGCCTTCCAATTTGATGTCAGGCATATTAGAGGTACCGAAAATGTTGTTGCCGATGGACTCAGCCGTATGTTTTCAGACGACGTTGAGAACCATGAACAGGTCGACAGTTCATCACCCCCCGAGTCCATGCTATCTGGTGTTAATGCCATCTTAACAGATGCTCCCATGCTTTTTAGGGACATTGAGAAATACCAACGTGAAGATCCGACGCTGGCTCCGATAATGGAAACCCTTTCTTCTGGGGAACATGTTGTCCCTTATGTTCTGAGGAATGGTGTTTTATGTTGCCCTTCGAGGCATGATAAGATGATGAAAGTTGTCGTTCCAGCTGTTCTTGTGCCTATGATCTTCAAGTATTATCATGAAACCCCATTAGGAGGGCACCTGGGTATCTTTAAAACTCGTGAAAAGATTCGTGAAATGTTCATCTGGAAAGGTATGGACGGTGAAATCCGTGAACTTGTAAAAGCTTGTAAATCTTGTTTGCTCAGTAAACCCACCATGTCCACCAAGGTAGGCCTTTTGTCTTCGCATCAAGCATCGCGCCCCATGGAACGCCTGTATATTGATTATGTAGGACCATTCCCCCAGTCAAAGGGTAATGCCAACAAGTTCATCCTTGTGTGTGTAGATGGTTTTACCAGATTTTCCTGGTTATTTCCGACTAAGCTGGCTACCGCTCAGTCCACCATTACTTGCCTAAATTCTATTTTTGCTTCTTTTGGTCCGTGCCAATATATTGTATCTGATAATGCTAAGGCTTTTACATCTAATTTATTTCGTAAATTCTGTTTTGACTTATCCATCTCTCATGTAACTACTTCGGCGTATTACCCTCAACCATCTCTGGCTGAACGGGTTAATCGTAACCTCAGGTCCGCACTGATTGCCTATCATCATGATGATCATTCCAGGTGGGACACGTCCCTGCATTGGTTAGCTTTTGGTTTGAATTCGGCGGTTCATGAATCTCACAAGTTTACTCCAGCTTCTTTGATGTTCAAGTTTGTTCCCAACTCGCCGCTCTCTAACCTCTGGTCTCTGAGTGACATTCTACCCGAGACAATAGATCCCGATAACATTAAAGATCTTTGGAAGAAGGCTAAAGCCAATCTTAAAGTGTCTCATGAAAAGGTTAGGGAAAGGTATGATCGTGGACGGAGACCCACCCCCTTGAAGGTAGGTGACCAGGTGATGGTCAAGAATTTTGTTCCCGCGGGCAAGCTTGCCCCCAGATTTAATGGGCCTTGTATCATTCTTGATTTTCTTACGCCAGTTACGTTGTTAGTAAGCAATCCAGCCACCGAGAGGATATTTAGGGTTCACCTGTCACAGGTGAAACCAGTGTAAATTTTGTGTCAACTTGCTTCATATAATGTGAAAGGAATATGAAGGTTATATTTTTTTTTGAGGTCAACTTTAAGGCTTTCTGCCCTTTCTATAATATTTTGGTCTTATATGTAATCCTCTTGTAAAACCTTCCCCGATCCGTTAAACTGCCATTCTGTCCTTGCCTCGGCCATTACCACGCTCCCGTCTCCTGCTTCTATACACACTGTGGCTTAATTTGAGTAAATGCCATGGATATCTGCACGCCGCTGACCCCTCAACCTCCTCACCAAGCCTGTGCCCTCAAAGAAACATGATGGTCCAACACAATTCTGCCGCCGAGTTTTTATGTTGCAGTGCCCCCGCAGCCGCGCAGCGCCGTGCAGCAACTGGGGAGGGGGATGGGCCCCCTCCTCTCCAGCGAGGACGACATGTGCACGGCGAGCCGGTGCTCTTCTCCCGGCCAAGGCTGATGTGCGGCGCACAACCTGCTACTTGCCCGCAGCCTGTATATGTTCACCGCGGGCGCGGCGTACTTCAACACCTCTGCTCCCCTCATAGTGCGGGCGAGCGGTATCTCAGGGTACTTGAGGGGTCCGAGCGGCCTCCTTTGGACGCAAGCTGCAACGGCCGGTCTGGCCATCCAACTTAGCCTACACCAACTACATGGACAGCCACTATAAGAGATGACTACACTTGGGAATTCAACAACAAATTTGGTGGACATTGCAAAATTTTTCATCACATTTTAAAAGCTTATCTTCAGAAATTCGCCTTCTACAAACATAAAAACCTTACGTTACCAATTACAACAAAAATTTTGGAACTGAATTAAGAATTTCTCAAATACTTCTGCAATTTATTTTAATATCAACGTCAAAACTTGGACTTTGTTTTCAAACTGACTTCATGTGAAATCCCTGGAGGAACTTTTGGGGGGGGGGAGGTCTGTACCGGGCGGTACACCTCCACTCCGTTAATTTAAAATGTGCGCCTGTTGGAACTCCTCTGCTGGAGGAGGGCTGAACTTTATCTACGCTGTTAATTCTTTACTTTCTCAAAAGATGTCACCATGTGGAAAAATTTTGAGTTTTAGAACTGTGTCACTTTTGATGTGTTTTTGTTTCGCTTGAAGTAAGAAGTGTGAACTTTCTCTTCTAGAGGACACTACTGAAGATCTACAATAGTGCAACCTAGTGCGGAGTCAAAGAACTATTTTTTGGAGAAAATTTAATTTCAAGAGTTTGTTCCTCGTTAAATTTTTTTCTATCATTGTTTAAGTTGGCAATATTTACCCCTTTCTTCCCCTTGTTATGAATGTATCCAATCCCGAATTTCTTCAATTAATTTCTATCCAATCAGATGTATCTTCCCCCAACTTGAATCTGTTGCGGGGTCCTATCCAATAAAGAGTTTGTGGGAGGGTGTTTTCTTTCCCCTAACGCCTAGAAACTTCCGCGAGAGTATTTAAACTGCTGATTTTTGGGTCTCCGGGCCACTTCTGTTCCATCTTTCAGTGTGTTAAGTACATAGCAGGGGGCGGGAAGCGCCTCTTTCTTCTCCAGCCGTTCAACACAAGGTAATGGCCGATTAATAACTTCTTTCTTTGCTAGCTCAGCAGTTTAACTTTCGGGGCGGGTTCTAAGCGTTCTACCATGTAACCTTTTCCTAAATGTAACTACTCTTTTATATATTCTCTTTTAAAGCTTCATATTGGGATAGAGAGTGCTAACCCTCTCGAGCTCCCACTCATATTGTTGTGAGGTGAACTTAGTTTTCTCAACCTATTCTTCGATAACGTAAAACAAGTGTTCTCTTCTTAAGTCACCTCTTTAGTATGGGATTAGCCCTTGTGTTAACGGCCTAGTGCCAAGTAGGTCTTAATCAAAGTGTACTAGGAGTGCAAGTTTGCCTCCTCCCCAAATTGTTATTTTAGAGGTCATTTAATTAACCTTCTTTTTCATTTAATAGACCTCAGTAGGTTGGGTATTTTACCCCTGTGTATATGTCCTTAGAGGACAGCTTGAAGGTGAAGTTTGGTGTGGCCTGTGATTGGCTTACACTTTGAGAGCAGATTGCGCTTTTGGAATTCAATTTTTGTATGCCTCGAGGAGGCTTTACTGTGTAATTCGGAGCAAGTGCTCCAGGGTTTGATTGGGGTCTTCTGCCCCTTGGTTAAAATTTGTATATCGGAAAGTTGGGCTAGTTGCTCACGAATTGTGAACTCAGGGCTCGAAGCCCAAATTCTGTAATCTCTGTAATTGTACATTTCAAATCGTGTTTCGGCTACTAAGTACCTGTTCTTTGTTATTACTTAATTTTGAAAAGAAAATATAACCTTGTTAAATTTTACAGTAACTTTGATTCCGTAGTTTGAGACTCATTCACGCCCGCACCTTCTTTCACCTCTACCTACCACCAAAACACGGTAACAATTATTATTATTATTATTATTATTATTATTATTATTATTATTATTATTATTATTATTATTATTATTATTATTATTATTATTATTATTATTATTATTTGCACTAAAGGAAGAGAGTTAGGCCTTCTCAAAAAGTTTCGTTTGGAACTGTGAAAGCAAGTTATTTACTGCCAAGTATGTTTTGTAGTGATAAGTTAGGAAGAAGGTTTACTCAGAACCTCTACTTATAGCTTAGGCCTATTTGTTGTAACTACAATGTTACTCGAACTCAATGTTATCATGTGATTTTTTGTGTGGACATTTTGAGATATCAGGGGCAAAATGCTGTACATTTCTGTGTAAACACTAAGGACAATATCCAGAAGGATAAGCTGTGACACTTGTTCAGGTCCCCTGCAGAGTAATGAAACAGGTGATCCCTATTTTGAAGAACTTAAGATGTGGGTTAGTGGTGCCATCACATTGTGTTGTGTGTGTCTACAGAACAGTGCTATACAAACACTAGCTGGATTATGAAAATTATAACGAATTTCTGTTCTCTCTATCTTGAGCTGCTTTATGAAAAGATGACAATCAACAGTTCTGGGTTGAACGTCGTAATTGTGGGCGTGACAATAATGATGCGGTAGATTGTTTATTGTCCACATTTTCCAATTTCGTGTTAAATAAGTGCTGAAAGCAGATGAAGAACATGAGTTATGTCAGCAGAGAGGGTAAAAACGCTAAGCGGAGGAAGCTGTCAACGCTCCGCAGTAATTGAGCTTGTGAGTACTGTTCTTAAGTGTTTTGTTTTTATTCATGTAAAATGTATATTTCTTACTTCAGTGAATACATTTACTGATGTGTGTGTTTCTTTGTACCATTTTACGGAGTGTGTGCTTTTATCATAATCAACGTGTTGGTCTAAATGTAGTGAATATGGTTGAAGTCATTCAAAATCGGACTCGCCCCCTTTTCTCTCGGCCTTCGCTTGACAGATAGACACAGCGTTGCCAAGAGTACCTTCCGGCTTTAACTGTAGATGGCTCTGGTACAACCGCTAGTTAACCTTTGGTGTTAACAATAACATTATGAATTTATGTCTGAAAAAAGTCCCATAAGAATGAATGAATGAATGAATACTGATCTGCATTTCGGGCAGTAGCCCAGGTGGCAGATCAAATCAAATCAAATCAAATCAAATCAAATCAAATCAAATCAAATCAAATCAAATCAAATCAAATCAAATCAAATCAAATCAAATCAAATCAAATCAAATCAAATCAA
Source organism: Anabrus simplex (assembly GCF_040414725.1). Lineage (NCBI taxonomy): Eukaryota > Metazoa > Arthropoda > Insecta > Orthoptera > Tettigoniidae > Anabrus > Anabrus simplex. The sequence goes on along the minus strand of NC_090269.1, from coordinate 233,997,589 downwards.
ATCAAATCAAATCAAATCAAATCAAATCAAATCAAATCAAATCAAATCAAATCAAATCAAATCAAATCAAATCAAATCAAATCAAATCAAATCAAATCAAATCAAATCAAATCAAATCAAATCAAATCAAATCAAATCAAATCAAATCAAATCAAATCAAATCAAATCAAATCAAATCAAATCAAATCAAATCCAATGAAATCAAAATCTCTTTATTTGCAAATGAGGTGTGTACCTCGGTGGCAAATGGTACACTAAAATACATTATTGTCAAGCACTAAATATTAAATTAACAAGAGCCGAAGAAAATTTTTCTAGAATACAATATTATACAATTTACGCTAATAATTTGTTCTATTAAACACACACATCATCCTTAATACATTTATATTGTTTACAAAATTCTACTTATAATATCTTACAAACATAGGCCTAGTCAACTCATACACAGTATGTGAAATTACTTTTAATAATAATATACAACTGGTATAAGATTAAAATTAACATTGAATTTATTTACATATTTATATTTTACCCATTTTGGAACCTAAGTAGCATAACGACCTGCTGCGTCTTAACCAGAGCCTCTTTTGCCACCACTTTTCAGAGTTTCTGAAGGGCCTTCACAGCTACCGTAGCGGTCCCAGGGCCCTCGAAGTCCCCACTGTAATTCACCCCTACAGGCAGTCCCCTACTTGGGCTGTCCAAACTCCATAGACCAGGGATGGAATTAATTTAATCACACACATTTTTTATTTACAATATCCTGCACTGGTCGAATGCCCTCTAACATTTCATTTATTTTCTCTGTTGTTGTTTATACTCTTCTTGAATATCTGTACAGATTTTGGAAAAGGATCAAACACTACCCCTGGTAAACTGTTCCACTCCTTCACGCCCTTCCCAATGAATGAAAATTTACCCCAATCGCTTCTGCTAAAATTCCTTCTAATTTTGTACTTGTGGTCAGTTCTACCAAAAAAATTATTTTCCAACTGAAGCCTCTCACGGATATCTCTCCATGCTTCTTCTCCTGTATAGGCTCTATATAATCCTATAAGTCTAGTTTTCTCCCTTCTCTTACTTAAAGTTTCCCAACCAAGTTCTTTAACATTTCTGATACACTACTCTTTCTCCTGAAATCCCCTGTTACAAACCTTGCTGCTTTCCTCTGCACACCATCTAGATCTTTTATTAGGTATTCTTGGTGAGGATCCCAAACACTGTTTGCATATTCCAATAATGGACGAACTATACTTAAGCAACTTTTTTCCTTTAATTCTTTGTTACATCCTTTAAGTAGCCTCAATATGACATGTAACGATCTGTATGCTTTCCCAACAGTGTCATCAACATGACCCTTCCAGTGCAAATTAATTTCAAATCTCACACCTAAGTATTTGCACTTGCCATCTTTAGGGATAACTACCTCATCCAAAGTATATTCAAATTCAGTTTTAAAGCTCCTGTTTGTAAATGTTGTAACAGTTGATTTGCCTCCATTAATCTTCATATTATTTTTTTCAACCCATTCTTGGATACTCTCAAGGTCCCTTTGTAATTCTGAGCAATCCTCAATGTTATTTATTTCCCTATAAACAATTATGTCATCTGCATACAATCTTATTTTCGATGTTATATTGTTCCCTAAATCATTTACGTATAATAAGAAAAGTAACGGACCGATTATACTACCCTGTGCAATTCCCTTCCAAACTTTCTCTTCCTGCGATACGTTATTTCCTACTTTGACTTTCTGAACCCTTGTATTTAGAAATGTTCTTATCCAACGTATAACCCTTACGTCCAATCCTATTCCCTCCAATTTATTTAACAGTAATCCATGTTCCACTCTATCAAAGGCTTTGGAAAGATCTATGGCTATGCAATCTAACTGGCCTCCTGAATCCAACTGATCTGATATGTCCTGGTGAAATCCCACCAGTTGTGCCTCGCAAGAAAATTTCTTTCTAAATCCATACTGGCTCCTTATGAACCAATTTTTATCATCACATATCCCTCTGATGTACTTTGCTATTTTATTTTTGCTAGGGGCTTTACGTCGCACCGACAGAGATAGGTCTTATTGCTATTAAACTCTCCAGTATTTTACAAACTATACTGGTCAGGCTGATTGGTCTGTAGTTCTTTGGTTTCCTTTTATCACCCTTTCCTTTATAAATTGGTATTATTATAGATTCCTTCCATTCCTTTGGTATTACACTATTATTTATGACATAGTCAAAGATAAATTTTAAATAAGGCACTATGTACCACCCCATTGTCTTTAATACCTCCCCAGTAATTTGATCACTTCCTGCTGCTTTTCCTTGCTGAAGCAGTTGGATTTCTCTGAAAATATCTTCATTGTGAATGAGGAGCTTCTTCTTTCCCTTTGTGTCTCTCCCTCTCTATCTTCTGTTATGGTTTCTAAGTCCTGACAATCTTCTACTGAATCTCTGAATTCCCTACTAAAGAGGTTTGCTTTCTCAGTATCTGTTAAATAGTGTTCACCCCCTTCTCCCACCGCTGTAGGAATTTGGATTCCTTTTCCTTTTTGATTCCTAATATATGAATACAGCTTTTTCCATTTCCCTTTGTGGTCATTACCCTCTTGAAGAATGCCATTCATATAGTTCTCTTTTGCTTCCTTTTTCACTCTATTCAGTTCTCTCATTAGCTGTTTTCTAGTTTCTAGTTTCTAGTTTCTCTATTCTCCCTACCCTCTTTGATTTTTCTGTTTACTATTCTACATTTTCGTTTTAATTTTGTTATTTCCCTCGTATAATAAACAGGGTCTGAGGTCATTTTACCCTTCTTAACAGGTACAAATCTCTTCTCTCCTTCCCAAATGATTCCTTTAAATTTAGCCCAAAGTGTATCCACATTACTCCCATCACTTATCCAAAAACTGAATTGTGATTTAAGGTAAGTCCCAAATTCATCAACTTTAGTTTTTCTGTACAATTTCTTGTCTTGTGTGGCCCTCTTATGAAGCCTTTTTGGTACCAGTCCTACATCCATTATTACAGCCTTATGGTCAGCTATTCCTTCAATTACCTCAGTTTTATCAACAATTTCCCATGGTTTAACCAGGAATACATCTAGTAAGTTATTGAGACGAGTCGGTTCTTGTACTACTTGTGTAAATCCTCCCTCCCAAATTAACTTATTTGCCAGTTTCTGTTCATGGGCTTCACTTGCAGCTCCATTCCATTCAACTTCAGGCAAGTTTAGATCTCCCCCAAATATTACCATATCATTATTATTGTTTTTATGCGTATAATCTATTATTTTCTCAAATATTTCCATGTCTCTTTCCTCTCTTCCAGGCCAATATGTTCCTATAATTCCCACCTCCTTCATATTATGACAAACTAATTTTTATCCCTAATACTTCATCCCTTTCATCGGTAAACCATTCATGTGAACAATAAGTTTCCTTCACCAGAATAAACACCCGCTCCCTTTTTATCTCCTCGGTCTCTACGATAGACTGTGTACCCTTCTGGAAATACTTCTCTATTACCCACCCCTTCTCTCAACCACGATTCCACTCCTATCACCACATCAGTCTCATAAGATTCCACCAATGTACCGAATTTGAATTGTTTATTTACTACACTCTGACAGTTTACCAAGAGCAATCTCAGACCTCCTTCCTCCCTAAAACTTGACTGTTGCAAATGGGTAACGTTGGACTCATGAGTTGAGAAAGTCCCTGGAACCCAGATCCTCGTACATAGATCTTGATTTAAGGGTCTGGGTTTTCTGGCAAGTTTCCCTGTATGTGCCATTTTAGCGGTATGGGCTTTCTTAAGTACAGATTAGTTTGCAAATCTCTGTTGATAATTGTAGCAATTTGTCTACAGAAATTTGCTTTTCCATTACCATTCAGATGTAACCCATGACTAGTGAACATTTGCCTGCCAAGACCTAAAGTATCTACTACATAGACATTTCTAAAACTCTTACATAATCTCTTGACTTTTATATTTACATCATGTACAGCTTTGTTCACACATGAGTCCTCTAAAAGGTCATACCTAGGTGGCACATAAACTACAATTACTTTTGAGTCACGTAGTTTGGAAATCTAACCTCTGAGAATCGTAATTAGTTCCTCACCTTCATTTGCAGCAATGTCATTTGTACCACTCACAATCACCAAATAATTGTCCTTCTCTAACACAGGATCACAACTTGAAAGGACGTCTTCAGTTTTGGCACCTGGTTTTATTAGTCCTAAAACCTCAGTTTCTGGATTCTGTAGCTCATCCTTGATGCCTTCTGCCATATTCCGCCCTTGACTGTCTGCGTAGAGATGAATCTTTGGCGATCTTGACTTTCTGTTGGTTTTCTTCTTCTGTAGGTTACCTCCGCTGGATTTAAAATTATTTGGAAAAATTCGTGTGTCTTCTTCTGGAACTTGCTGCAGTAACTGGGATCTATTTTGGCACCGCAAAGAGTTTTTTCCCGGTTTTAAGTTGTACGTAGTTTCTCCCATATGTTTAACATTAGCCCTAAAATGGCTATGCGTCACTTCCGTCCACGGCCATCTTTCTTCTCCAATGTCTTCTTGATCTTCCAGTTTCTTTATTCTGTCCTTTAAGCTTTTATTTTCATGTTTCAGAGCTCATAAGTCTTATTGTAGCACACGTAAAATCTTAATTATAGTTTCGTATGTCTCTCTTCCTTGTTGTTCTGCCTCACTATCAGTTTGTTTACACTCGGGACACAGCCACTCACCTTCTTCAATATCAGTCCTATTTACAATATTTGCACAACGAAAATGGTACCGTAGCATTCATCACACTTACGGCACAGAATCCCATTTTTAACTACTCTTCTGCATTTGCCACATTTTCACTGCATCTTACACCATTATCTACTACGGATATCGCAGACTCACACACAGTAGATGCCATCTTACTTCCTTTAAAGCCAAGATTCCCTATCTGTTGCTTTCCTAGCCTTTTCTTAAACGATTTCAAAGAAATTGGAAATTTATTGTACGTCTCCCTTGGCAAGTTTTTCCAATCCCAATCTCCCCTTCCTATAAATGAATATTTTCCCCAGTTTGTCCTCTTGAATTTCAACTTTATCTTCATATTTTGATCTTTCCTACTTTTATAAACGCGATTCAAACTTATTCGTCTACTAATGCCATTCCATACCATCTCTCCGCTGACAGCTCGGAACATACCACTTAGACGAGCAGCTCTTCTTCTTTCTCTCAGTTCTCCCAACCCAAACATTGCAACATTTTTGTAACGCTACTCTTTTGTCGGAAATCACCCAGAACAACTCGAGCTGCTTTTCTTTCGATTTTTTCCAGTTCTTGAATCAGGTAATCCTGGTGAGGGTCCCATACACTGGAACCATACTCTCGTTGGGGTCTTACCAGAGACTTATATGCCCTCTCTTTTACATCCTTACTACAACCCCCAAACACCCTCAAAACCATGTCCAGAGATCTATACCCTTTATTTACAATCCCATTTATGTGATTACCCCAATGAAGATCTTTCCGTATATTAACACCCAGATACCTACAATGATCCCCAAAAGGAACTTTCACCCCATCAGCGCAGTAATTAAAACTGATAGGACTTTTCCTATTTGTGAAACTCACAACCTGACTTTTAACCCCGTTTATCAACATACCATTGCCTGCTGTCCATCTCACAACATTTTCGAGGTCACGTTGCAGTTGCTCACAATCTTTTAATTTATTTATCACTCTATAGAGAATAACATCATCCGCAAAAATCCTTACCTCTGATTCCACTCCTTTACAAATATCATTTATATATATAGGAAAACATAAAGGTCCGATAATACTGCCTTGAGGAATTCCCCTCTTAATTATTACAGGGTCAGATAAAGCTTCACCTACTCTAATTCTCTGAGATCTATTTTCTAGAAATATAGCAACCCATTCGGTCACTCTTTTGTCTAGTCCAATTGCACTCATTTTTGCCAGTAGTCTCCCATGTTCCCCCCAATCAATTGCTTTAGACAGGTCAATCGCGATACAGTCCATTTGACCTCCAGAATCCAGGATATCTGCTATATCTTGCTGGAATCCTACAAGTTGAGCTTCAGTGGAATAACCTTTCCTAAAACCGAATTGCCTTCTATCGAACCAGTTATTAATTTCACAAATATGTCTAACATAATCAGAAAGAATGCCTTCCCAAAGCTTACATACAATGCATGTCAAACTTACTGGCCTGTAATTTTCAGCTTTATGTCTATAACCCTTTCCTTTATACACAGGGGCTACAATAGCAACTTTCCATCCATCTGGTATAGCTCCTCCGACCAAACAATAATCAAATAAGTACTTCAGATATGGCACTATATCCCAACCCATTGTCCTTAGTATATCCCCAGAAATCTGATCAATTCCAGCTGCTTTTCTAGTTTTCACCTTTTGTATCGTATGTAAATTTTATTACTTCTTTGGCCTTAGTCTCCTCCTCTATCTCGACATTATCTTTGTAACCAACAATCTTTACATACTGCTGACTGAATACTTCTGCCCTTTGAAGATCCTCACATGCACAAATAATTCCTAATCCACGTCAGTGCTACCCATTCCGATCTGTACACTCCAAATATATTAAGTTGCCTATTATCTTTAGAAATGAGCCTTACACCTAGAATTTCATGTGTCTCATCTTTAACTTTTTCGTAGCTTACAAATTCTTCTTTCACCAGAATGAACACTCCCCCTCCCCCTCCCCCTCCCACCATTCTTATCCTATCTCTACGATACACACTCCAGTGCGGTGCGGTGAGAAAATTTCTGCATCCATTATATCATTTCTCAGCCATGATTCAACTCCTATTTCAATATCTGGTAAATATATATCTATGAAATTACTTAATTCTATTCCTTTCTTTACAATAATTCTACAGTTCAACACTAACAATTTTATGTCATCCCTATTTGATTTCCAGTTCCCTGTTCCCTTATCACCGCTCCCTAAGCCATCCCGTTTCCCTGAATGTACCTCCCTATTACGCTTCCAAACAAATTTCCTAACTTATCCGTACCACTGCGGTTTAAATGAAGGCCATCTGAGCGCACATCCCTATCTCCTACCCACCCATTAGGATCTAGAAATTTCACTCCCAATTTCCCACATACCCACTCCATAGTCTCATTTAAATCCCCAATCACCCTCCAGTCAGTATCCCTCCTACACAGTATTCCACTAATAACAATGTCCGCTTTCTTAAACTTCACCCGTGCTGCATTTACCGGATCCCGCACATCTCCAACTATGTTGCTACTTATATCAGCTTGCCTTACGTTGTTGGTACCAACGTGAAACACTACCACCTTCTCCTTCCCCTCTTCCCTCTCCTCTACTTTCCTCAACATCTGCCTCAACCTAATTCCTGGATAACATTCTACCTTGGTTCCCTTTCCTCCACACACTTTCCCTTACGTGTCTAACGATGGAATCCCCCATGACCCTAGTCTCAACCCTACCCACCTCATTTGATCCCCTCCCCTCCTGGTCAGCCCTGTCTCTCCTGATAGCTGCAGAAGTTACTTCCTCCTCCCTTTTCTCCTTCCCATGAGCCTGTTCCACCTGTCTTTTCCTATCCTCTACTCTACATTTCCCTTTCCTAACTTTTCCCTTCCTCCTACTTCCACACATCTCACCAACAGTTCCCTGTCCCTCATCTTCCCTCTGGTGTTCTACCTGGAGTGACTCGTACCGATTTCGCACAGACACCTCTCCTGAATTCTGAACCTGAATAGAGCCCTTAGCCTGCAAACTCCTTCCCCTTAGAACATTAGACCACCTGTCTTCTACAACTCCCCACTTTTCTTCCCCTCCCTCTTGTACACCTACTGTAACATGTGCATTGTTTGAGGGAGTCCTATCTTCCTTCCTGTCTTCTGTGTGAATAACAAGTCTTATCTGACAAATACGAGACGATAATACATATATAGAGTGACTGGGTAATAGTTCAAAACAAACCCAAACAAACCTATCCTCAAGAAGAAGAAGACTTTCACCCGGGTGGTGCATACTCTTTGATATGCTCGCATCAGTTCGTGTTTGTTCGCCGTGCGATACACTAGCTAGTGAGTCAGTGTTAGCAAATAGCTTAATATGATAATAGTGGAAACTCCAGCGAGAAACTGGCGACAACGCTTCTGCGTGCCATCTAGCGGTACGAGAGGCTAACTACTCCTCTTACTGCTGTCAGCTGTGTACGCCAGAAGTGTCTTATTTGTACTTCAGATAGTTTTGTGCTTGTTATGTATCACGATTTTGGAAATGGCAGGAAGAGGAGTTATTTGTGCTGTGTATGGGTGTTTTCATTACAGAAGACAAAGTGATCGCAAGCCGTTTTACAGATTTCCTAACAAAAAAGTGCTGTGAGTATAGGCCTACCTGTTAATGTTTACGTGCCGGTATTTTTTTCTATTTATGGGAACATACTTTCTTTAAATTATTGTTATGATTAAACCTATGAATTTAATCGATTTTTAGGTGTAGGCCTACTCAGTGGGTGATGAGCAGAAGGGCAGATTTAGATGAAGGTATGAGGGTATGTTTAGCCACCAGGGTCCTCAGTCATTCTGTAGCTTCTGGAATGCTAGTTCATGTGTCATTCAATTCTTTGCAATCAAGGGCTGCAAACTCTGCAGAGTTTATAGAAATGTGTGATACTTTATCTGATATTTTTAATTCTTCAAGTCTCAGTAGCCCCAAAGAGTACAGGAGACCCTTAAACAATGAGTCTGGGCAAATGAAAAAGCTGGATGAAATTTGTGATTGTCTAAAACAACTCAAAGTTTTGAATAACCGCAAAGACAACCCTCTCTGTATTCAGGGTTGGATAGACAATATTTCTGCACTGAAACTATTGTGGTCTGAATTATATAGTGATTATGGTTTTCATTATTTGCTAACAAGGAGGCTCACACAGAACTGCATTGAAAACATTTTTTCCATCATCAGAGAAAGAGGAGGTAACAATGTAACTCCAGATGCAACAACATTTCGCAGTGCCATAAGGAGTGTTATGATAAATCAATTGATCTGTGCTTCTGATGACAGCAATTGTGAATCTGATGTTGCAGACTTTCTACTGACTCATGATGATGTGATGAAGTGCAATTATGATGCTAATGTCACTCGACAGTGTGAGTTAAGTGATCAGGTAACTGATTATGACTATGATATAATACAGGAAATGCAGACAATTATGTCATGGGCTGGGCATGTAGCAAATTTCCCCATGCTGAGTGAAGGGATGTATTGTAATCTTATGATAATGATTATAGCATGGGAAACTGGCACATAGAAATGAAAAAGTATGACAATTCTAAAATTATGTTTCCGAATATTTGTGGGGGAAAGTTAGATGCTAAAATATCAAGAACATTTGAAGATAGTTTCTTTTTAGTTTTTGTTAGAAAGCAAAGATGGGATTAGAAGAAAATTAAATGACAGGTTTTTGTTATTGAATGAATGTAGTGTAGGCTTATGTAAAAGCTGTGTAAAATTACTGACTGACAAGTACCGTATTTCAAAGTCCTTATAAAGGCATATGTGAATAGGACCTATGATTCAACAGTGAATAATATTGCCTGTAAAAATACCAAGTTTAAAAATATATTGCATGTGTGATTTGCTCCTGAAGACTGTAGGCCCTAGTCATAACACGACGATCTAATGTTTTAATTTGATAATACATTTGTTTTATTCTTATCACTGGTTCATTCAGATCAACATCCACTTTTTTCCTTCCCTATATTATGTTACAAGAACGACGCAAACGTCTTAAAATCTGTATTTCGTCGGGTTGGAAGTCGAAATGTGTAGTGTTTGAATGGCGCGTTATGTTAGTGTTCCCTGCGAGCCGCTAGATGGCAACACTACGTACTGTCGCCGCTGCTCTGCGTACTAAGTGAGGAGAGTTTCCACTATTATCATATTAAGCTATTTGGTGTTAGTCGTGTACGGTATTGGTGACTAGTTTTCCTTGAGTGTGAGTAGTGAGTGGGTGGTATGCCATGGCTGCCTCCAGTGGAGGGCCATTGCCAGAGACGGGTGATCAGATAGTAGTAGGACGTGAAATTGAACTTCCGATGGGAGAAGAATCCATGTCTGATAAATCGTCTGATAACGAGCAACTGCCGTTAACTAATTCAACCAAGCGTGACCAACGACATTTAAATACAGGAGAACAACTTCGTTCTAATGACGAACAGCCTAATCAACAATCAACAGTGCAACAAGAAGTGCCTACACCTGATTATTATAACAAATTCCATCATGGGCCATATATAGTGTTCGTTGAATCTAGTGTAGAAGGAATGTTGGTAGGTTACATCCCATGGCCCTTGGTCGCCGTTTTTATGAACAAGACTTACATGTCAAATCCATTCAGCGTAAAGTCAGAAACGAATCCAGGTGACCCTTTATAATGCCACGCAGGCCAATGCTTTTTTTTTTTTTTTTTTTTGCAAAATTGGCTTTTAGAGACATTGAAAATTAAGGCGTATATTCCCTCGTCCCAAGTATTACGAGTGGGAATAATACGTGGGGTTGATAAGGGCATCTCAAAAGAGGAAATTCTCAACCATGTAGAATCTGTAGCACCAGTTAAGTCCGTGCAAATGTTAAATCGTAGGGTTGTCCAGGACGGTGAAACAACGTATCTGCCTACCGCCTCTATTAAGATTGTTTTCAGTGCTCAAATGCTACCTCAACAGGTAGCTTTATATAATGTTTATATAGAAGTTGAGCCGTTAATTTTTTCACCTATCCGTTGCCAAAAATGTCAGCGATATGGACACACTATAAAACAAAGTCAAGCAAAAAATTTCCGATGTGAAAAATGTTCCCAATTACACGAAACTAAAGACTGTACTGAACAATTTCTTCAATGTGCATATTGTAAGAAGGACCATATTAGGGGATCACAGTATTGTCCTGAGTATAGATATCAAGTCCAAATTAAAAAGCTTATGAGTACAGAATACCTCTTATTTCCGGAGTCAAATGCTCGAATAGCACTCCCAGTTTACTACCCAAATCAACAGCCGAATCAATTTCCTCCATTACCACGTGAAAATCCATTACCACACGACAATCCATCACCACCAATAGAAATCCACGAAAGCGCAAGTTTACTCAAGTTATATTACAATCTCAACCCTCCATACCTGAGCGTGGTTATGATAAGCAGGGTTATTTAGCCATTCTTAGGAATGAGCATGCACCTTCAGAACGACCAACTCCGTTATCGAGTACAACGGTGGCACCTGAACCAGTGTTACATACACAAAATATTCCGTCTCAGCAACGCGGTCAGAGAAATATTTCGGCTTCCCAAGCCACAAGTTATATTCCCACGAAGGAATACCTTCACAACGAAATTCAACGTATTCTAATAATGTTGATACTGCACTTAGGGCACGAACCCCAACTAAGTAATGTCATCAATAAATTGAGGGATCATATCATGAATATTAGATCATGATCAGATTACTGCAATGGAACAGTAGAAGTGTCATTTCCAAGCAACATGAATTGCATTTATTAATAAATGAGACTCAGGCTAATTTCATATTTTTACAGGAAACGTGGTTTAAACCTAACTCACCTTTTCGATTAAGTGGTTATCAGGTCATACGACATGATGGTAACGGTTATGTCGGTGTAGCCGCGTGCATTCAGAAGTCCTTAATTTATACCACGCTACCTCTTCAGTATTTTATCCCACACACTCATGCGGTAGGAATAGCTTATAATAACATTTGTTTTATGAATATATATTGTCCTCCGCACATTTATGTCACCCAAGGACAATGGGCACAATTTTTTGCTCAATTTGCACACTTTCAGCATATCTTCGTTGTGGAAGACTTCAATTGTCATCACACCGAATGGGGATGTACAGCAGATACGATAAAAGGGTTAAATTTATTATTAACAAGCTGATGTACCCGTGCTTCGCTACGGGATTCTCAGGAAGACTAGCTTGGTGGTTTTCCTAACTGAATTCAACATGGGCCATTACAAAAACGTCAGTAGGAATGTAGCGATTGAAAGCAGTGTTATCATATAAAATACTCGATCAAATGAAAAACTGCACACTTTTTCACTTTCAACGAACAGTACTACGGTGCCGATCTAAGAGTCCAAAGTTCCAGAGCTGAAATAACCAGGTCGCAGACTGACGTGAACACTCCTCTGTCATTATTCCGTTAAATACGCACACTACTCATTCCAACCAGTGCCTCAGAGTAGGGATTGAATAGCTCGAATGCTATGATGAACCAGTGTATTACGTACCAGTAATATCAGAAAATGTATGAACCAGAGGAATGGCATGCTTAAGAAGAAAGTTATCTAACTCCCCAGCTACTTCCCGCCAATATACAGGCAGGCTGTTACACTCGGTACGACCAGGCGAGTTGGTCGAGTGTTTAGAGGCGCCCAGCTGTGAGCTTGCATCCGGGAGTTAGTGGATTCGAACCCCCTGCCGGCATCCCTGAATATGGTATTCCGTGGTTTCCCATTTCACACCAGTCACACCAGACTGTACCTTAATTAAAGCCTAGGCCGCTTCCTTCACACCCCTATTCCTTTCCTATCCCATCGTCGCCATAAGACCTACCTGTGTCGGTGCGACGTAAATCAAATTTTAAAAACCTCGGTACGCTGCAGTAATCCTATCTATCGGGGATAAGTGGAAACAGAAGACAAAAAGCACATCACAACTAACAATGGTCAACGTAATGTTATTGTTGATAAAGTTTATGAGCTTTCTATATTGCAGGCCTTCACATTACTTTTCTTTCGACTCTGTGATATTAGGGCGTCTAACAAAATTATTTATATCGTAGACTATAGTTACTTATTCCCAGACTTTACATACCTATTTTCACTAAATTCTGTTTACCCATTTTCTCGTGACTCGGAACTGATATGACTTAGTAACAAAAATATAAATTCCTTAAATACCTCTGTGATTATATGCGGTACGGTAACAATGTATAAGACATAAGTGATCGGAAATTTAATAACTTCTTACATAACTACTACTAAATTACGACATAACTAAAATTATGTTAGTTTTGTAGTATTTATCATACCTTCCTACCAGGTATCCCTTGAGAACCTTATTTGAGAAATAAATAACTTATTTGAGAATTACATTTCAGGCCTTCCCCTAAACTACCATTTCACTCAGCGTGAATAAAATAATTTATAGCCTAGATTGTAGTGGTTCATCGCCCGACTTTACATACAGATTTTCACTAAATTCTCTTCAGCCGTTTTCTCGTGATGCGTGTAGAGACAGACAGACAGACAGACAGACAGACAGACAGACAGACAGACAGACAGACAGACAGAAATTACGGAAAAGAAAAACATGCATTTTCTTGTAACTGTGGACATGACCGATACAGAAATACCATTCTTTTCAAATTCTGAGCAATGTACAGACAAAACTCTTTATATATATATATAGATGTCTAATCGACACCAGTTTTTCATTTTAAATGAAGGCTCCCGACTCGTCTTTCACCTCCCGGATCCCCACCTAGCGCGGTGGACCTGACGCTTTGCCGTACGAATATGGTTCCCGTTACCACATGGAATACTTTGGCAGACACTCACACCAGCGATCATTTCCCTATTATCATAACGTATGGATTTAGACAATATGTCCCTACATCATTAGCCTTGCACACAGTAAGTAATGTCCGATTATACAAAAATTTCAATTCACGAATTTATCTTGCATATATTACTCATACTCTGCAGCAGGAGCGTGGTAAACATATAACTTTTACATCATTAGTTGATTATATGACCCAATACTTTAATACATTTCACCCTTGCAGAACTATCAAAGCATCTAGTCCTCCCCCTGTTAACGTCATTAAATGGTGGGATAAAGACTGTCATGATCTTATAATTAAGAGAAAACAACTATTTAAATTATACCGTCAGTCTATGACTCAACACAATTATTTGCAATTACGAAAGCATATCGCAAAGACGAAACTCATTTTAATACCAAGAAACGTAAGGCTTGGCAAGCATTTATTTCATCATTAACCCCTCAGCTACCCTCAGCAAAATTATGGAATGCCATTCTTATGATAACGAGAACGTTTCAGTATCAAGCTAAATATTCCTTTCCTCGTATGTTCTTAGAAGTATTTCTGCAATCGATCACCCCGGTTTCGGCTATTCCTCCATTTTTACCTTCACCATCCCTTTCTTCTCGCCAATTCACTACATTGTTACAACCAATAACCTATAATGAGTTTCAATCCGTGATATCTAATGTCAATAGTTCATCGCCAGGACCGGATGCTATTACGTATAATATGCTGAAATTACTTCCTCCCCAAGCTCACGTCTTATTACTACAGTATTATAATGATATTCTTACGTCTCTTCAAGTACCATCACAATGGAATAATTTTTTTATAACCCCAATATTAAAACCCACCCAACGTCCAAATGCACCGGAAAATTTTAGAGGAATTGTATTAGTATCATGCATACGCAAAACATTTTGCAAAATTTTACTGAAAAGAATGGCGTGGACGTTAGAATATCACTCCCTGTTTCCTAAGTATCAATCTGCCTTTATGCAAGGACGCAGTACACAAGATCCTATCACTATATTGATCCTTGATATTTTATTAGCTAAATGGCGGAAGCAAACTACTATCGCCGTTCTCCTGGACATCAAAGGTGCTTATGATTCAGTTATTGCATATATTATGGGAAAAAATATCTAGTTATGGATTTCCCTTTAATTTTATATCTATTTTGCACCAATTATTCACAAGCCGTAGTACTTTAACAGTCAAATCTATTCAATATCAAATTGATAGTCGTCAAACATCGGACGGTTTACCACAGGGGTCCATCTTGAGTGGAATATTATTTGCTTTATATATGCAGGAACTCGAAACTATTGCAACACCTTATGCCCGTATGTTAGCTTTTGCAGATGATTATATCATTTATTATTCCCATACTAACATTGACAATTGCAGGAACACAATATCACATGTCCTGAGTCTTGTTTTTCGGTGGCTAACTTCTCATGGCCTCCATCTTTCACTACCTAAGTGTGCAGCAATGGTTTTCACTACCAAACGAGTTTTTGACAAAAGTCATACCGGTATTACATTCGATGATTATAAAATCCCCTTTGTCCCCCAACATTTATATTTAGGAATTTGTATAGATCAAAATTTAAATTGGAATTGTCAACTTCAGCGGTTAACTAGACAGTCAGAACGTTGTATCCACATTTTGAAAACAGTAACTAGGCGTAATTGGGGTGCTGACCCCTCTTCTGCTTTACAGTTATATCGCGCTACCATTCGATCTACATTGGACTACAGTGCACATATAATTGACTTAGCACCCAAACAAAATCTTTTACACTTTACGTATAAGTATTGGTGCACTTAAAACAACACCTACAAACGCTTTGTTGGTTGAGGCCACAGAAGAACCTCTTTATATACGTCGATTAAAAATTGCGAAAAAAATCTGCTCAAACATATCGGTAGATCGAACTCTATTATATTTCCTAAACTGAAATTATTGTATGAATACTATGTACAGCGTCCCCCAACAAATCACCGATACCCAGCGATATATATGGCATATGTTGAAATGCAGAATATTCATGAATCCATCCTACGAACACCCCGCTTAATTATGTATTCGTACAGTTATGACATTCTTACATTCAGACCGTCCATAATTATATCTTCTTCCTGTCAATTGACCCAATATTCACGCCAAATCGACTCGTATAACCCTCCTCATAAAAAAATTAAGTGATTATTACATTCACAAGATTATAATATATTTACCGATAGGGCAAAATCACATAATGGAGTAGGAGCAGCCTTCTCTGATTCTCAAGTACAACTGTTTCAAATATCCTTTACCGAATAGTATAACTATATTTACAGCCGAACTCTATGCGATTTATCAAGCACTTTTATATGTTCAAAGACTGAGATTCCGGAAGATAAATATATTAACTATTCCCAAAGTGTTCCCCAAGCGTTACAATCTTTTTCACAAACTTATAATATGTATATATACGAAGTTAAACACCTGATCTATCAACTGGAGAAGTCAGGCTTTTATATAACGCTAATCTGGATAAAAGGGCTTATTAATAATTTCGGTAATGATAAAGCCGATTCGGCAGCTAAAGAGGCAAGTAATGATACCTCAAATCTACTACAAATTAAAATTCCGATTTCAGACCTATATTCACGTATTAAGATGGACGCTAGTCAGGCGTGGCATACACTATGGCGACTTTCTGCAGGCACGAAAGGACAACATTATTACCAATTGCAGCCTAACATTCCGAAACAACCATGGTTTTTAAAGGTACATACACGCGTCGACATATTATCAATATTATACGATTACGTTTTAATCACTCTTTAACCCCCACTTATAAACATCGTTTCCATATCGATAACAGTCCATCTTGTACTTGTGGATACATTAATGGCGATAGTGATCATTTATTTCTTCATTGTCCACAATATGCACCTCAACAACGACTCTTAATTCGGAAATTAGTAAGTATTCACGTACTTTTGCCTACGCGAGTCTCAGTGTTGTTATTTCAACCACCACCACTGATAATCACAATCCTCAACCATTTTCTTGACTCTACTCAAATCCGGTTGTAATTATGCTACATTAAATTATTTGTTTCCCTGCGTGCATTGAAGTGACACTTCTATAGGTTGCAAGGGCTCCGCCCACATCTTTTCTTATTTAGATGGTGTTGTAGTATTTCTTAATATTTCATATTACCTGGTATACTTGTACACATAAAGTTTACTCGAGATGCGTGTGTATCGTAAAGTGAAATATAATGTATGGCTTGAGACTGGGAAACAGAACACTCAATCCCATACAGTCTCCGCTTGAAAGAAAAAAAAGAATGTGCTCGCACCGCACGACGCACATGGCTCCGCATAGGGGCATGAATTTTGCACGTGCTCAATTAGAAAAGTACGGCTGGACTGAAGGTAATTTATTTGAATAATACTGAGGTTTATAATAATCGAGGTGTTATGCAACTGTGATACTTACATCAATTCATTCAGCAGTGCAGTTAAACACCATAGTTTTCTAAGATAATTTGAAAATAGTAAACTCTCTTGTGGTGTTGTAAATATTTAAAATTAACACGTTCGAAGTAGATGTAATTTTTGTTTTTAAAGTTTGGTACTGATAGTGCCGATAATATCAATGGCTTGCTTAACATATTGTAATTGGACGGATCGAGTGCATTGCCTTCACGCGTTCTGCCACTTTGCCGATCTAACAGTGCGAATTAACCTATAAGTACCGACGTCTTAACTTTTAATAGATTTATTAAACACAAAGTGTGCAGACTGATTGAGAAAAAATAAATTTAAAGTGTTTAACTGGAAAGTACCACATACAAAAAATATTACACTTTACAATTTCTTTGCAATCATTTTTTTAAAAAGGCTAGGAAAACAACATAGGGAACTGTCACCTGGGCGACTGCCCTGGAGATCAGTAGTGATTGATTGACTGATTGACCACATGGGTGCATGGGACCCATTTTCGAAAATTTGCTACTGACAGCAGAATGATTGAAATAAAATAGGCACAAAACTTTTTATAAATTTGCTTGGACAAAGTGGAGACAGGACAGGTTTTCTCTGTGTACTCCGGTTTTCCCTGCCATCATTCATTCCAGCTCCATTAACATTTCATTTCATCTATCAGTCGTTCATCGTTGCCCCAGAGGAGTGCGACAAGCTTCAGCAGCTGGCACATTTCCTATCCTCGCTGCTGGATGGGGGGCTTCATTCATTCCATTCCTGACCCGGTCAAATGACTGGAAACAGGCTGTGGATTTTCATTTTTATTAGTAATTTAACATAAGATTATTTTAAAATATTAATAGTTAGGATTTCTTGCAGATGTTTAAAAATGGTTACGCCAGTAAATCACTCTTGAGAAATAATTGCTACTCGTAAACCTGTTTGTGTTTCCTTACCGTATTTTGGTTCTTTCAAGTAATATGTATAAAACTGAAAATGCACTTAATTGTCATATTAAATGAAAAACTAAACACGATCTGATGTGAATGGAAGGGTATCACACAACAAGTAATAATAGCACAGTTTGCTAATTTCTACCACTTACTTTGGTCTTCACAGTGGCACAGAATCTCTATTGTCTACTTAACATCCAAACTAGCCTATTCTTTGTAGCATTTTGGACACACCACATGGCCACGTTTACCGCATAGCAGTGTCTTGCACTTGGCACACTCTCTACAAGACTTGATCTTTCTTTGAAAGGCATACTTAACTCATATTCACTTTCTGATGCACTTATATCTTCAGTATCACTGGACGTCTGATGTTAAAGTTCTAGGATTTGTTCATCATTGAGATTGCCCTTCATAATTTAAAAAAACAACTGAGCATATTTAACAAAAAGTGTTACACTTAAGACACACATGGGTTCAGAGGACCCAACAACTGTCATTTACAGCAGACCGAGTACGACAATGAACTGAACACAATGTGGCACTTCAAAGCTAACTGAAGTGTGGGAGCATATATAGTAGCCCAGCTGTAGGCTACAAACTGCTAAGACAGGAAACTGAAAACAGTTTTGTCTCTGGACACCTGTTAGTTACGGGTTAACTGTCATTGCCAGTTATCGTCTTTAGCATAATGGGAGATTGGTAGGGTTCTTAGTGTGCACTCGAACAGGTAGTCGGAAGAACGTATCTAATGCTGCTGGTTTCTGTCGTCGCTCTTGTAACTTCTTACTAGCTGGGATAGGCAGCAGGTTGTGAGTGGTCATCAGGTCCTCTATGGAAGATGTAGTTTCTGCCTGCTGGTCTATGAGATTGGTTGGGGCAAATTTTGAGATACAGAGGTAAGGTAAGTGTTTATTCTGCCCGAAGGCAGGTCCAAACTCTCTTAATATATCTGGCTTTGACTCTAAGGCTTTAAGATTTTTGTATTTCTTATTTCTATAGCACCGGCATATGATGCCACAGGGGTGACTTTGAGTGTGAACAGTGACATTGCAGACCTGAGGGAGAGAGATTTGAGATTGCGGATGTCTGTTCTTAATATGCTTCGTGAAAGCGAGTCCCGTAACCTGTTTTGTCACCTCTAAATATTTAAACGACTTAATTTGTAATACTGATCATGAGGTCTGGTCAGCAAGATAGCAGTAAGTACAGTGAAACTCTGTTAAGAAGTTTTTCAAGGGACTGCAAAAAAAAAACTTCTTAAAAGGGGTAATGCCCAAAAACTTATTCTGTACTTTGAAATACATGTGAAACACACAGCCAACAGATTTCCTTGTTTGTGAACAATACCGAAATAGGCCGATATATAAGAGCTGCTTACAGAAAGCCACAATATAAAAATTCGATTATCATGACAATATTTTTTGAGATAAAGTAAAATAATTGAACATACCATATTGTAAATATATTTGATAAGAGAAGGGAACATATTAAGTTATATAAAAACGTTGCAAGGTTTGATTATTTTAGCAGGCAGAACCATATTCTTCCACACTTCACTATCCTCCGAACTTACACTCTCTGCTTCGCAACAAATTGTTTTGTAAACGAAAACCAAAAACCCCATGGCACTACAGCCCTTGAAGGGCCTTGGCCTACCAAGCGACCGCTGCTCAGCCCGAAGGCCTGCAGATTACGAGGTGTCGTGTGGTCAGCACGACTAATCCTCTCGGCCATTATTCTTGGCTTTCTAGACCGGGGCCGCTATCTCACCGTCAGATAGCTTCTCAATTCTAATCACGTAGGCTGAGTGGACCTCGAACCAGCCCCAGGTCCAGGTAAAAATCCCAGACCTGGCCGGGAATCGAACACGGGGCCTCCGTGTAAGAGGCAGACACGCTACCCCTACACCACGGGGCCGGCTTTATAAACGATGCCGGACTCGATTTTTAAAGCGTTCCAGCCACCCGCTCGACGCGGTAAAAGGTACCCTTAATTTGCATGAGGCTTTCTCCTGCACAATAGTCCCACTGAAAGGTATGTTTAAACTTCGCTGCTGTTTAAACCATATTAGCAGAACTTGTTCTATTTCATCGTACTTTTCAGATTTAACTTCCTTACAATTTGCTGAAGTATTCCCTGCAGAAGCAGAGATCTCTTCTTTCTTCGCTATAATACCGTTCAAAGTAGACGGCGGCATCCCCAGCTCCTTTGCCAAAGCAACACGAGAAAGTGTAGATGACGCCACTTTCCTTATAATCTCCACTTTGTCTTTTATTGTTAGTGCCATTCACTTGATCTCTTTCCTCTGAGTTGCGCTCATTTTCACTTAAAAAAAGCTTGTACGTTGATATTACAAGTACAACTAACTTCACCGACTCCTATTCATACTAATTACGATGCTACACTATGGTTGGCAATCCGTAGCTTAGGCTTACAAGAAGCAAAGACAAGACGTGTTCTACAGTTTGTTAGCATGTGCTTTCTATCTTCCTCACACCCCTGACACCTGCTTCAAGGATAACGGCAGCAAATAGGAAATCTAGCAACTTACTCTTCTTAGATTCTTAGAACCTAGGCCTAAATCGCCCCTGCATTCCTACTGGTTATCACGGCAACGGGCGTAGTTTCTGGCTGTTTCACAAGTACCGCATGGCCAAGCCAGTATTGAGTTTATTTTCCCGCTTCAATCCTCTTCATGCTATAGGTAATGAAGAAAAGAAACACAGGTTTGAAGTTGCAGAAATTAGTGCATGGAAATGTATCTGGGATATTACGTGGTAGAGATAAAGGCGCAGTAGCAACGCTACCACATCTAAACGTAAACAGTTTCTTTCCCCGCGAGAATTTTATTTTATGTCTCCTCATCCTTGTGCTACGTTCTAATAATGCGATGTAATAATTACGAGTGACACGATAATACAATGTTTAGCTCGTATAAAGGTAAAATTAAAAATAACTTTCAATTTTATGCCAACACGTGGTATTGCAATGCCTATGTGTGCCTCCCTCAACACCCAGTTGGCTATCAACATTCGTTCAACTTCGTAAATGATCGGGATCTTTCGGCCGGCTGTTTGGCGGCATGTGTATCAGCTGGCTGCTGGCAAATCGGCTGTTTCCTGCATAGAGTCGCAAAGTTGTTTTTATTCACCTCACTAATATTAGACACGGAAAATCTTATCAGTTTAGTTCAAAAAAGTAATTTCCTCTACGGCAAGGCCCATAAGTATTATTGCAACAACGCAAGACAGAATGCCTGGAAGGAAATAAGCAAGGGAATGAAAAATCAGACAGGTTAGAATATTCAGTTTTGTGGTAGGTTAACAGGAATGTTGTGGACAAATGCACTTTACGGTTTTTAATTAATGTTTAGGCCACCTCAATTAATGACTTCACCCTGTCGCGGCCCGCAAATTACTGCATTAAAGTTTTATCAAATCATCCATTGCGTACTTTGTTTCTTACGTAGAATCCCGTTCGATTTTATTCCGCTAGATGGAACGGTGCAGTGGAAATTTTGACTGATGGGTTCGATTCGATTCCACAATAAATATGTTGGAAGATAGTCCGCCTAGTCAATACTATTCATTTATTTACCTTTCACCTTAACATCTAGTACATGTTTCGAGAATATTATGCATTCTCTACCTCAGCTAGTGGATTAAAATTCAGTATACAATAAGACCTGACTAAAATACGGGGGCCCCCATTAAAATTCAAAACAATGAGCATGACAATGTAACACTTAAAAATTTTGGATAGTACAAACATAGAATTAAAATCCCATTTTGTCAAGTACAAATTAAAATCACAATATAGTCTAATTAATGTCTAATTAAATACAACATCTTGTGATGATATGAATTCACAGTGTCCTTGAAGTTGCCTTGCGTAGTTCAAAAATGTTGAGTTAATGATGAATGA
This sequence comes from Anabrus simplex, assembly GCF_040414725.1. Classification (NCBI taxonomy): domain Eukaryota; kingdom Metazoa; phylum Arthropoda; class Insecta; order Orthoptera; family Tettigoniidae; genus Anabrus; species Anabrus simplex. The sequence continues at coordinate 233,975,560 of NC_090269.1, read as the reverse complement.
AATTGCATTAAAACTTGAAGTCCTGCCGATATCCACCGTTAATGGGTGTTAAAATGTCTATTTAAATTAAAATATTGGACACAGCGTCGTATAATGATGTGAAATTACGGTGTCCTAGGAATTTTTATAAACCATTTTAACCTATTTTCAACCTGGCTGCATAATACATCTATCAACCGAAGATAATGGCAGGACTCCAAGTTTTAACGCAACTTCATTTATTCTTGTACAAATCCAATTGAACTACGCAAGATAGTATTATAATTCCTAGGACACCGTAATTTCACATCATTATACGACGCTGTGTCCAATATTTTAATTTAAATATACATCATTTTAACACCCATTAACGGTGGATATCAGCAGGACTTCAAGTTTTAATGCAATTTCATTCATCATTAACTCAACATTTTTGAACTACGCAAGGCAACTTCAAGGACACTGTGAATTCATATCATCACAAGACGTTGTATTTAATTAGACATTAATTAGACTATATTGTGTTTTTAATTTGTACTTGACAAAATGGGATTTTAATTCTATGTTTGTACTATCCAAAATTTTTAAGTGTCACATTGTCATACTCATTGTTTTGAATTTTAATGGGGCCCCCGTATTTTAGTCAGGTCTTATTGTATACTGAATTTTAATCCACTAGCTGAGGAAGAGAATGCATAATATTCTCGAAACATCTACTAGATGTTAAGGTGAAAGGTAAATAAATGAATAGTATTGACTAGGCGGACTATCTTCCAACATATTTACTGTTACTAAGTCAATACGGATCCAATCCCGACCATCATGGTCAAGATTATTAATAATCGATTCCACAAGTCGAGAGTGAGCATCTGCTGTCCGTGTTGTCATAGCATGACGTCATATGGCCGTGGCAGGCCCGCACATGTTCCGTGACACCAGACACACACCGCGAGCGCGCGAACGGTCTAACACAGGAGACTGGAGGGTTCTAACCACGGGCTGCTTTGAGCGGACGTTTTCTATCTCAAGGGGCTCTAAAATCTGAACTGTTTAAGCGGGAAATATATTTACAACAGAACACTTTAAACGGGAAAAATATACATATATCTTAATGCAACTGATCAAGGGACCAAGAATATCACACTTCTTAGGCGGGAAAACTTCTTATGCGGGAACTTCTTAACCGAGTTTCACTGTATTTTACTTTTTAATATATGTATACGTTCTGACATTGTCTAGAAACGTTTAAGTTTTCTGATGAGGAAGGGGCAGAAATAGTAATGAAATAATCGTAATAATAATTTGACTAACAATCTTCTTAATTATGATGAAAGGTAACAACACAAAAATATACCACATCGATAAAGAAATTAAGAAACAAGGGATATATCACAAAGTAGCATGATTAATTCTACTGAAGTCTCTTCGAACACTGATATAGAGCTTTCATTTGGGAGATGGTGGGTTCGAATCCCACTGTTGGCAGCCCTGAAGGTGGTTTTCCGTGCTTTCGTGTTTTCACACCAAGCAAATGCTGGGGCTGTACTTTAATTAAGGCCATGTCTGTTACCTTCTTATTCTGACATTGCTGAAACACTTCAATGTGTGGGAGCAACGTTAAACCCATAGCAAGAAAGAACATTGATATGACTAACCTGAAATGGTGGAACTGCAAGGTAAGATGTTAATAGTCTCCATGTTTAATCTTGTTAAGTGCAGCGAGCACACACTTTACTAGTGCACTCCTCTCGCACTGTGGCACTAGTATGAGGTTTTCCTCTTCTTGTTTTGAGTGGATGGATGCCCAGTTGTACTTCCTCGTAAAAACAATTACCATGTTGTTTGTAGCTTTTCATTTGTGGGTTGTAGTTCTTCCGGTATTCTCATTACTCTGCAGGTGCAAGCTCTCAGCTCGAATATAAGATGAAGATCATTTACTCTTCTTTTCATCTGCGGTTTCACAAAAGAGAAGGCGATATCCAACATGAAATCTAACCTTGTTCTCACAGATTCTTGAAGGCATTGTACATGACAAACGCATTACTGCACTGACGTCCAAGACCCCGTAGAAAATAGCCATGGGCCATCGCTATGTGTGCCATCCTGTGCAATAAATCGCACACTTTTTATCCCAGGTTTCTATGCCTTCTTTTTTGCAGCTGTTGTAAATGTGATTTCAGTCTCAGTAGTCTCAACATCAGTTGCACTGTCATGGTGCATTGATGACTAGAGAATCACAGCTTGCCTCTGTTTTGGACTTCTAACACTTAAGTAATGTCTCTGGTAAAAGGAAATAGAGATGATCCTACTCTTCTCGACTTTTATGGCAAAAATACTGGTGGAATTTCCTGTTTATTATTTTTTTAAGAGTTCCTACCTACGTCAGGTCTTGTCTTTAAGACATTTCACGACCTGTCGATCCAAATCCGTTGTTTGCAGTTATATTTCTGTTAGATCCATGTAGGAGGGCTCTGAGTGGAAGTACTGCTTCAATAGGTTTTGAAAGACTATTGTTCTATGCTAAGTGTTGATGCGTCCGAGTTCTTACCGCAGTAGATGTGCCCATTGTAGAAATAACTGTTCCTAGCATCTGTAAGGCACATCAGTTGTAGTCCATACTTGCATGGCTTACTGGGCATATACACTGCTGGAAAAAAACGTGCAACATCCTCAAGGACAAGATCGTTTTATTCACAAGCGATGTGACAGGTAGTTTATCATTGCAGGAGTATATGATTACAAATTCAGACCAAATGAAGCACACGTGTCACAGTAAAGGGTGCCCAAACAGTTGCATCAATACACAGTGTACCTCCCCTCTGATGGCAATACAGCATGTATTCGCGCATGCAAATGATCATAAAGGTGCTCAATGGCATTCTGTGATAGATTGCCCCTAGCAGCTTGCACCTTTTGATGCAGTTCAGCAATGGTTCGTGCAGGATCTGGAGAACGCTAAGTTCTCGCTTCACGATGTCCCATATTCTTTCAATTGGCGAAAGATCTGATGATATTGCTGGCCAGGGCAGCTGTTATACACCTTGTAGAGCACATTGTGTCACAATAGTTGTATGTGGACATGCATTGGCGTATTGAAAAAAGCACATCGCCTTCCTGTTGAAGAAATGGCAGTAGCATGGGTACAACAACCTGTGCAATGTAGCGGGCACTGGTTACGTTACTCTGCAGAAACATCAACTATGACCGTGAGTTGTAACTGATCGCACGAAGTACGAAGGGTATTCATTTTGGTACGCACTAGGGCCCTATCTGCTTTGGCATCAATCTCCTTCATCTTCTTCTCCAGTTTCTCATATGCTGCATCCTTCATATTCCTAATTTTATACACCTCACTCTTCACTTTCCACAGTTCAGGCAACTCGTGATAAACTGAGATGAACTCTCGCCAGAATTCTTTATTAACGTTTTTTGTTGACACCATACAAAACAGGACTCGGGTAGATACAGGAAAGGTCTTCACATGGCCAACTGTCTTCATACACTGCCATCGATGTTCACACCACTTGTCAAACAGAGAGTGTTGCGCAGATTATTTCGGTCTCTCCCGATTTGTTTCAAACAGTTGTGCAACTAGTCAATCCATGCCATACACCATCAAAATGTTTGTGCAGAGCACTTTGTTGCGCAAATTGCTTGATCGTGTATGGGGGCCTTTACAGAGTGGGACTAATCACGGGTGCCAGTATTCCCATGGTGTTCCTCACTTAGTGGAACTAATCACGGGCGGCCATGTATACTCATGGTGTTGCTCACATAGTGGTACTAATCATAGGCAATGTAGACCCACAGTGTATCACACATTGTGATAACGCCCATAGGCAACACAAACCCACGGTGTTCCTCACATAATGGTACTACTACTCTTAAGCAACACAGACCCAATGGTTTTACTCATAGAGTGGTACTAATCACAGGCACCAGCCAAACCCATGGTGTTTCTCACTTAGTGGCACTAATCACAGTCAATGTAGACCCAGGGTGTTTATCATAGTGATACTACTCATAGGTTACACAGACCCATTCTGAATACAGTGAAACCGACTGGTGAATTACACTCATTAACCATTATCACAAACAACACCCAGACCTGTAGTGTTTCTCGCATAATGGTACTGCTCCTATGTAATGTAGACCCATATTTTTCCTCGCAAGGTGGTACTAGCCGCAAGTAATGTCGACCCATGGTGTTCTGCACGTAATGGTACTAATAATAAGTATTCTCATGGTTCTAATTTCATCATCCCTTGGTAACCTGTTTTGGTCGCATCTTACAACAGGCAGGGGATACCGTGGGTGTGTTCTTCGTCTGCTTTCCCCCCCACCCCCACTCACAGAGGGTCCATCAGGTTTTTCTACCTCACAATCTCAGCCTGAAAGTTGGAGCCCCTATCATGCTGCTAAGAAATCTTTGTAATGGCACCGGACTGTAAGTGAAGTCTTTACAAAGTAACTTGATCGAAGCAACCTTCTTCACGAGATGTGGTGCGGGAGAAACAGTTTTCATGGCCCCCCTCCATTCCTTTAATTTCCTCAGACTACCACTTCCTATTTAAACAATTTCCTGTTAAACTGTGCCTCACAATGACAATAAACAAAGCTCATGTGCAGTTTTTAAAAGTTGCTGATGTGGATTTAAGGAATGGTTTTTTTTTCCCCGTGGCCAGGGGCGAACAAAAATGTAGTATACGAGAAAGTTTTATAAAACAACCTGACTTCAACACCTTGGACAAAATAATTTGAACAGTAGTAAAATTCAGTTGTGATTGGCAGTAGTCGAGAAGGCCTGCCATTACAATGAAAACTCCCCAACTGAATTGTGACTGGCAATAGAAGGGGGCCTGCCACTATAATGAAAACTTCCCATCTCGATTGTGATTTCAACAACCACCTTGGACAAAATTTGAACACAAGTAGATAAGAGGGTCTGCCTTTATAATGACAACTATGAAATTCAACCAAAGTCGAGTGTGACCAGAAGTTTTATAATGAAAACTCCCCATCCTAGACTTTAGATGAGAAACAGCATATGGTGACCACCCCTTGATGTTTCATGGGTAAAACTAAGATCAGTCCAATCTAAGAAAATCTTACGTGTATAGTATTTTACATAGAATTCCGTTTGCACTGTAAAATTCCATAGCGAAGCACAAGATACAATAGCTAGTGATTCATAAGTGAAAGAGCTTGATGCTGTCATTTTCAAGACCAACCTCCTATATCAAGTTTGTTTGGACATCGTGGGTTTTTTTAATGAGGTACTTTTCAACTAAAGCATAATTTTGTTCCAGGATTTGTGGTTGCTTAATTTTAGGGGCTTTGATCACTGAACTATAATAGTTTTGTCATGATCTGGCTTTAAGAAAAGGTACCATCAAATGGGAAACATGCAGACAATAGTAGGTGCAAAAATTACAGAGAAATTGACTTAGCCTACTCTCGGTTGTGGGAGAGATCACTGCTCAGATATTTAAGATCTCGTCTGCAACTAACGTGTAAGGAGACTAGTAGAGAACGGAATTGGTTTCAGACCAAGTAGAGGTTGCACTGATGAAATATTCTTGGTTCGACAAACCCTGGACAGTGGTTTCAGTAAAAAAAAACTGGTGCAGTATTTGCCAATTTCAAAAGCGCTTTTGATAGCATTCAGAGAATTCTATGTGGAAGACCTTGCTTGCAGTTGGCATACTAAACAAGATTGTAAGTATCATCCATGATTACTACGATGTACTGTTAGCAGAATATAAGTTAACGGAAGCACTACAGGGCTTTTTTTCAATCCAAACACGAATGGAACCAGGCTGTGTACTTAGTCCTATGCTCTTCAACATTGTGGTAGGTTGTATTATAGGAAAGAGTATGGAAGATAGAACAGAATTACTTGTGGTGCAGATGGGGTATCGTTCCAACATGCAAATTATTCTGACACGAAGAAACAGAGGCATCAGCTCATAGTAATACAGCACCACAACTGGACCTGATAATAAATGCAAAATCTGTACAGATGGGAGTAAAGTACAACTGACTAAATGATGAACCTGCTGAACAAGTAGATTAAAAAAAAATATTAGTTAAAAATACACTCAACAAATCAACTAAATATAAAATAGAGATTAATTATATGTTAGAAAAATGCAACCATTGTGAGAATTTGTGCACTCTGTTTTCAGCAGTCTCCTATGGTTGCCCACCACCACACCATAATGTGTATAAAGTAATACATAAAAGTAATTGCAAAAGACCTTGACATTGTTGTGATATGGGTAGCAGACAATGCTGTGATGATAAACAGGGTGGAAAGTCAGGTTGTAAGTTTCACCACAAGGAAGAAAGTCCTCTCAGTTTTAATTATTTTGTTGATGGAATGAAAGTAAGCTAAATCACGGGGATCACTGTAAGTACCCGATAATACAAGGAAAGATCTTCATTGCAGTAATCCATAAATGAGATTGTAAGTAAAAGTTACAGGTCTCTTCATATGGTCATGAGCAGGGCCCGGATTTTGATGAGCTAAAAATGTTTAAAAAATGGCATAAAATGACTGCAAATATCCCGTAAAATGACCCAGAAACTTAAAAAAATGACCTTAAAATTTGAATGGAACTGACATAATTTCATCACACAAAGATTGCAGACTACGTCATTGTATGTTGAAATGATTTTAATAGGTACCTCATCTTCATTTCCAGTTTCCATCTTCTTGGGTCAGGTTGTGAATCGGTGACATCCATTGCGGCCTGTCTCTCCACCACTCTTCTCCTTTTTTAAGTACTTCTTCTGGTTTTTCTCCCCTCTTCTCTATGCACTCCCACACTGAATCTGTCCACCTCTTTCGGGGGTCTTCCTTGTGGTCTCTTTCCTGTTAACTTGGCACTCTCTCTTCTCCCATTCTCATAATATGCCCATACCAATTTAGCTCTGTTGTTTCTGTCCTGTCTTGAAGTTTCAAGATTCTTGTCCTTTTTCTTATCTTTTCATATAAGATAATTATTATTTGACAAATACAAATTATTTGCACACAAATACTGGTTATTATTTCAGTCTATTGTTTGGCTCTCCAAGTTCTGTGTTCTTTTCTTCAAGGTAAATAACACTTCATGGTATGTTGAACTTTAAGGCTGCAACATCTCAAGAGAGAATTTCACCGTTAGGTACTCAAATTCTTTATCGGATTAGAGGTAATAAGAAAAATGTGTACTTAAAATACATGACAGGCTATACAGGCTTCCCACACTCTGCGTTACAGTAGATGACTGCGACCCTTCATAGATTCTCACAGGAAAAAGAACGACGATTGTCGAATAGCACGTTTTTGTACTTTGAAAAGCTCCTTTCATCGTCTGCGGATACTATTGGAGCATACTTGAAGTGCACTAAATCACTGGATCTAAGTTCTTCTTCAGTGCCAATATTGCTGAAATCTTCACCCGCCTAGATCCGAGAGATGGAGCACAAAACATTAAAACCCGAATTCTTGTCAAGAACACGTTTCAGTTTGTCTGACACTGCCACACCAGAATCGCCACAAATGCATTTTAATCTGCCTATGGCTTTTCTGATTAAATTGATAACTTTTTCTAGAGCCACGCCTCTCTCCTGAAGGAGTGTAACGACAAGGAACTATCTCCCTCCATCTGCGTATCCGAAAACAATTCTTGAGCTATCTGAATGGCCTTGGTATCTTGTACATCAAAAGAATCTGTTACATGCTTCACTGTCTGAAAGTGGTTACAATAGTAAATACAGGCGTCGATCCTTGTACCCTACCATGTGATGCAAGGCTGCGGTGGTAATGGAATGTCGGGTGCTTGAGATCTGAAAAGTTCCCTGCGTGATGGAGCCTTAGTAAATGCCTTCTTAGTTAGGAACACAAGCTTGTCAACTTCAGGGAAATTTGATCTGACTTCTTTGGCCACTCTGTGAAAAGTGTGAGCTAGGCAGGTTACGTGTACCATTTTTTAGTAAAATGCTTTGATTGCTTTGGCAGCTTTAACTATGTTAGGCACTGCATCAGTCACAAAGAGCAGAAAATCATACCTTACACCCTCATTCCATAGTAGTCCCATCGATTTACTGAAGAGGCGACATATTGTAGAATGGTTCACAGATTGCAAAACTTCTTTCGTGAGCAAAATTATTTTGGACTATTTTTCCAGGCCTGTCTACTTCTAGTGTACCCACGATAACATTGGCAATGTAACGGTCCTCTACATCACTGGTTTCATCGATTGAAACAAATATTTTGTTTCCACAGACTTCTTCTCTGATAATGCTTATTGTAGGATGCTAAAAGGTTTGTTTTGTCACCTATTCAATACATATAAATTTTACAATTTAGGAATTTATTATTGATTCCACTTGAGACATGTTTCGCCCTTCATTGAGGGCATGCATCAGTCAAATTATCTCCTCAAGGCAAAAATCAGGTACCTGGTTAGTAGTTGACATGCACAAATTAATACATATTATTAATACACATTACAAAAATAAAGTATGAGAAACAGTTGTACAATAGTGATGGTTGAACATATAGGTTTATAGAATAAGAAGTCAGCACCAATGCGTAAAATTAATGCTTATTGTGTCGTCATAGCATTAGGATACATAGTTCTTTCTCAGAGTAGACTCATCTGGAATTGCATGGGCTGTGTACCTTTCTAAGAAATCTCTCAGTTTAATATTGTTCAATTTCCAGAGTGGAATGTTCAAAGAAACCAAAGCTTCACACAAGTCTTTACAAAACATAGAGGAAATATTGCCATCGGAGGATGACTGAGAGTAACAGTTAAGAACCTTTTTGTTTGCTACTATTTTGGACTCCATGTTTGTGCTTCTCTCGACCGATATGTCGCTGAATGGTAAATCTCCTATCTTCTGCCAGTTTCACTTCACATATTTTGCAGAAAAGTATTTCACCATCGGTGGTAAAAATATCCTTGCCGAATTCCAAAATTATTTGTTTGAAATGAGCAGCCCTAGATGACTTTAACTTCGGCATTTTAAATACACTCGAAAAACAATCGCGGCCGACAACACAAATCCACTTAGCACACGTATGGTTGCACTGGGGTACTCAACCAGACTGGCATTACTGGGCCTACTGTTGTTTGTTTTACTACCCCCTCGATTTCAATATCGCTTCTGGATTATTTCTAAGCGCAGGTGTGTCTCCTGGAATGTGGATGTTCCAAGAAATATGGGTTGAGCAAAGTTGTGAAGATTCTCATGTCTTTGTATTCATCCTCACTTTAAGTTCCATTAATATCTAGTACCATTTACAAAAAATGCATCATAAACCATTAAGAATGTGAGAAAATGACTCAAAACATATAAAATATTCTAATAAATTCCAAAAAGTGAGTGACCTAAAAATTAGAATTCTGAGAAAAATGACAAATTAATAAATATGCATTTCTGTAATATGGGGGCCATGAACAGGATTTGTATATAAGTTAGCAATGTCTGTGGTGAACCATTTAAAAGATGACATGTCATCAGAATCTGGGCCCTGTTTATGAGACTATTTATTGATTGTACTAACAGTGTAAAGGGGAGTGTGTAAAAGATCCAAAGGAAAGCAGCATGACTTCTGGGTGATTTCCGACAAAAGAGTAGCGTGGAAAATTCTAAATTCCCATGGAGAGAATTAGATATTTTTCACCAATAGAAGCGTTACAAACTGTTGCATACTTGAGCTGGAAAGATTTAGGAATAAGGAGTCAAATAGCTCAACTAAGTGATATGTTCCAAGCTGTGAGCTGAGGTATGGCATGAAATGACATTTGTAGACGAATAAGCTTGAGTGGAGTTTCTAAAAGTAGAAAATGGTTATGACGATAAAATTGGAATTCAGGAGGACAAATTGGGACAGATGCTCATTTATAAGAAGATGAGTTAGGGAGTGGAATAATTTATCAAGGGAGGTGTTCAATAAGTTTCCAAGTTCTTTGAAATCATTCAAGAAAAGACTTGGTTAACAACTGATCTACCGCCTGGGCGACAGCGCTAGTACAGAACATCGGTGATTGATTGATCGATCAATCGACTGGAGATAAGTGCTCAGTGGAATAATTAGCAAGAATGCTAAGATCTTAACAAATCAGAATGGGTCCATTTGTGATTGAATCATTTTTTATGAAACAATAAATTAAAATATTATTGTAATATTAAAGAGGAAATATTGTGCTTGAAATTGAAAAAAACAGGAGTACTCTAGATAATTGCATAAAAATACAAGAACAAAGGTGACAACATAATAAAGTATTATTTAAAATTGCACAGAAGGATAAACGGTACCCAATTTAAAGTATTACATTGCTCAAAGTGAATGCAAGCAAAACATATAATGCTATATAAAATGTACCATACTAGTGTTTAATATTAGATTAATCAAGAAGCACTAAGGTAATTGAGGATGATTATTATATAATAAGTAATAAATTCAGCTGATGTGAGTAGAACGTGATAGAAAAGTCGCAGGTAATTTAAAAACAATTTTCACTATGATAGAGTAGTTTTAGAATTATTTAATGCTTACTAGTTAATAAAACCAAACTGAAAATATCTTGATGAACACCAATTTAATTTAAAACTTAGTTTCAATTAAGTCCCAGTTATGGACCACCGAAAGAAACACTATGAATAGAAGTCATATGCACACATTACCTGTTGTGAAAATTTAAACACGAGCTAGCCTACAATGGTAAGAAAAAATAATTTTTTTTTTTTTTTTCCATAGAATAATATTCACATTTAGTTTAATCCTAATCCAGGGGGAATCCAAGAGGGTTTCCCAGTCTATTTTCATACATCTCGAGAGAGTCCTTGTTGGCTTCCATCATTTCTTAAACTTGCGCGCAGGTTGCCAGTTCTAGTATGAAACTTTAAATAGCAATTCCTGTTGTACGTTGTTTTAAACGAAGGCATGAGGCCTGATATAAGGTCCCAAAGTAGATATTAATCTCTTTCATCTTCAGGCAAGAAGAGATAAATTCACTGGCCACATCTTGTAACATAATACCTTTCTTACTAATCTGCTGGAAGGGAAAATCACGGGGAAGAAAGACCGAGGATGACCAAGGAAAAGTTTCTTCAAGAAACTATGAAATGAAACGAGGAGCTGTGGCCGTAAGAATGTATAAGAATACTGCAAAGCTACTGGCCTTGATGACATTCACGTGGAACAGATCAAGCACTTCGATGAAAACACAAAAGAGTGGCTTGTACAGCTTTTCAGCAGTTTCTTGTGTTGCAAACAAATTCCAAAGATATGGCAGAAAACAAAAGTCGTAGTCCTTCTGACGACTGGAAAAGACCCATATGACTCTAATGGTTACAGACCACTTTCATTGTTACGCCATTCAAGTTATGTGTTTGGGAGAATAGTCCTTAAGGACCCCATACATAGGTAAGCCTGTGCAACCAGTCTCTAAAAATAAGCCTCTGTGTGTATGGCCAAGAAGTCTGCAGCAAAAGTCTCCAGCATTCTGGGGCTGCTTGAATTCAGATGAAGACTTTGTGGTGAAAGCTCCCTCTAAAAATGGTTGCGGAAAATGTAGATGTAACATATGAATATAAAACTGCAAGCGGTCATACTGAATCCGTTTCAGGCAACATTTACACACCGTTCGGTTGCACCCTGTCAGTGGTCTAGGGATTGAGTTTGATTTGCTTATTTTCACCTATTCAAACCAAATTGAGATGGAAGAAGTGACTTGTTCTATCGGCTTGAGGAATTATTCTCATGAATTCCTTGCGCAGTTCATTGTATTGTTCATGTTGTTGCGAAATTAAAGACGGCAAATATGGTGGCGGAGAATTTCATATCCTTGTAATTTTGTCCTATAATGAGAAACCTTACTGTAGTAGGAGCAGCTCTTGTGAGTGGGAGCAGACCGTTTGTATATTTGTAGCTGTAGTTAAAAATCGACTTAAAAAAAAAGATCAAACAAATATATGTGTGTGTCCAACCCGTGTCCCACTTCTGTACGGAGTTGGGTATGATGTGAGATGATTCTTTATAGCGAGTTGTTACAACCAGATGCCTTTCCTAAAGTCAACTTAATCAAAAGAGTTAATAAAAGGAAATGGATGATCTTGTATATGGTAGTAGGAAGGGAGAGTGTGAAACTTGGTGCCAGCACATAGCCTACTCCTGTCGAATAGCACCAAGGAGTCTGCTTAAGGCTTAATGTCCCCATCCAGTAGATGAATCACGATTAACAGCGTTGTATGCCCTCACTCCACATGAACACTGCGGAGAGTTTTGGAATCTGAATTGAATCCAGGCTTTTGACAAGCAATCCAGTGATTAGAAATTGTTATAGTACCACCTCTCCTACCCTGCCAGTGAACATTCCGATGGTGACATTTTTCTCGATCAGCTGGACTTAAGCTGGTTAAGCACTGTGTCAGACCATGTCGACTTGATGCCTTAACGATCATGGCCACAGGTGGGCTATTAAATAACTATATGTATAAATAATATTTCACTTTTCTGTTTAGTGCTTACATTTTCAAATTACCAAATTCTTTAAAACATAAACACAAGCTTAGAGACTTTCTCTATGCTTAATTACGTACTTTTGATTGCACTAACCCAGGCTCTTACAACCCTTGCTGAAGAAGCCTGTGCTGTGAGTAACTGTTCAATAATGAGAAAGATTTTATCATTATTTTGACTTTTCCACCACTTGGTTGTAACCTCTGATGTGACATCTTTCTAAAAAAAGTAACTATTGGAAAGACGAGGCTTTTCTACTGAAACTTGGCAATTAATTGAAGAAGTAGCCTTGATGAAAATTTAACTTAGCAAATCCAGTTGTTGCTTCCTTTTGTTCTTCAGTAAAATCCAATGCCAAATTCTTCTCTTTTGGATCTAGCATGTAACATAAGAAATGAGCAGATGTGGGAGCCATATTATATTTGTTTTTTATTTTTTTGTGATATGTTTGTACTTTGTAGCTTCAAATTCTCTGATGTGACATCTTTCTCAAAAAGTAACTATTGGAAAGACGAGGCTTTTCTACTGAAACTTAGCAATTAATTGAAGAAGTAGCCTTGATGAAAATTTAACTTAGCAAATCCAGTTGTTGCTTCCTTTTGTTCTTCAGTAAAATCCAATGCCAAATTCTTCTCTTTTGGATCTAGCATGTAACATAAGAAATGAGCAGATGTGGGAGCCATATTATATTTGTTTTTGATTTTTTTGTGATATGTTTGTTCTTTGTAGCTTCAAATTCTGTTTGAATATCAGTAGAGATTTGGTTGCAGGTACCCGTTTCTACGAAGCAGTAAAAGCATATAAATATGATGCGAAAGGTTCCTTTATGTTAACCAAGGACCCACCAATATGCCTCTAGAAGTATTCTTACTTATATGCATGTATGTCGAACCTCTCTTCTGCGGACACCGTTGGTTCTGTGGAAAAATGTCCGTTATGAGAGGTGTCCACTAAAATAAGGTTGTTTTAAGAGGAACATCTGGACAACCACGCTCTATACACACTTATTAGAGAGAAAAATGTAAGGGGACCAACACTTTGAAAAATGAAGGTATCAGCCAAAGAAAGACGAGGGCCACGAAGGGCATGAAAATGAAAGGCTTCCTAGGCCTCGAAAAACTAATACCGTTGGGGTCGGAAAAAAACGAGTTGACCGAGGGAGCTCGAATAGGATAGATGAAAGTGAGGAGTCTGGCACAAGTAAGTGGTAGCAATGCCAGGACTCAGTTGAGGGCACCATGGTCACCAACCCACGCTTCCAAGTTCAGAGCCCCTCAGGTCACTTTTAGCTGCCTCTTACGACAGCCAGGGGATACCGTGGGTGACATTCTACCACCCCCACCCATAGGGGCAGTCATGGGTTAATAAAGCAATAATTTGTGCAGTGAGAATCAGACCAATGTTCTTTTCACTTGCCAGACCTAACCTGAAATCAAGGTAGACCAGTGGCCTAACCAAAGCAGATATAGTCTTGTCCAGGAGATACGGGAGGCCTGTAGGCTGCTTTGCAGCTGTAACCTGAGAGCATAAGTCCCCAGAGCCCCACTTTGCATTCTGTGCTAGTGTAATTCAACTTTTATCCACTTTCAAACATAGAGTGTGCTATTGTACAATGGTTCTGCTGTCTATTGCGTCACTGTTTACTGCTGTCCTGTGTACTGAATTGTGACCTCATCCGAGCTGCACCATGTCCAATTTCTAACATCTCTTTTAGGTACCTGCGATAGAATCTTTACGGAAGATTCTTCCATACATGTAGGCCCTACTGACTCAGAAATGGTACAGTTGTTTTTCTGAACAACATCAAGGGCACTAGCAATATGCTTCAAACAACTAAGCATATTCTCTATATTCTGTTTTAATATGTTGTGACCTACCTGTCCTGTGAGACGTTCTAGTAGTTCGGTCACCAGGCTGTTAGAGTTGGTGTATTACCTGTCCTGCCGAGTGGTACAGTAGGGAGGTAAATTGTAGGTGCGAACTCTGTCCTGCAACTCCCGAAATAAAAGATGGATTAACTTCACTGTCCTTTATTACCCAGGACGGCTGTGTACACTATTTACAAGTTCCTTTACAGATTCTGAATAAGTCGGTCTGATGAGAGCTTGCTTCACGAGCCTACCGTATGGCTACGCGCTAAGTCCGAATTCTGCCCTGTGGCACTTATGTACAACTTCACTGTCACGACTGACTGCTCAAAGGAGCCTGGTCCTAAGAGTATGAATTACTGGTCGAGAGAGAGCGCCGCGCCATCTTGGCTTAGGGTTATATCTGCTCTCCTAGAAGCAAAGGTCGGTCCCTTCCCACTACCTTAGGGGTTGGGTCCATGGGCGTTACCTAGCTGCTTTCCTTGTAAGTGGCGCCCTTAATTACTATTCTGAACTAATTGTCTCAGTAGGTGCTGCCCTCTGAGCACTACTGTCTCTGTCCTACTCTTGCACTCTTGTTTCCTTGTCTCTACTAGAGCACAACTGTACTGGCTTTGTGCTCTTTGTCGGCGAGCCGCCGGGTCCTAAACCAACTATTAGACTCCGCTTGTTGTCAACATGTTATTGTAGGTGGGTTTTGCAAACTCTCTGCCTGACTAAGACTCTACTACTAGTAACTTACTGAAATGTTCCTTCTTTCCAATATAAAGTCTCAATATAATTACTGGTTATTACTCTGCTGTGCACGACATCTCCCCCCTTAGGGAAGAAATTGATGCAACCTTATGTTGAATCCATTTCTGTCCTATACTATTCACACTCTGATGTCGCCTGTGCACAAGGATCGGCGACCCTGTGGTGAAGGGGAAGGTTGTTCTCTAATCTGATTAACACTTGTATCTATTTCTACTGCTTCTATAGATCTCACAGGTGTACTAAGGCGTCCCCCAGTAGGCCTGGAGTGTAATTCCATGATTTCCTCAGACATCTCCGAGCGTCTCCGGATCTGCCTGGGATGTTGGAATATAGTTAAATCTTCGTCTGAAATCTTAACCTTATCTCCCTTCGTAATAACCGTTTGCTTTACACAAATATTTGGGGGATGAGCCCGTGCATCATCGAACCATCTCTTTGCTGGAAACCCTAGTTTCGGACAGCAACATTTACAACAACATCCTAAAATTAAACCTATGATACTAATAACTATCCACACAATATATTTGTACACATTAATATGCTGATAGATCATTTGTCTTTGCATTTCCTCTTCCTTTTGTTTCACCATTTCTTCCACTTCCTGTGTCTTATGGGTAGCCCATTTTAAATCGTCAATGTGATTTAACAGGTTATTTAATGACAACTTATTCATTTCAGGTATCTGTTCTAATTTGATTTCACTACCTATCCTTTCGCAACAGTCATAATCAAGCGTTACTTCTGGTACAAAATTTTTACTTTGTGTAATGTTCACTTCACCTACACCGTGTATTTTACTATGCGGGCCATATACTGTTCAGCCTGCACCTAAAACGAGAATACCAGTGCCTGTTAACCTAATATCACTGGTGGTATCTTTACACATACATGTTACTTCGGTTTCCACT
This sequence comes from Anabrus simplex, assembly GCF_040414725.1. Lineage (NCBI taxonomy): Eukaryota > Metazoa > Arthropoda > Insecta > Orthoptera > Tettigoniidae > Anabrus > Anabrus simplex. Next base: position 233,959,529 of record NC_090269.1, on the reverse strand, counting down.
GGGGATACATATATATATATCTATTCGCTCTAATAGGTATCCACACGAGCTGTTGAACGGAAATTATCTGGAATCTGACTAACTCCAATGATGAGCTTGACTGCGCAACTGTTTTTTTGAGTGCACACTGTATTAATAGGGAATTATTATTATTATTTTTTTCTTTGCTACCTGCTTTACGTCGCACCGACACAGATAGGTCTTATGGCGACGATGGGACAGGAAAGGCCTAGGAGTGGGAAGGAAGCGGCCGTGGCCTTAATTAACGTACAGCCCCAGCATTTGCCTGGTGTGAAAATGGGAAACCACGGAAAACCATTTTCAGGGCTGCCGACAGTGGGGTTCGAACCTACTATCTCCCGAATACTGGATACTGGCCACACTGCGACTGCAGCTATCGAGCTCGGTGATGGGGAATTTAACATGACATAATTTCGAACTGGGTGTTACTACTTTACATTGCTTTAGCTGATCCTTATCTAATTGAACATAAGTTTGTTTTTCCTTGTCAAAAATAAGGATATAATCCTTGGTCTCTTGAAGATAAACAAAACGGTGTGGATTACTTTTCATATACGTGGGGAATGGAATCATATGATATAACGTATAAGTTACTCTATCTGTAAGGGGTGTCTTGATGATGTACACTAGATAGTTCTTATTTGCGAACGCTTCCACTGTGGCTACTTTGTAAATCAAGTAAACGTAAGCCGATTTTAAATCAAATGGCAGGGGCAATCCTTTAGGGAAATCTCCCTGAGCTTTCTAATAACGTTTGAATGATATCATCTTGTGAAATTATTTGCACTTGAATGACTCCTACATGTGCATTCATTATACCTGACAATACAACACTTTAATGCTCATACAGTTGTATGAGAAGGTCTTCAATCTCAATTAAATGTCTATTTACTGAATTTTCCAATTCCACTTGTTTAATTGCTTCTGCAATCTGAAGGGTGCTATTGGCAAGATAAGATCTAATTTCTGCAACACTCTGAGTTAATCTTTGCTCATTTGCTGTGACATCATAAATGGTGCTGTCCATAGATTGCAATGTTGATTTTACGACTATCATTTGGTCTTTTGCATTTTTCATAATTGATAGTTGTTCTAACTCACTAATTTTTGACTCATATTTTTCTGCATCTTCCTGACTTAATGTTCCAAATAACGCCCTTGGGATGGAACCTACTGCATTAATTAAGCCTCGCTTTCGCCTAGTGTTATCAATTTCCCCTATTGGTTTGGTAATCCGCATAATTAATTCCTTTGATTCCTTACTTCTCTCTAATTATGCACTTAGCATTTTAACATCCTGCTGACACGTTAAATTAGTACTTCTTTCTAACTGTGTACATATTAACTGAGTCCAGTGTATGTGTCTTTTGACATTCGAAAATACATTATTTAATTTATTTAGATTCACGTAGGTAACTACTGTCCATTCAGTATGGTATAATTGTATCTCGCCCTGATTGTCGAAATATGTCCCTGGAGTGTTCTCATATGGTGTCGCTTTAACATCAGTACTTCTCCGGTTATTCCGTAGCGGTGTGACATCACGGCTATCACTGCTAACAACGATGGAGAACAATCCTAGCATTTGTGCTATACCTTCTACCTGTAGGTAAAGACAGGATATTTGTTACCCTTCTATCTGTGGGTACTTTCGCTTCCCAATTCTCATTTCACTCATCTACAAATACAATTTCAATTGGTTTTTATGTACTTTAACCCTTTTTTCCTTTCTTGTTCATCTGTAGGGTGCAGTTCACCCCTGAAACATCTACTATCTTGTAAGGACCTTCGAAGAGTGGGCTTAGCTTTCTAGATTTTCCTCTTCGCAATGCATCATTGCGCAAAAGAACCTTGTCACCTACCTGAAAGGTGATCTCATTCTGCTTCTTGTCATAGTGTTCCTTCTCTAATTCTTTTCGCTCAATAAAGGTTTTTCTAGCGGCCTCGTGATTTTGCCTAAGCTGTGCCATCTGTTGCTCCACCATGTTCTGGTGTTCGTTGTAACTCATCTCGGGTGGCTTTTGCAGCACACCTGGGATATTTGCTTTCCTTCCAAAAATTAATTCGTAGGGTGTGAACCCTGTACTGGTGCTCTTCGTGGTGTTATACACAAAGCTAGCTGTGGGCAAATACTTGTCCCAGTCATTTTGCTCCCCTGAGCAGACATAATGCCTTATATACTCTGTGTGAACCTTATGGGATCTTTCTACGCTACCGTTCGACTGCAGTCTAAAGGTCGTGGTATGCGTTTTACACAGCGCTTTAACACGTTGAGTGCCGAGCCGATTGTAGCACACTATTTCACTGGTGCCAGGCATGTTTTTGAATAGTATTCCACTGGTGCCAAAGCGATTGTACGCGTTGTAGGGTGTTTATATGATCTTGGGATGTATTTAAATGTTGTACTAAGTAAATTTTATCTCACCATACCAAGGTCATGTGTGACGCCATATGGTGTCACATCAATTTTTACGAAAGATAAAATATAGCGTGACGCCATATGGTGTCACAGAATTTTTCGACATGGAATGTGCAATATGAATTTCAAATACCGGAGATTTATTTACTAATTCAAATTAATGCAATATTTATGAAAACCTAGTAAAATGCAAAAAAAACTACTTAGCCTACATTACATTACACATTGTTGTGAACAGTTTTCTGATAACTCGAAACAATGAAAATATGAGTCGGCACGATTGGCAGGCAGTGACACTTGCATTGCAACATAAGCATTAGATATTAAACAACAATTAACCTTCAGTCACTCTTTGTTTTAAAATGATTCAAAGCACTTCAGACAAAGGAAAGCTGTGTCAGGACAGGTTGTGCAGACAGTTGACACCCTTTTTGCGGCAGAAGCAGCAGCCTTTCTGCCCATGACCTTGCATAGTTGCTGATAGCAGCTTCGACACCGACCTCGAGCTTTTGTGCAATATTGAAAGGAAGAAATAAAAGACAATTTTATAATTAGTATTGACATCCTTCGGAAGTGCAATAATGTTGAACTAGATAACACTTACCTGGTACTTTTCTGTACTTCCGTCTTGTTGGCTTCCCCAAGGTAGTGGTTCTCTCTCTTAGGAGTACGTCTAACAGGGTCGTTAGTTAGACAAAGTAGAGTGCCGACCACATTCCTTCGAAACTTCCCAAGAGACATTTTCTGATGTCCAGTAACCTGCGTCTTATTGTACAGAAGCAGTGCATTTACAACGGCAGTACCAAAAAGAATGTCATCTGCAATTTTGTGGTACCATCGGATAGTTTTCCTCATTGCATTATGATACGAAGAAAGTGTGTCCGCAATATCTATTCCTCCTTTCATTTTATTGTACGTTATTACCATTTTCGGTTTAACCACATCTTCGTGTTTCTTGTTTTTTTTGCCCGTAGCAATGACATCATTAGAATATTTGGTTGGCATAATCAGCACGTCCCTCTGATCTCTCCACTTCATCACTGTCAATCCATTTCCATTCTCCATTGCAATGAGTTCTCCCTTTTTAAGCTTTGCATTTACAACATCCTTTGGTAAACCGTTCCGATTTTTCCTAAGTGTGCCAATAAAATGTGTCTTACGATCTAGTAGCACCTCAGCTAACTCGATGAGTAATAATTGTCGGTGCAGAGAAAGCGACCACTGTCCAGATATGGGTCCATAAGTTGCATTACAACTTGAGTAGCCATGCTCAGTGTATTCTGAGCATTCAAGGTACCTTTACCGGCGTATACTATAGTTTTGTAGGTGTAGCCCGTGTCGTCGCACAGCTTAAATTGTTTAACACCGTACCTGTGTGCCTTACCAGGTATAAATTGCCGGAATGATAAACGACCCCTCCATGGAATCATTGATTCATCAACTACGAGGTTTTCACCTGGAGTTTTGACACTCTTGAAGTTCATATGCATTATATCTAACAGTGGCTGAATCTTGTGCAACTTTCCAGCTGAAGCATCGTTGGGACCAAAGTGCCAGAATCGAAGTAGTAACTGAAAACGATTTCTTGGCATTGCCTTACCAGCTACACTATTTCCGTATACAGAAAACTGGCTCCAGTAATTTGATAATGAAGGCATTCTTACAAGACCCATCCACAATCTCAAACCTATAAAAACTTTCATTTCCTCCTTTGTAGTATCTACCCACTCCTTCAGACGACTAGACCGCTTAATATGCATAGACGCTAGTGTTTGATTTGCATTGATATTAGTTTGTAGTACCATCAAATCAAGAACTTCGTCTGTTAGGAACAGTCTGTAAAACTCATATGGTAAGGCTGTAGAAGTATCAATTTGAAGATTTAGATGTTCCTGGCTTGTAAACCGAATATCTTTCTGTGCCCCTACACAAGGACCCCAAACATCATTGTTGACATGATTGTCTGCACCAGCATCGTCCCCACCTATAATATCACTATCAGTATCGCCATCGTCTTCCGCATCACTCCATCCGTCATGCTGTCACTCACTGCACTTATCATCACTAGCGTCATATTCACTGCCATCAACACTTATATCTTCCTCTCCATCAGAATCCATCAGTAATTCACAAATATCCACTTCACTAATTCTCTTCTTTGCAAGTCGCTGACCATTTCTACTAAGATTATTACCAATATCTTCCATTTTTCTTATTTTTGCACAACTATACAAACTGAGTGATAATACGTACGTAAACGAGGAATAAACAATGCCTGGCGCGCTTTAACCTGTGACAATGACCACTGGCCAGTCACTGAATTCATAAGAATACTGTGGCGCCACATGGTAGCACACAAGCAAAATACAGAGCTGGAATAGACCCTGGAGTTCGCTCTTCACGTAGTACCAATTTTACGCGCATAGATGTCACAGCTGATTATCTACGGCGCATCGCCTGAAACTCTACAGTGCCGCCATATGGCGTCACGCTAACTCTGATTTCAAGACCGGTGTGACGCCATATGGCGGCACATGGCACCCCATGTGTTAAACACATCACTCATGAAATTACTGCCCTGGTCAGTGAAAATCTGCTCTGGTATCCCATAGATACTTATCACATTATTGATTAGCATTCGTGTCACGGTTTCTGCCTCATGGTTGGGCATGGCACTCGCCACTAGGTACTTCGACAGCTGATCTTGGCATGTCAGAATGTACATGTTTCCAGCCTCCGTCAACGGAAGAGGTCCAACCACGTCTAGGGATATCTTCTCAAAGACCATGCTAGGAGTATCCATAATCATCATGGGAGCCTTGACGCCTGGTCTGGTCCCTTTATTCTTTTGGCAGGAGGTACATGTGTGTACATAGCGCTCAATGTCCCCTTTCATGCCCTTCCACTGAATTAGTTCACGTACCCTAGCGTACGTGCACGTTATTCCTTGGTGCCCCCCCCCCCAGCAGGGAATCATAACACTCTTTCAGAATGGCTAGCTTTTCGGCTTTGTCTAATTCGTTCTTTTCCTCAGATGAGCTATTCTTGGGCGAAATTTCCTCTGCGTTAGCATCCTCGGAAACCTCGCTACTGTCCGCTTCAAATCCCTCTGACGTAGTATCCTCAGGTTTTGAAGGCAGTACATCCTCTCTACTCTCATCTGAGGTCTGAGTTTCTCCTGTTGTCTCTGGATGAGACCTGCGCTTAGGCGAGTTTACCACTCGCGCTTGGCACTTGGGAGCAGTGGGAGTCCTACTCAGGGCATCGGCATTGCAGTTCCGTTTTCCCTGCTTATATACGACGTTAGTCGTATTCCACCAGCTTCAGCCTGAACTTTAGCAGGCGTGAAGACTGATCCTGCACGTTGAAGACCCACTTCAACGGCTTATGGTCTGTCACCACAGTAAATTTTCTCCCAAACAAGTACAGTGTGCAGTATTTTACTGCCCACACTATTGCTAACAACTCTTTCTCAGTTACGCTGTAATTCATTTCTGCTTTGTTAAGTGTTTTGCTTGCATAGGCAATTGGAAGATCTTTTCCGACAGGTCCTTGTGACAGTACTGCCCCAACCGCTTCGTTGCTTGCGTCAGTGGTAACAACGAAAGGTTTTTCAAAGTCCGGATACTGCAGTATAGGTTCCTCAATTAACTTTTGTTTCAATGTTTGGAACACTTGTTCCTGATCATCTCCCCGCACAAAGGGAACGTCCTTCTTCACTAACTGATATAGTGGTTTTGCGATTTTGCTGTAGTTAGGTATGAATTTCCTATAGTACCCACTCAGTCCGCAGACCTGCTTGATCTGGCGGCTAGTGGTCGGCCTCGGAAAGTCCTTAACGGCCTGTACCTTATGCGGGTCTGGTAAACACCTTTGTCAGTAATTACATGTCCTAGGAACGCTACCACGGCCAGGAATTCATACTTATCTGGCTGGAGTTTCAACATGTTCTCTCGCAGCTTTTGAAATACGTCTCTTAACTTTGTGGTGTGCTCCTGGATCGAGCTACCGTACACAATGACGTCATCCAGGTAACACAAACATTTTGTACCTGTTAGCCCTGTGAGCACAGCGTTCATCAGCCTCCTAAACATGGCTGGCACGTCCTTCAAACCCATAGGCATTTTCTTGAATTCGTACTTGCGCCCTAGCGCAGGGAATGCCGTCTTTGGCCTGTCTTCAGGTTTTAGTAACACCTGGTGATAGCCACTCGAGAGATCTAAAGTTGAAAAATATTTTGCCTTGCCAAGGGCATCTAACATTTCTGAAATTAATGGAAGGGGATAACTGGTTCCTATCGTTATCTCGTTCAGTTTTCTAAAATCGATCACGACCCTCCATTTCTGTTTCCCTGAGGAGTCTAATTTCTTTGGTACCAAGATCAAAAAAGGTGTGTTCCAACCTGATATGCTAGGTGTGATTATCTCATCACTTAGCATCTTGTCTATCTGAGCTTGTATCTCCCCCTTCTGTGCTTCGGGAAGTCTGTACGGTCGTACATTAATTGGAGGTTGATCTTGGGGTGTAGGGATCTCATGCTGTAGTACGTCAGTGTAAGTCAGTTTGTCTCCCTCAAGGTGGAAGATATCATTATACTCAGCACAAATGGCATATATCCCTTCTTTATCTGCCTGCGTGAGGTGATCAACTCTCAGACAGTCTATTACCCGCTGTGATCGGGGTTTCTGGGTGGCCCGTTCTCCATTCGACACTACTATTCTGCACTACTTTCCGCACTTCTGCTAGGCAGGTTTTATCTACCTCCTGTATGTGCACTCGTGGACTGCGTAAAGTCACCTGTGTATTCATCATGCTAACCACTGCTTCGTTGTGCTCTGATTTGGTCATGCACCCTGCGAGGTACACCCCTGGTATCACCTCTTCCTTCTTAATAATTCCCAAAGGTAGATTTGGATCTACTTCTATGACAACGACCTTTTGGGTCCTTGGTTCGAGACGGATCAGCTTCGACTCTCGCGGCCCCATAGGGTATTGTTGCCCTCTTATGGTGACATGGCCCTCCTTATAATTAATTACGCTATCTGTCAGGATGTGTCGTCCAACTATACCATCCTGCGTCAATTGAAAGTCACTCCCTACGACATGAAATGTGTGACTTGTATTTCCAACGGCAAATCGCACATTACCCTGGGTGTAAATTATTCCTTTACTTACACCCATTAATTCAGTTGGTTTGCTCCTGTCAATCAGGCTTTCCTTGGGTACCGATTGCCTCTTTACTAGGCTGACATTGGACCCAGTATCTATAAAAAATCTCAACGGTCTTCCTTGGTTTGTGACCTGGATCAGCACTGTGCCTTCTATATCGGAATTCATTGGGAACTTTTGGTCTGCGGGCCTCCATAACTGTCCCCTTGCTACGGGCCTGTTCTAGTTTGCCGCCTCCGCGGCTTTCGTGGCATGTGTACTGCCGCCCCCTTTTCTGAACCAACAGTCTTGGGTTCGGTGTGACCACCTATCACAACGTTTGCATTGGGCTCGGTATCTTACAGCCCTGTCCCCTGTGCGATGACCCCGAGTTTGGCCTTTCATGGCCTTGTTACCTGCGTGCTTACCTTGGGTTTCCGGCAATTTCTTTGAATATGGCCCTGTTGGCCATACGAATAGCACCTATGGCCATCCATTCGCATCACCGGAGTGCGTGCACCTTGTCGACCATTTACCTGTATGTGCCCTTTCCGGGCGCAATGATAAGTTCTGTTTTCACCTGCCACTGTGTTTGGTTGTGCGTACTGTGCGCACTGTTCCTCGTACTTCTGTTTCCTTATCCCTTTGTTTTTTCCTACATTCACGTTCAGTGTGCCCTGTCTTCCCACAATAGGGACATTTTAATTTACTGGTTGTGCCCCCTGTAGCTGTGTTGGAACTAGCGATCTGTGTGGTGTGAGCCCCTTGCGTTCCTGTGTTTTTACAATTCTTTGCTATGAGGCCTTCTTTATTACAATTGTAGCAGACCATCCTAATACTAGCATGTGTTGGCTTAGTATGCCACTTTGGTGCTGCACTGCACTCCTGGTCTGCGCTTGCTAAACCCTGAGCTATGTTTGTGTTGTAGGCCCTCTCGTGCCTTCTTTGACATTATTACGCTTTCTTCCTGTTGTGCAAATGCAACTGCCTTCTCAGAAGCAGTGCCCTTTTGTGACTGTACTCTGGCTTGTATTCTAGGATTGGCTAACCCTTGTATGAAACTTAGCTACACATATTTTTCTCGTAATTTTTCACTGTGCGTCGCGATCTTCCTCTAGTTCATTTTCAAGTATTGCCTCAATAAAAGAAGCTGGCAATGTCTATTTTATGTGCCCAATTCGCGACTGTCTCTCGCGGGTCCTGCGCTGTTTGGAAAATTTTACATATGTACAAATCTAATGTGCCTTGCTGGCCATAATATTCTGTTAATGCCCGCTTGGCTCTTTCCCAATTAAGTATATCACTTCTGACCAATACTTTATCTCGGGCTCTGCTCGTAATCTTTGTTAATATATACTTTATAACTCTTGATCTTCATCCTTTATCATATGAACAGCAGCATCTACGTTTGCTATAAACTTATGCAATCTATCTGGTTGACTGCCATCAAACTCTCGTCCAATGAGGCGATGTCCTTCTACTTCTGTTACAAAAGGCCCACTCATACTTACTGATTCCTCGTCCTCGAGCATCTCAGTGCCTTGGTCTGCTGGTACTGAACTATTTCGTCGTGCCATTTGAAATAATATTCAGCTTACCTTAAATCTTCAATGCTGTTTCACTGCTGGGCTGGATGAGTAGTCGGCTGTAGTGCTGCGTCTCCACCGGATGGCGTCGTCTGCTGCTGGACTGCTACCCCTCTGCTGGGCTGGATTAGTAGGCTGCGGTAGTGATGCTCTTCTGCGATGCACGTCACTCGAACGAAAGATGCGCGGTTTGGACAATCTTCTGTGAAGTCGCGGTTTTCTCACACGGAATTCTTCTATGAAGTCGCGATTCTCTTACGGACAATCTTCTACGAAGTCACGGTTCTCTCACGTTATTTTGGTCAATTGACTCTGTTTGAGAATCGAACTCGGACCCCACACCTGAGGCCTGTCGTGACCTACCTGTCCTGTGAGACGTTCTAGTAGGTCGGTCACCAGGCCATTGGAGTTGGCGTATTACCTATCCTGCCGAGCGGTAAAGTAGGGAGGTAAATTGTAGGTGCGAACTCTGTCCTGCAACTCCCGAAATAAAAGATGGATTAACTTCACTGTCCTTTATTACCCAGGACGGCTGTGTACACTATTTACAAGTTCCTTTACAGATTCTGAATAAGTCGGTCTGATGAGAGCTTGCTTCACGAGCCTACCGTATGGCTACGCGCTAAGTCCGAATTCTGCCCTGCGGCACTTACGTACAACGTCACTGTCACGACTGACCGCTCAAAGGAGCCTGGTCCTAAGAGTATGAATTACTGGTCGAGAGAGAGTGCCGCGCCATCTTGGCTTAGGGTTATATCTGCTCTCCTAGAAGCAAAGGTCGGTCCCTTCCCACTACCTTAGGGGTTGGGTCCATGGGTGTTACTTAGCTGCTTGCCTTGTAAGTGGCGCCCTCAATTACTATTCTGAACTAATTGTCTCAGTAGGTGCTGCCCTCTGAGCACTACTGTCTCTGTCCTACTCTTGCACTCTTGTTTCCTTGTCTCTACTAGAGTGCAACTGTACTGGTTTTGTGCTCTTTGTCGGCGAGCCGCCAGGTCCTAAACCAACTTTTAGACTCCCCGCTAGTCAATACACAAACAAGCAAAAATCCGCTTGTTGTCAGCATGTTATTGTAGGCACGTTTCGCATACTCTCTGCCTGACTCTCTCTACTACTAGTAACTTACAGAAATGTTCCTTCTTCTTTCCAATTATTAAAGTCTCAATATAATTAATATACAATACTCTGACATTACAAGGTGTCCCGTATTACTGGTTATTACTTCGATACTAGTTTATTTCCCTTGACACCTTGAGATCGAATCTCGGCTGCCATTCATCTGACAGTCCCCTCCGGTTTGACCCTTGGGGAGGTCGGTACACGACAATTACAAAATTGGTAAACGTGTGTTTGCACTGCCTAATCAATAGTTTCACAATTGTTTCTTCACAAATTTGTATTGAACTTCGCAAGACGTGTGTCCAGGCAATCTTCCATGGTATTCCAGCATACTTTACTTCTGAACAAGTTTCAGGGTGCCAAATTTTCTTTAATGATTAGTAGGAAAATAGTTGTTTGTGAAGTACTTCATTACATTTATCACATGTTCTCTCACATTTGGAAACTGAATGTCATTTGCTAGCAGATTTCATCCATAAGTGACAGCATACAGATAATTTTCAATTAGCAGACACATTTTTGAAATGTTGGCAGCATTATTTGTAACTACAGAACAAACTATGCTCTTTAAGTCATCCTCACATTTTTGAATGCTGATATCACCCACTTCTGCCAGGTAATTGGCAGCGTGAGCCTGACCAGATGTGTCAGTATTGTCCACTAAATAACCATCAAATCCTAGACACATACTTAGATTTTCCAGAATAAAGGAATGAGTTTTCCTTTTCATAAATGGAGGCCATACGATTATTATTATTATTATTATTATTATTATTATTATTATTATTATTATTATTATTATTATTATTATTATTATTTCCAATAAAGACCCATTAATTTCCTTTCGGTTTGAAGGGGGGAGGTGGGTAACCTGATGAAAGTTGTATAAGTTGCACAAATTGAGGATGTTCAACACTATGAAAGGCAGTATTTGTTGGTAATGTAAAATGAGCTATTTGTTCATCCAAAGACTTCTTCTGCATTGATGTTCATTTAATCACATATAAATCCAGTGATGTTGCAGATTTTTTCATCTTACCTAGGACGTATTGTGGTATTTCATTTCTCGCATTAGATGATGATGCTGCTATACTGGTAGTGGAAGTGGTGAAAGCACAAAGTGGATGTACTAGGGCTTGGTGTTTCTGTTGAAGTTGTGGCTGAAATTGTATCTGAAAAGAATGTTCTTGTTAATACCCTGTTCCCGGATTGATTAGCTGTGATATATTACAGTATATTATTTGTTCTTACTATTGGACCAGAAGACGCATGCAATACATGCATTAATGCACATTTTGTACGCTTCCTATAATATCCTGTACTTTTACAATTAACACAGTTCTGAGTCCAAGCCGTATACTGACATTTAAAACTTGCATTTCCTTCTTATTCTCGATATGAATTGCAAAAAGAAAATATAAAAATTCAGATCAAAATACAGACAAAACTCTTATTTTATCTATATAGATGACTGATTTTTAAAAGTGTAAATCAGGGGTCGAGAGCTAGTGGGGCACTGTGAAGTTTGCTCTGAAATGTGGATACTATGTTCAGAGATTTGTGTATGGATCAGTTGCTTTGTATTTCTAGGTAAAGGTTTGGGAGTAAATGAAAGTGGTATTACAGAAGCATTGAAGCCCAAACTTAAGTTTGACACCTCTGGAATTGGCCACGACGCTGCAGAACAGTTTACTTATCATTGGTGGGAAAACGCCTACAACGAAGCAGCAGGAAACCTTGAAGTTTGCAGAAATGAGGTAATTTTGTGACAAAGACTTTGGTCTTTTGAGATGTTGAGAGAATGAAGATCTGACAGTTTCCGTTAACTTCCTTTGTTCTACATATCAATAGAACGGGCATTCCATTTAAACTCATTTTTTGAAATCATCACAGGATATCCAAGGTTCACATTCAGTTCTCGACAGTAACTGTTCTCTTTCCTGCTCTTCCATGCTGCTTTACAAGCCCATCACTGTTCCAGAGTGAGTCAGTCATGCAGGAGCTCTGATGTGCCAACAACTCATGCTACGTCGTCTCTGAAAGATCTTATTGTTAGCCAGTTTGGTAGAGCCAGTTTTATAAGTTCCTTTTTTCCTCATGCATTTATAGATGTCAGAATATTCTCACATAGGTATTTAACATAGTGTAACTACTCATTTCTACAAAGTCCTTTGTTGGATGTACGTTACTGGCTTTTACCCGTAGCTGTGCTCTCATCGAACAGGTTGTGCAAATCCAAGTGACTGTGTCCATAGTTTTGTAAAAAGTTACAAACACAAAAGTGTGCAGTGAAATGTATATGGGTAATCCTTGGCATCTTGTAATTGAAGCAGAGTAGATAAAATGTACAGTCATTCAGAAAAGATTAAGAGAAAGTCACCTAAAAACTGCTGATGAGGCGCTTGGAACAGAAGATCTGCTTTCTAATATAGTTGGCTCGCAATGTTCAGGGAGGAGAGAGTAGTCGCACTCGCACCTTGAGGAATGTCATCAAACAGTAGCCATGTGCATTTGGACGTGTCTAGCGCACGAGGAAATTTTGACGGCTACAGTGCAAGTTAACTACGCTGATCAAAATGAACAGAACTTGCAGATACAGAATTTCAAATCTCATTTAATCACAACATTAGAGGTTATAATTTTACAATTAACTGATGATAAAACCAAACCAAACCCCATGGCGCTACAGCCCTTGAAGCGCCTTGGCCTACCAAGCGACCGCTGCTCAGCCCAAAGGCCTGCAGATTACGAGGTGTCGTGTGGTCAGCAAGACGAATCCTCTCAACCGTTATTTTTGGCTTTTTAGACCGGGGCCGCTATCTCACAGTCAGATAGTTCCTCAATTCTAATCACGTAGGCTGAGTGGACCTCGAACCAACCCTCAGGTCCAGGTAAAAATCCCTGACCTGGCCGGGAATCGAACCCGGGGCCTCCGGGTAAGAGGCATGCATGCTACCCCTACACCATGGAGCCGGCTAACTGATGATAGAAAAATATTATTATAGCTCTATGCCTTACATAAATTGTATGCATAAATCGTAGTTACCTGCTGGGCAAATTTTGAGAGTTGAACCTTATTAGCTGTATTTCCAGTGACATACAACTTAAATTAGCTTAGTATACTGAAAAAAGCATGATACTATAACAGTGGCCGATATTGTATTGCAGGATCTTGAACATTAATGCTTCCCTTGAGTTGCAACGGTCACACCAGCCTCTCGCATCGGTAGCTTAGGCAACACATCTTATACGTCAAGCTTTCGTAAAGAAACTTTAAAAGGATATAAAATCAAAATCGATTTGGAAATCATTTCAAATGGGCTTTAATTTTCTACTTTTTCAGTTTTTCAAACTCGAGGTATAAGTTAATGTGTGTATCCTATATACCATAAGCGTTCTCGTAGCATAATGGCTAACACGCTCACTTCGTAGTACGAGGTACGCAGGTTTGAGTCATTATTATGATGAATTTTTTAAAATTTCTATTATTTGTGTTCTTTATCTGTATACCTCTTTTCATACGTTCTTTTGTTAATATATTTCATTGAAATATTTAATCACAATATTATGTCTACTAGGAAATTGCTTTATATGTATGCTACTTATAGAACGTGATGTTATGATTAATAGCAATAAGGACTGTCGCCCAGGTAGCAGATTCCCCATGAGTTGTTTACATAGTCTTCTTGTAAATTATTTCGAAGAAATTGGAAACTATTTCATTACCGAATTCCTCTTCCTATGAATGGATATTTATCCCGATTCGTTCTTTACATTTACAGTACCGTCCAACTTTATCTTCATAAAGTTAAACATTAGAATGAAATGCTTTTTCAATAAATGGAAGCATGTGGAACTAAACGAGGTCACAGAACTAGTTCCAAATAGGGCATCGTGGAGATACTTAATCAATTCACAGCAACCTGCAGATAGAATGCTCAAAGGCAGTAAGTCCGTAAAGAAGATGTGTGTGTGTGTGTGTGTGTGTGTGTGTGTGTGTGTGTGTGTGTACGTATATGGAAGCGCATAAAAGAGAGTCGAGAACAACGGCAGGGAACGAAAATTCATTTAAAAATGTAAATTACAAATACGATGAAAACCTGCGTACCTTCTATTACGGAGCGAGCGACTTGACCAATCTACTACGAGAATACTTTTCAAAAACGCTGCTTTACACGACAGGTTATAACTGGCGTAAGAAAATGTAATCTCGAGATTTTAATTCCAATTAGGTATTGATATTGAAGATCATAGATTAAAATCATGAAAGTTTGACATAAATCGTTGTCCATAACTCTTAAGACTCCCCTTATTAGGCTTTTTGGTGGTAATCAGGTGACGCAAGCACAGGGAAATAAGGCAATCGAAATGAGTTTCATGCTTTTGACGATAGATAGCACCACACTCGAAAGCGAGAAGTCGCTGAAAATCAATCTAGCCAACTTCATATATCAGTGTCTAGCTCCAGGTAGCTACGTAGTGCTTGCGCGGAGGTGGTTGGACACAAGCCAAAGTACCAGCCAATTTACACCTCCAGGTAGTTTACCTCCCGGGCAGCTGCCAGCCACTTTATCAGCAGATGGTAGAACCGACCCTAAATTTACTAAACTGATAATTTACACTTAATTACAAGTTCACTCGTGTGAGTTTTTCATTTGACATAGTTTTTCTCATGATCGTAATAATAACTCGTCAAGCCATCACACTGCATACTGGCATGTCAAACTCCTGTTCTCTTCATGGATTCTCACAGCTTAGTGCTGTTCTAGAACAATTCACAACTAGCAAGACTTATTGAGCTCCACGTAACCAACTGATGGACTCGCTCTCGATGAATGACTTGTCACGGACTCGCAACTGTCTGTTTATGTTCACTCACGATTGGCACACTTGAGACTGACTGACATGTCAGTTGAGCTCTTTATGTAGGTCAATAGAAGATTCTAGTAGTTTCCAATTCCAGATCATTCGGGGTGCCTCATCCATTGTTAATCACATTCCAGCTTCTTCTGGGACAGGGATGGCCAACCTTTACCGACTAGCGTGTCAATTAAGGTCTTGTTTATTACTTTTTATGTACTAGTGTGCCATAGGTTATTTTCCTTTAAAATCATCATGAAACCCATCATCTGACTTCATTTAGGTAATAAATGGCGTATGGCTTTTAGTGCTGGGAGTGTCTAAGGACAATTTCGGCTCGCCAGATGCAGGTCTTTTGAATTGACTCCCGCAGGCGACCTGCGCATCGTGATGAGGACGAAATGACGATGTAGACGACACATACACCCAGTCCCTGTGCCAGCGGAATTAACCAATTATGGTTAAAATTCCTGGCCCTGCTGGGAATCGAACCGGGGACCCCTGCGACTAAAGGCCAACACGCTAACGATTTAGCCATGAAGTCGGACATTTAGGTATCATATCGCGACTGACTGTTTCATGATTTCATTTTGCAAACATGACTGAAAAGTACATTTTTTAAAACAGGTAAATTTTAAGAATAGTTCGACTCATTGGCTGAATGGTCAGAGTTGAGGTCTTCAGTTCAGAGGGTCTCGGGCTTGTTTCCCGGCCGGGTCGGGGATTTTAATCACCTCTGATTAATTCTTCTGGCCCGGGGACTGGGTGTTTGTGTTTATTCCAACATTTTCCTCTTCATATTCACAACGTTGAAACAGTCTCTGTTCTGGCAGCTCTTTTTACCATCAAAGTTTTGGAAGAACTGAGCTGCTGCCTGGAGTGAGGGTGAGAGACAAGACTGATCTGAAGATAACTGAATACATCCAAGGAAGAAATTGTTGCAGTATTTGAGGAAAAACGGGACCAGTTCTGAAAGAAATGAAGTTGCAGATCTTCAAGTTTCAAGAAATCCTCTAATCGAAGCAGACGTCCCGTTCAACAGTACCAGATTGGAGACCCAGTAAAAATCAAACGTTCCCAGACAAGACCTGGTCTAAAACTGATGACGATGTTCCTAGGTTCCTACTGTATCACAGAGATGAAAGACAACTGCACACATTCATTGTCAGCTGTGAGGGTCATCATAATGATCCCAGATCAACTACCACCTGTACGGAGTTTATAAAGCCCTAGCTGGATGACATGCAGGATGACTGAATGTAGGAAGTGAAATTTTGGTGGTTATGATCCCGCAGTTGATCAAGGAGGCCATGACTGGTGAGGTATTACGGAGACTCATTGGACAAGTTGTGATTAATAATGAATTGAAGTGTACAATATTATTCTTCAAAATATTTAACTTTTTGTACCTATCTTGTAAATAAATGTTATTTTATTCCTACACTAATTTACAAGGTTGTGCCCTACACGTTCATGCGATTACCGACAGCTCTTTCATAACAAATGGGCTTCTCTCGTCATTGACTCAATTTATAAGATTTGTTACACCAATTTCAAAGTTGAAGTAGTATCCTTCTTTTAGTACATCTTGTCATAATTTAAAATATACTTCCCCAATGTTATGTAATAAACCAACTATTGCTCCACTATTGCATGAAAATTGTAATCTACTTAAAATATCTGCCCTACTGCTGGATGCTAATTGTAATATAAATAAAATATATAATTTCATTGATCATAATATTTATTGTTTGTACCCTAATTGAGTGTAAATATCACTTGGCGTCTTTCAGTGAAATAAAATTTAAAAAATAAACAAATAAACGATGATACTTAAGATATAATAATTTTGTGTGGCTATTCCTAGCCGACTGCAGCCCTTGTAAGGCAGACCCTCCAAAGAGGGTGGGCAGCATCTGCCATATGTAGGTAAATGCGTGTTGGAAGATAGTGTTATGTGTGGTGTGTGAGCTGCAGGGATGTTGGAGACAACACAAACACCCAGCCCCCGAGCCATTGGAATTAACCAATGAAGGTTAAAATCCCCGACCTGGCCAGGAATTGAACCCAGGACCCTCTGAACCGAAGGCCAGTACGCTGACCATTCAGCCAACGAATCGGACAATACTGATGATAACAACTTAATAATAATAATATATAATTTGCCGAAAATGCAGGTAAATGGGCTCCAGGGGTCACCAAACGATCCCTCAATTTAGAATATGGTATTAATAACAACTAATAATAAATGTTAGAACATGAAAGATTCCACTTGGGTCACGTTCTCAGAGCTGAAAAACTGGTATTCTGCTGATTGGGCCTTACCTAACCTCCTGAAACCCAATAAGTGCCTAGGAACTACAACTAGATTCTAAAATAACTTCTCCACTAATTGAAAATAAACCACCTATATTCAGACCTAACCATTACCTGTACATAAGTACTTCCTCGCAACACAATACATATAAGATTGCAATACAGTAAATATTTACAACTACTGGAATAAAACTACTAGAATAAAAAAGAAAGCAGTGGGAAAACGACAAGGACTCTACTACCATTTTTAGTGAGAACAAAAAGCAATTGTTACAAAACATTTAGGTAAATGCCCTTCATTGTCTGTTTATCAACACAAATTCCTAGCTGTCACCATCAACATATGGTACACTAGCGTCAGAAAGTTTAGACTCACCCATAAATTTTCACTTACCATGAAAGATAGGGGCTATTTGTTGAAAATCAACATGAAAATACCTATGTTTTTAGAACTAACTAGTTTTATTACACATTTCACTAGAATTTCCTTTACATTGATCATTCACAGGGAGCTAGAAACACAATCACAACATCTTAAGCAATCACACTGCCTGTTCATCAATGTGTCCACCCTTTGCTTTGATTACTGCTCTACAGATGCTGGCTGTTAATTTTTCCAAAGTCTCGGTATTTATACATCCCCAGGTTTCTAACAGACATTGCCACAACTCCTCCACACTGCCTGGCACCTTTTCTTTCACTTTCCTGTCAAGTTCTTCCCTCAAAAGTTCATTAAGTGACCGATCAGGTGATTGAGAAGGCCAGACAATTAATTCCAATTTTCCTTCAGCTTGTTTCCTTTCCAGATACTGCTTGCACAAATGCAAGGTGTGATTAGGATCATTGTCCTGCTGTACAACAAATCCTTCACCAAGCAGCTTCATTCCAGATGGCACAGCATTGCACGAAATGATACGGTGATATTGTTTCTTTTTCAGTACTATCTCTACTTTCACCGAATCACCAACTTGATTATTTCCAAAACATCCCCACATCATCACATTTTCTCATCAATGCTTCACAGATGGAATTATGCAGGATTCCATAACCCTTTCGACGGGGCGGCGACGAATGTATTGGTGACGATTGGAACTGAATTTTTCAAATTTAGATTCATCCATACAAAGCACCCTTTTCCATTGTTCAGCGGTCCAGTTAGCATGCATTTTGGCCCATTGTAGCCTTTTCTGCTTGTGTACAGTTTTCAACAATGGTTTCCATGCTGCTATGCGACCAAACGACCCCGCCTCAAGCAGACGATTTTCAGTGTAGTCACAGACACAGGTTGTTCTCTTGTTTTATTTATCTCTGAGCAAATATATACCGCTGTATGCCTTCTGTCATGCTTTCTGAGGATTAAAATACGGTTATCTTCAATTTTAGAAGTCTTCCTTGGACATCCACTGCGTGGTCGATCCTCATAACTACCCGTTAATTTCATTGCACCTATTTTAAAGCAATAAGAGCCCATTTTATACACTTTTCCACCTAAATAGACGCCTAAAACTTAACTTTTTGAGACCTAGAGATCCGATGTCTAGTAATAATCAGCCAAGTATTCATCACTTTACAGACTTTCCAGGGGTGTCAGGAGAACTGAGAGACAGATATTTAGATAATTCTGTTTCAGAGTTGTCTGTATTTTTGGAGTTTATGGACCCGTTATTTTCTCAAATTGCACAGGAAACAAATATTTACACTACAGAACAATTATCCGATCCAATAGGAAAAAAGAATGGCTGATGACTAGTGGTTTGACACTAATGAGGATGAAATTAAGGCGTGCTTTGTCCTCTGTGTTCTGATATGCCAGGTTCATAAGCCTTGCATCCAATGATATTCGAGCAATGATAAATATGGTCCTGGTCCTCACTGATGATGTCCCAGGGAGCCAAACGTAGGCGTAGGTCCTTGGTAAACTTCCCAGTCTTTTCTTATCCTGACAAGCAATCTAATCAGGTGCTGCGTAGAGGACTGGGTGTCGACATGAAGTGTGAACGTGTTGTATTCTCATCCTGTGTCTATGTTCAGTTTTGTACTGGTAGTCCTATAATGTTAGGGCCCATCTTGTAATTTTTGGAATGAGATCTTTCTTGCTAATTGTTTCCTGGAAGGCAGAACACTTGGTAACAATCTGGAAACATACCCCCACCAAATATACACTAAGAAATGTTGAGTATGGTTATGATGGCCAGAACTTCCAGCTCGTAGCTATGGAAGTTTTCTTCCTGTAAAGTTGGTGTTTTGCATAGGTAGTACGCGGGTTACAGTTGACCATGATCTGGGCATTTCAGGAGCATAATGGTCCATAACCCTGTTTACTTGCAGGAATCTCTGTTCTGTATGAGGGATTATAAATGGTTCAAAGCTGGGTTCCTGGACAGCGCTTCCTTGAACATCAAATTAATCCTGGTTTTTCACAGTAGATCAATTAAGGACTTTTCTGTGATGGAATATAGTTGGGTGCAAACTTCCTAAAATTACTCGTTAAGCCTAAAAATACCTGTACCTGGTTAGCAGTGTTTGGCTCTGTTGATGGATATAGTTGTCCGTTCTCCACTAGGTATCTTAAAAAATCAACTAGGTCTTCAAGAAGAGGCATTTCGTCATCAATCGCCATGATCAGGGCTTCACAACTAATAATTTTTTATTTTCCACCTTGTTGATACACTAAATTGCTTAAGGCAACTTATTGCTTAAAAGTGGTACATGTTTCGTATATTATAAACATCTTCAGCCACATAACACTGTTTAGATGAAAAACTCATGTAATTAATCTGATGCTTGTATTCATGTAATGAATTTTTCATCTAAACAGTGTTATGTGGCTGAAGATGTTTATAATATATGAAACATGTACCACTTTTAAGCAATAAGTTGCCTTAAGCAATTTAGTGTATCGACAAGGTGGAAAATAAAAAAATACTTAGTTGTGAATCTGTGTAAGTGCGATACAGACCATGAAGCTGATTTCATGTAATGATCAGGGCTGTCGCCTGGATGGCAGATTCCGCATCAATTGTTTATCAGTTGGAAATCTATCGATGATCTCCCTTTGTACATTATTCCAGTTCCTAATTCCTCTTCCTATAAACTAATATTTGCCCAGATTTGTCCTTGAATTCTGACTCTTTCATTTGACAGGTTGGAACATACCACTTAGTTGAGCAGCTTGTCTCCTTACTCCCAGGTCTTACCAGTTCAAAGTTTGCATCATTTTCATAATCATATTCTTTTGTTGGAACTCAGTTTAGAAGAGATTGTGTCTCTTTCCTTTGGATCTTTTCCAGTTTTTCAATAAAAAGTATCCTGATAATGATCCCAAACACTGGAACCATACTCTGTTTTGGGGTCCTACATTATTCTTCTTATTCAGTTCTATTCCATATTCTTTGGCAGTATCCAGGACCATTTTCAACCAGTGCAAGGCTTCACACTCATCTTTAGCAGGAACTATCAGGTCATCCATATAAATCAATACTACGAATTAAACACTGAGGTGGCATCTAGCTTGTAGCTAATAGCTTGTTCCTACCTCATTGAGATTGTAAGCTCAGTATCATATCAGTAGCTTTTGTTTTTGTTGGTTCATATGAGGAATTTAGTTCTTCAGTCTGATGCTTGTATTTATCCATGGCATTAGCAGGTATGTTCAATGGCTGGTTTTCAGATTTCGCTTTGGAAATGCTGATGCCTTCTCGACCGAAAGTGAGATCGGACGTGAGTACATATACCTCCAGGAAAGAAGCAGTTAAGTATTTCTTATCGAAGACTAACATTTGCATGTCATTCAGCTTCATTATGGAAGAATTTATCTTCAATTTCTGTCACCCATTTATGAACAGAGAAACCACCTCTGTCATCAAAGTAATGAATAGAGTTTCTACGTCACGGGATGTCTGCGTAAATCCATGGGCAGTCCCGTGATACCCTCTTGAGTGGTGTTCTGTGTCTTCATCGCTTCACTTGTCTTCCACGTAACTCCATGGTTGATTTGTTCCCTGCTGCTCCTATCTACTTACAAGGTTCGTTTGGTTTTGCTCATCTTGATTCTGACTCTATAGCTTTTTCCCTTTGCAACATCTTCACTTTTGCTTTCTTCTGTGGAGGCCTCAACATTTTGTGTTTTTTATTTCTTATTCTTCTTGTTTACTTTTGTGGTGAGACCTACATTCCGTTTGCTTTTGCTCTTCTTAGTTTTGAATGTAGGGAATGTATCCTCATCTTTGTTAACATAATATTCTGTTCCTTATACTTCTTAGGTTTGCTCTCCTTGGCTGTTACCACTGGAACTTCAACTATCTTGTATTTTTTTTAAATTTACGTTCTCCCTACTTTAGCTGCTTACTTTCTTAATGTCATCATATTATCGTAGTCATCAACACCTTATCTCTGTATATTAGATTCCCTTTGTAATATAAGTTCTCACAATACACACTGTAGACAATGCTGTCTAGTTCCGTGTGATACTAGGATTGTTGAACAAGAGTTTATTTTCATCGGTGTTTAGTATTGTTCATTATGAGGTAGAGTCAGCACGGCGGTAATGACTACGAGAGTTTTAAAGCATTTGTAGACAGTGTTTTAGTTGGCGAGTATGGCAATGTCATTTTGGAAAATTAATCAGAGTGAGGGTAGTGTTGACAATGGTGAAAGAGCATTGAAAAAAGTGAGAGTGAAAGTGCTGCACCATGTCCTTCCAAAAGCGTGCAGCCTGTGAGAAAAGAATCATAGTGATTAGAAATTGGAGAATAACTGCAATAATCCTTATATAATTATATATCCATTTTGTGGATACAGCGGTGTTTCAGAAATATTTACGAAAAATTTATAGAGTCTGCCCACCGTCCAAACTTTCGATGTACACGGGTACACGGATCTGCTCTCTTCGAAATTATTTCAGATGAAACATTTGTGCCACAGCCAGCAGTCATTCACAGTATGAAGTATAGGTAAGTCATAACTTTCAATGGGATGAGTGCAAAATTTTAGTGAATTATCTTCATTGGTTTGTATTTTATGCATGTTTTTGTGGGACAGGTACACTGAAACAATGATTCCACAGTCAACAATGTAGCCATTTATTGTAACTTGAATGGGTTAATACATGCCATCACCTTGATTCACAGTTAAACCTTTCAAATGCTGTGGAAAAAAAACTATATTTCTGAAATGTATCCAACAAGCTAGGGGCTGCCTGGCCAAGGCGGTAAAGGCACGCTCGGTTTGGCTAGAAGGTCGTGGGTTCCAATCCCCGTCAGAAAGTTGTAAAATTTAAGCAACTAGATTTCCACTTCCGGAGCTGCATATGGCCCTGAGGTTCACTCAGCTTGCACCAAAAATGAGTACCAGGTTAATTCCTGGGGGCAAAGGCAGCTGGGCGTAGAGCGAACCTCTCTACCCCATTACGTGCCACGGTTAACAGTGGTGGAAGCCTTTACCTTCCACTCCTCCAAGGGCCTTCATGGCCTGTACGGAGGTGACTTTATCTTTATCCAACAAGGTGCAAAAAGGGTAACTCGGAAGACAAGCCATACACTGGCAAACGTTATTCAAAGACAAGGAGAAATCTCTGCATGACGCAATACATATATAGTAATCCAATTAATAAAGCACTTGCATAGCGGCGTCGACAGGACTGTCCAATTGGAAACCCAGGGCACGACAAAGCATACTTTTTGAAACCGAATATATATTTAATACAAATATCCAGGAGAATAAATACCTTTGTACAGTACCTGAAAACACAGAAATGTTTAACCCGTTCACTGCCAAACCCGTACATGTACGTTATTGAATGCCGTGACTCGTTCGCCAAACCCATATATATGTTTCGGTGCAGTGTGTACCTCACCGATCTTAAAAATGTACGCGATATAGTGTCATGCTTTGAGATTCCGTGGAAATGCTCAAGGAAGTTCTGTACGGCAGATATACCCCTCCATTTCGTGTGTTTTGAAAACGATCTGGTGTTATTTCAGCTTCGTTGGAGTGGAACATCTTTTCCGCTTATGTGTAGCCATCATGGCGTCTTGAAATATACATTCATCTCTTGTTGACAAAGAAATTGAATGTTTCCTCATAAATAGTGATTCTGGAGTGCTATATTTTGATAATGAAGATGGAGAATATCTATGGGACGATATTGAACTACAAGAAAGTGCGAGACAAAGTAGTAATGATGAATCTCGTGCGGAATTGTCACCCCTTCCTTAGATAAATTATTTTTCTCCAAATGTACATTATTTTGATAATACCAGTTCTTGGATCAACAATTTTATATTTCAGTAATAGTATCACCGAGCGGAGTATCCGTGCGTATTAACATGCTACGTCTATGGAGCCAAGCTCTGCACTTGGCAGGCGAGTGGGTTGGAACCCCACCGCCAGCTGTTGTTAGAATGGTGGTTTTTTTTTGGTTTCCCTTTTGCACTCCAAAGCAAATGCCAGGACGGTTCCTATTTCATAAACCACAGCCGATTCCTTCCACTTCCTTACCCAGTTTCATTCACCATCATTCCTTTCATATTCATTATCTTCTCAACTAAGATTTGCATTGGGAAGGGCATCCGGCAATAAAAATATGGTGTAAAATATAATCTCACTTCATCCTCGACCCCGTATTGGGCTGCGGGGCTGAGGGGACGATATGCATTCCATTAATTGTATCAGTAAATATGTATCTGTGAAAGTGCTTCTTCCTTTTTAAAAAACCAGCCCAGAGGGCTCGCCTTGTCATCAAAACTCGGCAGTGAAAAGGTTTAATGGCCCAGTAGTTATATTTTGACACACATTAGGCTTATATCCATTTAAAAAATGTATGAGAGATTGCTTCTTCACCTTGTTTTTTTTAAACCCTAGCAACAAATTGCTCCATACAGTCCATAGCCTTAATTGTCACTGCCTCAGCATCACTTGCACTTATCTTAATAGTCCAACCCAGCTAGAGCAGCAGGTACATAATTTTTCAACGGAATAGTTGTCGCCTGCGCCATATCCTCGTGTTCAGCATCATCTGAAGCTGTATCTCTCTTGGGCATCATGTAACCACAGCTGATGAACATGGTGGGATCCCGCTCATCTGAAGTAGTCTTCGCATGGTCGATGGCGATGTGGATTTTTGTTGGAACTCATCACCTGCTACTTCATTTAAGGAACCAAATCCATACTTGACGAAGCAGTTTGTTATTGTTGATGGAGTAGTGTCTCAGGCAACTTCCGCACACCGCATAACGTCCATCATGTTCCGCTTTCTCCCACTGGAATATTTGTAATAACTTCACAGCCACTTTCTGTGGGCATGTTTCAGAGATGATTTGAGACCTTGATTTAATGGCTGTAAGTAACTTGTAGTGTTGAAAAAATGAAAATCCACAGCATGTTTCCAATCATTTGACCTGGTCAGGAATGGGATGAATGAAGCTCCCATGTAGCGGCGAGGATATGTATTGTGCCGGCTGCCGAAGCCTGTCACACTCCTCTGGGGCAATGATTAATGACTGACAGATGAAAATTGGAGTGTGTTGCTGGAATGAAAGATGACAGGGAATACCGGAGTACCCAGAGAAAAACCTGTCCTGCCTCTGCTTTGTCCAGCACAAATCTCACATGGGGTGACCGGGATTTGAACCACAGACCCCAGCGGCGAGAGGCCAACGCGTTGCCGCTTAGGCCACAGAGGCTGCAACTTGTAGTGTTGGCTGGCAGAAAAAAGATGGTGCACATGTTTTAAAAGAAAATTATGCTTGTATGCAGCACACAGATCTAACAGAAGTAGTTTTCTACCCTGGCATGCCATTTTGTGCCCAAGGCACACCAGCCACTCGCCTGCATAAAACTGGTAGAATAAGAAAGGTGTGTGATTTCCATTATTGCCTATAGCTTTTCACTACATGCTGTTGTTCTGGAGTTATTAGTGTTATTAGTGTATACTTTACAAAGTGTCTTGGCTTTCTTGTGAACAGGCAACAAGATGTAAGCCGAATGCTGACGGCGGTGTATATATCAAAATCCAAGAGTAAAATAAGGACAAGACTAAAATTTCCATTGTCAGTAATTGAAGCTTTTGAAGGTGGTTGGATGTCAGAAAAGAAGCTTTCACCTCCACGTCTGATAGATCCAAATTCTCTGAGAATGCTACTGAAAGACTTCTGGGACATAATTTTAAGCAATCTGCTGTGTGTAGCTATAAAGATGGTGAACTGTTAAGAAGTGCAAACGAGGGATTCACAAGTTTTAAGTGGTAGAGACTGATGAGGGAGAAATATGCACATTTTCATCAGTAAATACAAGAGAGCGCTTCTTTTTTTTTTTTTTTTTTAACAAGGTGTCCCTCCCTCCACACCGTCCTGAAGTTTGTGCCTAAATTTGTTATGTAACTTTTATTGGTTCAAATCCGAAAGACTGTAATTCATTTTATTAATTTCCTGGAAAATGTGTTTTCATCCTCAAATCAGATTTTAGTTGATGTTATTTGTTATCGGCGTCAGTATAACCATCCTTTCTAAATATTTTGGTGTAATGTTCAAATGTCTGGCTTTATAATTGGGGGTATTATGATTCATCATCTTCAATCTTGCATATTGGGCCAAGTGGTGTTCTTAGCATAGCTAAATGTAAAGAGGTGTGGTACTAAGAGGGTTAATATTCACAAGTTAATGAATTTAAATTGTAGTTCCTTCTGGGAACTTAATTTTTGAAATGAAAGTTATTCATGAAACCACTTGGTTGCTCTATATATAGACTTACCCCAGAGAAATGTTATGAAAATTATAGTAAGCTAGTTAAATTAAACCAGATATGGTATTCATTGCCAGATTTTTTGTGTCAGTTGAGAAGCTAGCATTTTCAACCAGGTGGATTAATAAGTAGGGTTTTTCTCATGAATACAATATAATGTCATTTCTGAAAAATCCATTCTGTAATGTTACAGGACGGAGTTGCAGTGAAAGTTCATGACGACTCCTTTGATATCTCAACAAGAAAATACTTAGCCAAGTCTTCTAGGACTAGCAGTACCTTGTTATATGGGAATTTTCTGAAGGTGAGTTACTGATTTTGAAATACAACAAATTGGTTTTCTGATATCACTGACTGGTAAATTGCCTAAAAAAGTTTTGCATCATACTTTTTCTGTACAAAACCGTCCGGCTCCATGGCTAAATGGTTAGTGTGCTGGCCTTTGGTCACAGGGGTCCCAGGTTCTATTCCTGGCTGGGTCGGGAATTTTAACAATCATTGGTTAATTTCTCTGGCACGGGGCTGGGTGTACAGTATGTGTCGTCTCCATCATTTTAACCTCATCACGACGCGCAGGTCGCCTACGAGCATCACCTCAAAAGACCTGCACCTGTCAGTCCCTGTCGAGAAAAACTACGGGTACACGTTATATGATTTGAATGGCAACGTAAGAAAAATTCCTTCTAAGAACTGACACATTTCCATACAGATAGTAATAATGGATATTCTGTTTCAGTTAATTTAAATTCTATGCCACTTACACAGGGTTTTTTTAACTGGTGTTATGAAGAGACTTATTTTTATAAATTTATTTCATTAATTGAAGTTGTCAATTTCAGAGACATTATCTGACTGGTCGGATGATTATGTATTGTTAAAAGTTGTTACGCATGTAACAGTCATATTCTTCATCAAGTTATATGATATCACATAGGCAAGACGTATCAAATCCAATAAAGTATTGAAAGCACCAAGTTCGTTTACTTCAAAAACATTAGCGCCAAACAGCACGGCTCTCAATAACCTGAGATGTTCAATACACTCAAGATCATGAAATGTGAAATGCAGAAGTGAAAACAATGTGTTGCCACTGAGGTTAAGCAGCGGGATAAAAAGCAACACATCTCAAATTCATGGAATCGTTCACAGATATTGCATTCTCGTTTATAACGAAAATCAGTCCACTGAGGACAACACCTTCAATGGAGTGCAGCATATATCGGTTATCAGGCAAGTACGGTTCAGGGTTACATACGTACAAAGAAGTAAAGACAAGATTTCAAGATTTACATTCTTATCACTGCTCATTGCAAGAGTCTCTTTGATATATATTCCATCCTTGCTATACATACTCTTAGATTCTTGCCTCTTTCCCTTAGCACATGTTTTCGTAATAAAAACATGCACCGATCAACGTAGTAATAATAATAATAAGAAAGTAGTAATTGAAGTCTATTGATCCTCCTGTTGTAAAAAAGATCCAGTTTTCTTTGTCATATAACCCTAACCTCAATTTAGTACCACAATTCCTTTGAATTTATACGTAACCTTCACGCAATCCCTTCAAACTTTCATAGCATACTGCCTCTTCCTGCAATACTCTCATCCTACAGAAACATGCAACCTAAATCTTTACCAACCGGGCGAGTTGGCCATGCGGTTAGGAGCGCGCAGCTGTGATTTCACATCCGGGAGATAGTGGGTTCGAACCCCACTGTCGACAGCCCTGAAGATGGTTTTCCGCGGTTTCCATTTTGACACCAGGCTGTACCTTATTTAAGGCCACGGCCGCTTCCTTCCCATTCGTAGGCCTTTCTTGTCCCTTCGTCGCCATAAGACCTACCTGTGTCGATGCGACGTAAAGCAGCTAGCAATGCAAAAATCTTTACCACAGTCATCAATTCCTACATTGTATGTCCACAGTTCTGCAGATAAAATGCTAGTGAACAGGTAAGTTTAGGTGTTTGTAAGGTCTGCTTCATATTACATGAATTGAAGAATTTTGTTTTGCTAACTCACAGTATTCAGCCGTCTTTGCTCTCAGTGGATCTGCAGACTGGAGATGAAATTCTTTCTCACTTTTGTAAGATTTCTTTTTCTTCGGTACATCTCAGGGGACAGGGACACAGCTTACCGAATTTTTCCCTGGAACAGCATTTTCGGCCATGTTCGCTACATATTCTCTTCCTTCTCCTCTTCTTATTCATATGTATCTCTCTCTTCCTAGAATTTGGTTTTTTCTCGGGCGAATGTAACGGTGGTCTTGATAAATGATTCGGGATATCCTAAACAATGGAGAAAAACCAAGCCTTAGTACGAGAAATACCCATGTTGAATCCTCTGTTATGTAATTAATAATGATTACTTTAACAAGAGTGCCACAAAATTATGCACTAGTTTCTCTGTAACTCGTACAAACCTCTGATCGTAAGTGACAATACAGTCAAAACTGGTTAGAACGTTTTTGTTGGGGACTGAAAAAAAACTTCTAAAGAGTGAACGAGCTAAAAAAAGAAAAACCATTATGCTGTTTAATTTAAGGTTAATTTTGAATGTAAAAATAATTGCGATGAAAAGCAAACAAAACAGTTTTTACAATTTTAATTAATGAAATAATATATTTAAAGAACACCAACAAAGCAAAACATCAAGGAAAATCTTTTTACACACACAAACCATACACATTGCTTACATTTATGTTTAAAGTTATCGTAGGATTTTAGGTCTTATGGCGACGTCAGTTGATGGTTATTTACAGTTATTTACAGCGGTGTCCAATGACTTGCATATGGCTAACACAACACCACTCCGATAGATTTGGTGATGAACTACGGGGTCAACATTTACCAGTTCCTGTTTACAATTGAATTATTAATGATTAGCAGTATTAGAACTAACAGTTCTGTGTATATTAATACATGAGAGAGTCTCGATGATGAGCATACTCAAGATGGTAGGACCTAGTTATTTTCAAATTTACTCATAATTTCATCCCAGTTTTTAATGTCAATTTGTATATATTTCTTTCATTTGTTTTATGTCAGTTGTGTGCATGTACATTTGTTTAGTTATTAGATGTTTTACATTAAGGCTGAAGATGGCCAGCCCCAGCCAAAACTCGTCCCTGATTAATGTAATTTAGAATATTGCATATTATAGTATTGAAAGGTGGATCATTACTATATTAATAATTATAATGTAATTACAATTCAGTACGGATCAGAACCATGAAGTTTATAACCTATGATTATATTTGTAACTCTGATCATGAAACTGTGCTTCCAATTTGGTTTTCCTAGACCTCCTTTGAGCAACTGGCTTAATGTCTATTAGACCAGATAAGTAACTACTCTGTTCGTTTCTAGTACTGAGCAGATTAGTCATGAAGTAGCTTTTTTCTGTTGTCCTCAGAAATGTTTGTAAAACACTGCAACCTATTGCACTGACAGTCTTCCCTTTGTTCATGAGATTGTACCTTAAGTTTCTTTGTTACCTCACTCACTCGACTGAAACTAGGTCTCTCCTTGGTTGATGCCATCCTTGTGTTACCATTCTCTTCTTCAAACATTGTATGCAAACTATGCGATAAACAACAGTCATGAACAACTAACACACTGTAAGATGAAATAACTATCAACTCAGTGTCGTGTAAAACAGTGCTGCCACATACCAAACTGCCATTCCCCCTTTGTTTCTTGTTCTGTAGTGACATTCCCCTTTCATCAATTGTACATGTATTTTTAAACATGTTATATTTCCGTGACTATTCCCTTTAGTTGGTTGGACATTGTCTTAAACTATTCTCTTGACCATAAAGTATGTATGTATGTATGTTCAGTCCGTCAGCGATTCCGCTGGTGGGATCCTCAACCGCTCCATCAGCTGTCATAGATGGCCTAGGCATCACTGAAGAGGCGTACTAGGGAAATGAGGAGTGAGGTAGTTTCCTGTTGCTTTCCTCACCGAGCCAGAGTTACTATAACATATCAGTCTGCCAGGCCCACTGAAATGCATACACCAACCAATCCTATGAGCAACATTTTCACACCATTCATAGCAGGGACTGGCTGCATAAGGATTGGCATTACTAGCATCGCTCATACCTCAGTCACTTTCATGAGACATTTGGTGACACGCTTTGCAATACACAGCTTTCATCACCGTATCTGTGCCAAGAAGTCCTACCACCGGGCCAGCCAGGAGTGTGTATGTGTACTGTGCAATGAACAGTGTGATACATATCACGTAATGAAGTGCAAGAAGAGAACAGTCTCTCTGAAGCAATTTTGCTCTGAACAAAGTGCTCCTTGGGTGAATTGTAATTTACTTGATGTAATATGTAAATTTTGCACATTGTACACAATAAAATTTATTATTAAAGCCCAGGATAAGACAGAGACAGATCTATGAAAGTAACAAAATTGCTCTAGCCTATACCAGAAGACATAGTGCACTGTAAACACTAGGTCCTGCCAGCAAAAGCATAAAGTGTATATGGGTAGTGTTAATTCATTTTTTGTTTTACATTGACATTCCCCTTTTTTCCCTGTGTACCCTTCCTATGCAGCAGAGTCCCATTAATCCGGCCCATTAATCCAAAAGTCCGGTTAATCCGAACTGAAATATTCAATTTAAAAATAAATTCTTATTGAAATGAAAGAACATATTATAGAATGAAAATTT
The DNA here is from genome assembly GCF_040414725.1 of Anabrus simplex. NCBI lineage: Eukaryota > Metazoa > Arthropoda > Insecta > Orthoptera > Tettigoniidae > Anabrus > Anabrus simplex. The sequence continues at coordinate 233,928,638 of NC_090269.1, read as the reverse complement.
ACTTGCATTGTATTAGTCATATTTTACTAGAATAACTTAATGTAAACATAATTACACATCATAAACCATCAATCACTGGTCGTTTATCTTTACACAGTGTGTTAGTTTCTTGTGCCGTAGTGATTGGGACCTACTCGAAGATGCAGTGTTAAACCAGCGTCTCATAAACATCACATTAGTGGGCGTAGCAGCGGAGTGTTGCTCGACGTAGCATACGGCAAGTTCTAAGGTGGCCGCGGCATCTGAATGTTACACTAGTTGTTCATTGTGGTCTTCTTCGTCGTCACTCTGTTCCTCATCAACTCCAGATTCTTTCTCCACCATAGCTACAATTTCTAGGACTGTTTATAATTGATGACAGTCAGCTTCCATCCACTTGCTAATGTCATTTTCATTGTTGTTTTCTCCTCTACAGGTTCTGAACTACCCTACTGTAATTTTATACAGTATTTTATTAATGTAACTGCTAAAGAATGGACATTTCAAATTACAGTATGTGCTGTACTGTATTGTAGAAACTATTTTCCTCAGACGTTTTAGGAGCTGGCCTTCCGACCCCAACTTGGCACGTTCGATCCTGGCTCAGTCCGGTGGTATTTGAAGGGGCTCAAATATGCCAGCCTTGTGTAAGTAGATATACTAGCACGTAAAAGGGCTCTTGCAGGAGAAAATCCTGGCACCTAGGCGTCTCCGGAAACCGTAAATGTAGTTAGCGGGACGTAAAAACAATAACATTATTTTTAGAAAATATATTCCGGTTAATCCAAAAATGTTGTAATCCGAACAGACTCTGGTCCCAATTAGTTCGGATTAACGAGACTACTGTATTTATTTTTGTTAGTGTTTTTCAGTCTTCTTATTCAGTCTGCTAAAGTTTTTTAATTTTATGGCTATCCAAATCATGTGTGTAAATTGTTTAGTATGCAAAATGTGTTCAGTTTTTATACATAAGTATCTTTTAATATTACCACAGTCTTGATGAATGAAAACCTACAACCTGTTTTCCAGTCTTTGACCAGGTCAGGGATGTAATGAATGAATCAGATATAGGTTGTTATTACAATGGGGTCGCCACTCCCAAAGTGATTTATATTAATGAGTGACAGATGCTATGAAATGAGAATGTAGTGTGTTGCTGGAATAAAAGATGGCAGGGAAAACCGGAGTGCCCGGAGAAAGACAGTCTTGATATTATGTATATTTATTGTGTGTGTACATGGTGATCAGTGTAGGCTGTCATTGATGTACTTTGGCGGATGTTTTCATACATGCGAAATGTCAGTTAATGCATAAATTCCACAGGATCTCCTCATCTAGCTGAGGAGCGCCCACAACATGGCGGTACGTGCATGGACATATCCTCCCCAGTCGCACGCTTCTGCTCAGCCAGCGGTGTAGGGCCCTGGATAGGACAGCCTACCACCTCCCAAATGCAAAAGCTACCTACGATCAACAGATTGCATAGATATAAATCACAAATTCATGATGGGAATATTTTGCATGGAACAGAATAATTAATAGCTGGGAACCACTAAGCATAATTAAAGAACAACCAAAATAGCCAGTTCAGAACTCGGCGACAGTCGCTACTAACCGTAACTAAACAAGCCTAAAAGTAACATTCAGCTAATAACTAGTTGGCTAATTATGAATAGTAAAAAGAATAGCTGCACATGTGGAATGAAATAAATATTCTCTGACAATACAAATACTGTACACACACACACACACAATGGTAAAATAATGTGACACAAAACCCACTATCTCCTGAATGCAAGCTTTCAGCCACTCTGCCCAGTCGCTCGGTCATGGTTTAATATAAATACAAAATGAATTCACATTCGGCACTCTATCTTCAATATTTGGCATTTATTACTTGTTTACGAGTTCCTTCAATCATTAACTTTTAATTTCAAAACATGAAATTGTGACATAGTCCTTTTAAAATGGTATTTTAAGTAGACATTCAACTCACAGAAACATTATCTCCATGATTACTGTAATAAATTCCTGTAATCCACTCATATTATTCAAATAAGTAACCTCTTAAATTATTGCCTTTGTCTTCTCTCATTTGGGGTATCTCAGATGTACCGTATTTACTTGCTTATAACCCCTCCCCCTCCTTTTCAACCTAATTTTCATCTTTAAAAATTGGGGAGGGTATAATACGTCAAGATTTTGTATAAGGTTATGTAGATTAGGTTGGCATGGTTTAAAAGCAGAAAGAGGAACATCTAACGTCTTCAAATCAACCCCCACAACAGTTGCTCTATTTACACAAAATGTGATATTAGCACATTTAAACTGTTTTGTATCATACATTGCTACAGCTGATTGTTTACACGACTAAGTGCTGCACTATAGCAACACAGTGCACCGTGAAACTGAGTTCAAGGCTACGCAGCATTGCAAGGTCATCGTATGGCAACTGTCTGAAATTTGAAATATTTGGTTCTAATACTGCCTCTGTAGTGTAACGGTTACTATCTGTATCTGATGAGGAGTCACGGCAGCTTTTTAGGTACGGCACTGATACTATACTCATTACTAGAGCCCGGAAGTTCAGGCATTTATTTTTGCTAAAATAGGCATGCAAATATGCACTTAACATTTAGAAAATAGGCAGTACAATAATTAAAATAGGCATTTTATAATGACAAAATGTGCACTAAAATAATAAAGATGCTTTAATGTAAGCTACGTAACACACATCTACATCACATTTTAGTACTGAATCCCCCTGTGGATGCGGGTAATAGAATAACGTCAACGGTATCCCCTGTCTGTTGTAAGATGAGGTGACTAAAAGGGGGACCAGGGACTCTCAACTTGGGAATGTGGGTTGGCGACCACGGTTCCCCTAGCTGAGTCTGGCGCTGCTTCCACTTACTTGTGTCAGGCTCTGCGCCCTTACGTTTCCTGTCTGATGTCCCTTGGTCAACTCTTGTTTTTTCCGACCTAGATGGTACCAATATAGGCTTGCAAGACCTCGGGAGTCTTTCATTTTCATGCTCTTCGTGGGCCTTCCCTTTCTTTTGCCGATACCTTCATTTTTCAAAGTATCAGACATCTTCCATTTTCCTTCAGATTAGTGTTAACCCATTCACCTCACATTTAAACACCGTAGGAGTTCACTAAGAAATCACATTTAAATACCGCTCTACGGCCGTCGTCATCACACTATTATTAAGAAAATCATACAAAACCAACCAGTAAATATTCCTTTCTGAAAATTTGCATGCATGATAACGAAGTACTGAACTTACCAATGCCGCTATTTTAGTACGTTTGCTGGGTGTGGTACACCTCAAAACATTCTTCTAAGTGAAGAGCTACGCCATATTTTTTGCACTGCCAGCAACTTTTGCTTCTTTTACCCTGGTTGTAGCACACAATACACCTTCTTGTGACTTTTGATTTCTTCTCTGTAGGGGGAATATGGATGGGGTAGTGCTCGCTGAAGGTCGACCTCGAACCGAGTACTCCGGCAACTGAACAGTCTCTAGTAGCTGATGTGCAATACTAGTTCGGAAGTCCGTGTAGTTCGTCTTTCTGTTAGCAGCGATCTTGTGATACACAGTGAAGGAATTGAAAATACACATATCTAGGAGGTAGAAGAATATTTTCCTATACCCTTTCACTGTGCGCCGCATGACGGGGAATAGAGCTGTAACCTGATCCTGAAGGTCAACACCACCCATCCCCTTCTGATATTCAAGGCCACACTTGGGCTTTATCACTTCTTCCCTCGGGGTTTGTCCTCTCTTTCGTCTGAGTTTGCCTGTCCCTGTCATGTCAGCTGATTTGTGTTTAGTGGTGAGAAAGCAAACATCCTTGTTATCTTTCCACTTCACACACAACATACTGTTGGCAGCCCACGTCTCATACTCTCCACGTTTTAGTTTCGTCTTACTGATATCGCGAGGCATGTCTTTTTGGTTCTGTCTAACAGTTCCAATTGCATTCATCTGCTTGTCATGTAGCCTTTTGAATAAATCTGGAGAAGAATACCAGTTATCTAAAAACAGTGTATGTCCGCAGCCTAACAAGGGTTAACACATGTTGAGCACAACGTTTGTACTTGCTGGTAGACTTGGATCCGTTACATTATCACATCACCTACATAAATTTTGAAAGACAGACAGTAGCCAGAACTTGATTCACGAATTTTGTAAATTTTTATTCCAAACCTAGAACGTTTAGACCTATTACACGGGACATATGAAAGGCGGCCTCTGAATTTCATTAGACTTTTATCTAGAGCAATGTCTTGTGAAGGAAAATATAATTCTGAAAATTCGGAACAGAAATGTTGTAATATAGGCCTAATATTTCTTAGTTTGTCACTATCGATTTGCTCATCGTCAACAAAATGTAAAAATCATGAAATTATAATAAATCTTCCCCTGCTCATGGGTTCACGAAAAATAGGAGTGTTTATACACCGGTTTTTACTCCAGTATAACTGTATTCTTGATTTTCGCACTTGTGACATTAGTATAACTAACGCAAAATATGCCCTAATTTCGTCGGGTGTAGTCTCAAACCATTTGTCATCGTCTTTCAACTTTTTTCTGTCAGGATTGCTCAACTGTTTTGCTGCATATGAATTTGTCTCGACAGATATTTTGTGAAACAAAGGGTTCATGTATTCACAAAAAACTGAGAGTTCAGATAGTGGCTGTGTTTCAAACTATTTCAGTAAGTTTTCACTAACCCCACTGTATTCACTAAACTATGTACAACAGGTTTATTGTCAGTCAAGTTAGTCTGTGCCGAGGTGCGAGCTCGTTTCAGAAGACTCGGCACACCGTCGTTATTTGCATCGTTTTCCGTGTCATCAGAACTATTATACGCATTGCTAGTACTCGAACTAAGGACTTCAGAGTCTATTTCATCGTCACAAACATCACTGCCTTCAATATCACTCTCTAAAACACTATCTATTTGCTTCCGTATTCCTTCCTCATCAACACCAGCACATCTGCTTGACGCCATGACGGCAACTGACAAGAGCGAAATTATATGAAAAAAGATTATCTTATCTCTCGTTCCGGAAGTGTGTGAGAACCTGGTGAAAAGGAAAAAACCGAAGCCACATGTGTAAACTTCAGCTCAGAATGCATACAAGTTGCGTCTGTGGGTTAGTGACTGAACTACATGGATTGATGTACAGCTGTGCATCGCCGCGAGCAGAGCTCGTCATTTGATTCATATGCCATGAATAACTATGACGAGCTAGGGTCGTCAAATGATGCGATTGGGTTAATAGGATGGTTACCAAATTGTTCTTCCTCTTAAAACAATAATCAGCATCAGCACTTAATTTTACGCAGAAGAACGGGACCTGGCAACCCTCTCCACCACTTGGCTTGGGCTTGTAGGGTTTTCGGTAGAGATTAATTTGTATAATATGAAAATATTGTTTGTGTAAATGTTATTTGTTATCCATTAACTTAAAATCATTTTTCTTTATTATTAATACCGTACATTGGAATTATATATTTTCTTTCAATTCATTAATTTTAATACATAAATAACAACAGAAAATATCCACAACAACTTAAAAAAGACAAAAAAGGCAATAAACCATCAAACAGGCTACAGAAGCTGAAATAGGCAAAAAAAAAAAAAGGCAAAATAATAACTGGTCGTACCATTCCCAAATGTATGGAAACATGTTCGTTTCTATGTGACACTTCGATATATCCACTCAGATAAAAAAAGGCATTTTGTCTAACTTCCGGCCTCTACTCATTACAAACATTAGTCCTGAGAGATGAAACAAATGAATGTTCATTATTAAACTACTCCTTATGCTGTACTTATAATGATACTACATGTGTAATTAAAGGACAATTGCCTACCATTTAAGAACGTTGGAACTTCACAACAGCACCTCAGTTTGCAAGAGTCACCACGGACAGAACAAGCCTTGAGTCTTGAGGTAGGCGCATGTTTAGTAACCATGCTTACCCCTCATATCCCTTACCCCGCATGCACAAGACTTCTTGTCAGACAACCATAGTAGCACTATTAGCTGCTGTCCTCAGAGGCCTGGGCTCGATTCTCGGTACTGACAGAAGTTTAAGAGTGGCAAGAGGGCTGGTATGTGGTTGAAACGGTACATGCAGCTTACTTCCATTGGGGGTGTGTCTGAAAAGAGCTGCCCCACCTTGGGATGAGGACACGAGTTTACCAACTGATTTTTATAAAAAAATTAACTAGGCATTAAAAATTCATTTCTTCTTACCTTTTCTGCAAGCGTTTCAGATTACAACTTATAAACTTCATAATGGTTCCATACTGACAATGTAATATAAGAAATTCAATTCTAATGAAAGAACTTAATAAAGGGTCCACTTAAGCAATACTTTTCAGTTATTATAATAAAAATGCTAGAACATCTGAACATCTTTCAGCCCATCATTTGGCCATCTTCAGCTATTCCACAAAATTAAGTGAATATGGTGAATATGAATGTTTATTAAAAGTGAATTATCAATGCAAAGATACATGTTAAAAGCCACACAATAATGAAAAGCCTGTTAAAACTACATGTTAAGTAACGATAAAAGTGTCCATTTGATGAATGTTGCATTGCTGATCTTAAGAAGGAGGATCTTCGAGTAATTGGTTCTTGTCAAATTGAGTGATCCATATAAAGGCATCGCTCCAATGCCAGTAGTAATAGAGCTGAAAGTATCTACAGTGGAACCTCGATTATCCGTTCCCGGAAACTACGTTTTCCTGAATTATTAGTTCAGATTACGTGGTCCTGCGAGCATACTTATTAAATCACGTCATAAAAATCCTGCATTATTCGTTCCTTGAAGAAACTATTTCCCATATCAACCGTCCAGAAATTTCAGTCCAGTCAACGCTAAATCCTGGATAAAGCGCTTTGCAAGAAACTGCATCTCACGAAAGAACGGCTATGGCCTACGTATGGATCTTGGCATTAACGTCACGTCATTCTGTTAATTAGAGCAGGTATTGTTTTTGAAAAGCAGTCTGCAGTGAACTTGCATAAGGGACTCTCTTAGCATCGCATTCGGGTGGTATTGTTTAGAGCGTCCTCAGGAAGCAGAGAGTAGCCACATCAATTGGAAGGAGACAGAGCGAATTTCGACAGTTCTACTTGAAGACTGAACGAGTTTCGTCATATGTTCGTACTTGTAATATGTCTACATTGTATCCACTGTTAGATGTTTATTTTATAATTATTTTTCCCAGTTGTATCACCGAACATGTTTTCGGCATTTTCCTCAGGGCATTGTATGGTCACTGGGCTTTCAGGCAGGAATCAAAACTGCTCCTTAGCACAAATTAGTATTTTAGTACTGTTATGAATAAAACTCCATCTGTTTGATTACTCTAATTTATTTCAGGATGGCCTAATAAATGCGCGCGCGCGCGCACACACACACACTAACACACACACACAATTAAACACAAACAATTCTAACCAGTTATGAATGGCCACACACTAATTACCATCTATTTACAAATCTCTCTTCTGTACACAGACCGGGGAGTCCCGGCCGTTTGCTACCTGGGAACGTCTATAATCCTTACTTTCACTTTTCCCCAAATCCAGTCACCTCATACAGCCACTGTGCGTAGACAGGCGAATTTGAACACAGTACCCCTGGCTATACAACACACAACGACTGTTCGTCGGCTCTACTCCAATGATAGTCCGGTACTTCACACATTCACATGAAGTGAACAACAATCAGCAACAGTTCAACAGTATCCAACAGCAGGACGATACAACAGGGAATATTAACACATGTCTAATTATCCTCACACTCACGATAACTGCTTCAATCGCTGATTCACGGCGGTCCTCAATCCACAGAAGTACACACACACAGTACTCCTAAGGCAGTACGTAGTCTTTCGTTCTGTCGCCTCCAGTTACACACACTCACTGGTCTCTCTGACACTACAACAAGCTATTACATAAAATCAATTTCATGGTCTGTATCGCACATTAACAGATTCACAACTAAGTATTTTTTATTTTCCACCTTGTTACAGTGTAACAGATGAGTTTGTCCACTTTTAACCAATACGTTGCCTTAAGCAAGTAATGTATTGACGAGGTGGAAAATAATAAAATACTTAGTTGTGAACTACAACAACCGCTCACTCGCAGGGGCCTTGTATTTATACCTTGATGCTGGGCCACTAGAACATTCAGTGTTCGGCTGGAGATCGAACCTTCCCGTCGCATCTTCCAGAAAGCGCATAGAGAAACTAGAGGAAGGGCCATGGCATGTCCATGGGCGGGCTGGGAAGTTCCCCAAGCTGACCTAGTCATCCCATTTCAGGTAATAGTGAAAGGGCTGCGACAAGGTTGACGGGCGCTTGAGCATGTAACAATACTATCGTATATGATTATGTTATAGAGACCAGAACAGATGTTGCACCTTTCATACATAAGGGCATGTGACGTCTTGGGATTGCCTATTACCGTTTTGGTCTTAATATATAAGACTGGGAATTTTATGCTTTTTGTGTTAAAATATAATAAAAGCAACAGTCATTTTATTTGCACAATGTTGCATTTAAACAGTTCATATCATTTCCCACTAGTACTGACTTGTGCATTGAGCGCGCTTTCCAGCTGAGTTCAAGGTCACAAATAACCATCATTTATGAAGTTTTGATGATAATTTTTTTCTTTCCAATTTGATTATGATTAATGACGGGCAGAATTGAATATAATGCATTCAAGAACTTATGACAATAGATACTTACTTTCAAAACCATATTCTCGAGTTCAGTATAACCTTTTAAAGTCGATGTAAGCCAAATTTACACAGTACGAAATTTCCAGAACCTGACTTTGAACAATATACCGGTGACCAAATTACAATGGAAGATTTAAAAATGAAGGGATTTTGCCATCATGTTGGGCGGTTTTTTGTCTAATGTGCTTTATTTTATTAGATTAGAGAATTAAAAACAAATGGTGGTCGATTGTTGCTTGGCTTGGCGAATTTAGATTTTTCTAAGAGTTTGGTGATCAAGGTTGCTGAACTGAAAAAAGTTTTCACGGGAAACTGACGAAGTTCCCCGGTAAAACTGAATGTAAAGTATTAATATTTTTAACTCGCGTACTGGAAATTAAGATTTGAAGCCATCCCTGCGGTCTAACTTGTTTGCCTTTCACCCAGAGCACCTGGGTTCAATTCCCGGCCATGTCAGGCATTTTTACCGGGATATGAGGTCCTGTTCCAGGTCCACTCAGCCTACGTGATTACCTTTAATTGAGGAGCAATCTAATGGTGAGATGGCGGCTGCAGTCAAGATAGCCAGGAATTACGGCAAGAAGATTCGTCACACTGACCCTGTGTCACCTCGTAATGTGCAGGCCTTCGGGCTGAGCAGCGGTCGCTTGGTAGACAAGGACTCATTGGGACTGTAGTTTGGTTTGGTTTAGGAGTGTTTGCAACATTACAATTTTACATATTTCTTTTTTGTGACGTTTAGCCAAATTGTTGATGGTTTCCATTCATTCCTGAATTTTCCGTTTTCCCGTGTTGTACATTTTTTTTCCGTGGTCTCTCCAAGAACGGAGGATCGAAGTTCCACTGTAATTCTAAGGACCTTGACAAATGTATTATGACGAGATGTAAAAGTATATTACTGATTCACAACTTAATAGCATGTTGAAAACATGTTTTTTTTTAAAATATATTTGCCAAAATCTAAAAAGAGGAATAAAAGAGAAACTGAAGAGAAGTATTAAAACATCTTTCCTGAATGACAAGGTGCAAAGATGGATGAGAAGTAAAAAATGAAGAAACACTTAGGCCGGTATTCATAGTCAGCGACTCATTTCTCTAATAATGGGTGTGACGGGAAATAAGAGAATGTGGAGTGTAGGGGGTAGTTAGTTGAACTCATTTTGTGAACATTTTTGCCATCTGTTGTTGATTATTTATGATTGTCAATTCGTGTGATAAAATATTGTTTCCTACGATTTCATTGAGGTTGTGTGTAGGGTTACACTTCAGGTCAATATGAATATGTAACTTTTCTAGAATGTTGGAGTTTTCCCTTGCTTGCTGTCTGAATAATTTCCATGTCCTGATTGATGTTTTGAAAAATTGTGGTTGCTTTCATTCATGTGAATGTACATTGCTGAGAACCTATTATATTTGTTGGCATTTACATGCTCATTATAACATATGTTGAAGGTTCTGCCAGTTTGTCCTACATATGGGGCATTGAATTCAGCGCACCTTAGTTTATAGACTCCCGATTATGTATAGTTTTTTTTTTTTTTTTTGCTAGTTGCTTTACGTCGCACCGACACAGATAGGTCTTATGGCGACGATGACACAGGGAAGGGCTAGGAGAGGGAAGGAAGCGGCCATGGCCTTAATGAAGGTACAGCCCCAGCATTTGCCTGGTGTGAAAATGGGAAACCACGGAAAACCATTTTCAGGGATGCCAACAGTGGGGTTCGAACCTACTATCTCCCGAATACTGGATACTGGCCGCACTTAAGCGACTGCAGCTATCAAGCTCATTATTATTATTATTATTATTATTATTATTATTATTATTATTATTATTATTATTATTATTATTATTATTATTATTATTATTATTATTGCTATTGTTGGTGTGGTGTTAGGGTGTTAGACAGTTCGGGCGTTGGTGTTGCTGGTCTTAAACGTGATGTTAATATTGACAAGTATTGATTAGATGAACCATTTATTAAATTATTTTATTAGAATAGAATGCAACTGGAGCTAACATTGCCAGTCTTTTGCTCTCGGCTCTACAGGAATTCTGCGTTCCATTAAAAAACTGCCTAGCTCTTGGTGCTGATAATGCTCCAGTAATGGTAGGATTAAAGAATGGTGTGGCAGGATGTTTGGAGCAGGAATTTAGTATTATAATCATTGTTGGCTGCTCTTGTCAGCAAATTAATCTTATTGTGGAGGAGGGTGTGGCCTGTAAATATAGACAAAAGTATAATTGATATATATATATATATATATGGAAAGGAGTGCAAAGAGGAAAGAAAAGTTCGGAGAATATCAAACTACACAAAACAGATATCTGGAAAATTTTTAAACGTGTGCCTACTCAATGGTTTTCATTATGAAGGTGCTTAGAGAGGATCTTGCAGCAGTGGGACTCTTTGGTTACTTTATTCAAGAGCACAAATGTGAGTAAGGATTCTCTGATGGGAGCTTTGAAGACTTACAAAATTCCTAAGCACAGTCTAAGTGCAGATATGTCATGTTCAACTGAAAATGTGAAGCATTGTAATAAGATTTCTCCACACTCAGTTGAATGGGAAACCCAGTCCTTAATTTCAAGGAAAAAACTACTGATGACACTACGAGCCAAGCTTTGTCACATGAAGAATTATTGTTCATGTTTCTTTCATCAAATTTATGTATATCATTTTGCCTTTTTTTGGTCAAGTTTTGTGGCTATCTTTGAGAATCCAATCCAAGCGTAGCTCTTCAGTCAGGTATGCTGCACATCCACTTATTGAGGTCAGTTTTGGAGGAAATGTTGAAGAATGTGATGGCAAGGTTTGATAAACCACACGTTATTAAAAACTTCTCTTCTCTCTCCTTGATGTAGATTATCATACTTTAGCAAATGAAGAGGATGATAGGGAACTCGTATGTTTGCTTTGGTAAACACTTTGAAGTTGGAGAGAAAGTATGTATTCTTTAAGTCTGTTAGAAAGTGTATAACCTAAATTTAATTCACAGATATCTATGTTATTAGTGATCCTATCAATAAATACTACATAACTAAAGTTATATGGAATTAAATTTCTGATCTTTTATGTTTAATACATTTCTTTTGTTTTTGTATTAGTTATTACAACAGACACATTCATGAATTGCTCAAGTCCATATCAATGCCAAGCCAAGAGAAAATGGGTAACAGATTTTAACGAAAATCGGTATGTGAAGACTGGGAATAAAGCACTACAGTCTAGGCTATAAATAACTTTATTCACACTGGATGAAATGGTAGTTTGGGGAAGGTGCCTAAAACTTAATTTTTAAATACTCAAGTTATTATGCAATTTAATAGAATCTTATTCGCAACCTGTACACGACTTCATCTAGAATTCTGTAGCAAAGCATGGGTACACCAGCTAGTATGTAAATAAAGTTATGAATTTTCCCGTACCTTGTTTACTTGCCTATAACACAACACCTTCCTTAATTTTAGATTATTTTCGGAGGAAAACATAGTCGCAAAATATCTTTCATGCAACCAGTCAGCAAGTACAACATTTCAGTTAACGGTAAATCCCATGCTTCTTCACCACCTGTGCATTGGCTATGGCTACTGTGTAACCCCCGACAGGGGCATGAACCAAATGAGAAAGTTTATTCCATTGTCCATGGAGAAGTCCGCTGGGTTTTGAAGCATAGAGCACTCAGAAGCCTCTCATAGCGAGAAAGGTAGATACCGTGGGATGTACCAGGAAATCCCCTAGGCAGGATTATGCTTCCTATGTGAAGGTAGTGCTTTTTGGTTTAAGAGGAAGTACAGCTGGGCAACAATACTCTCTTTAATCTAATCAGCCCTTCAGAGAATTAGGGTATTGGGGAAAGAAGGGCTGCAAAGGACTTATAAATGAAAGACTTCCTTGGCTGCATAATCCTAATACCGTTCAAATCGGATGTGAAATAAAGTTTTGATCAACAGAGGTGGGATAGGGAAGATGAGAGGCTGGCATGAATAAGTGGAAGCAATACGAGGCCTGGTAAGGGCTGTGGGATCACCAGTCGAAGCTGCCATGTTGAGAGCCCCTGGAGATTACCACTTGTAGCCTCTTACAACAGACAGGAGATACTGTGGGTGTATTCTATCATCATCCGCCCACAGGTGGGAGCTTTCCATCTTCCCCTGGACCTTATTGTGTACAATTCGTATCTGTGGGGAATCTAAGAAATGGTTTACAAGAATAACCCACAAACTGTAGAAGAAATTCAAGAATTAGGACAGAAATTAAAAGAGTTCATAAATAGAGATATTGCGAGCAAGTTCATATTTTTTTTATTTATTTATTTATTTATTTATTCCTAACTTACATTTGTGGCGAAGTTAGGGCTCACGGCCCTCTCTTACACTTAACCACTATAAACAGAATTTAAAAATGTAAACATACAAGTAAGACATAGAAATTCTAAAAAAAAATAATACTACAAACAGATAATTCTAAGACTACCGGTAAGTTAGGCCTACATATCAGTACAGCAATTAATGTGATAATTACTAATAATAATAATCATAACAATATTAATAATAATAACAATATTAATATTAATAATAATAAATGAAGAAAACCCATACACAACATACACACAATGACTCACACAACTCAGTTTTATGTTACCAGGAAAGATTTTCTGCAGGCAGATTTGAATTTATGAGAGGAAGTAAGGTGCCGAATGTCCATTGGGAGTGTATTCCAGAGTCTCGATGCGGTAACTAAAAAGGATTGATTGTAGGAATTGGTTCGACTTAGTGGAATTTCAAGTAAGGAACCAGAACGGGTACTAATTTCATGGAATGAGGAAAGGAAACGAAAATTAGAAGAGAGGTAAGTAGGAGTGTTCGTCGAGAGCACTTGGTAAACAAGTGTCATTAGGTGATAATTTCTTCGTTCATTTATGCGTAGCCATTCCAATGTTTTGAAATATGGTGTAACATGAGTGTCATGTCGCAGTTGGAAGGCATATCGTATGCATGAGTTTTGTGCTCGCTGAAGTCTCAAAGCTTGTTCAGCATTTAGATTGACTAGTACTGTATCACAGTAGTCTAAAATTGGGAATAGTAGTGCTTGGATTAATTTTAATTTAAGTTTTTGAGGAAAAGAATTCTTGTGACGTTTCAGGGGATATAGAGCTGCATGAACCTTTCTACACACATTTGTTACGTGTTCATTCCAGGTCAGATTCTCATTGATGGAGATTCCAAGATTAGTTACATTTTTAAGGTACGGTACAGCAATGTCATTGATTATGATTGGAGGAGGATTGATATTGCTTATTACATGTAATAATTTAGAGTTTCCTATGATAATACTTTGTGTTTTACGAGGATTTAGGAGTAAGTGGTTGTTTTTAGCCTTTCAATATCCGAATTAATGTGCTGAACTGTTTCATGTAAATTGTTTGTAGTGGTGTGTTTGTATATCTGCATATCATCAGCATATAAGTGGTAGTTGCAATACTGAAGTGTGGAAGATATGTCATTAATATGCAAGACGAACAGTAAGGGCCCTAGAACAGACCCTTGAGGGACTCCGGATGATTTTACAGCCCATTGGGATCTTTGATTGTTTACCACTACGCACTGGCGACGATTTGTAAGGTACGACTTAAAAAAATTAAGGGCTATCGGGCCGATATGCAGAGAGCGTAGCTTGGATAATAGTATGTCTATATTTACCGTGTCGAACGCACTACTAAAATCAAGGAGTGTCAGTATCGTCACCTGCCGTTTGTCCATTGCTAGTCTTATGTCATCTGTTACCCGAAGAAGTGCAGTCGTAGTACTGTGTCCCTTTCTGAAGCCAGATTGCAATGGGTCAAAAAGAGAATGCCTGGTTAAGAATTCTACTAGCTGCTCGTGTACAACTCGTTCAAGAACTTTCGAGAGAGGGGGGAGAATTGAAATAGGCCGGTAATCAGATGGCGCATTTGCTGTGGTACCGGTATGCTTTAATATTGGGGTTACTAGAGCATCCTTCCATGCAGTTGGAAACGTCCCGGTGGTGAGACAATGGTTTACAATGTGGGTAATAATTGGTAGGACCGCGCCAATAATGTTTTTTATAAAGCCTATTGGGATGTTATCTGCTCCTTTAGCTTGTGACTTAACTGAATTTAAAATACGCTTTACATCATTTACACTGACAGAGTGAAAAGAGAAATTATTTTCGTTTTCTGTAAGGTCACTGATTATTTTATTTAGATTGATATGATTTTGAGGTTGAGATTCCTTTATTGGGTTAGTTACGAAGTGAGAGTTAAGTGTATCGAGAGATATAGTTGGCATATGTGGCTCTTTGCATTTTCCAACACCCATAGCTCGAAGTTCATTCCAGGTTTCACGTGCATTTAAATTCCGTGTTACATTTTTAATGTGATTAAATTTGCTATTGCGAATTAATTGCTTTGTTCTGTTACGTAAAAGACGATATTGTTCGAAATCTAATTCATTATTTGTTTCCTTGTATCGGCGGAACATTGCGTCACGGCGAGCCATTGTTGCTTTTATATTGTTTGTTAACCAAGGTGCAGGCGAGCGAGTGACTCTAGCTTGCCTAACTGGAGCATGTTTGTCATATAGTCCTATGAGTAGAGAGTTAAATCTTCTCACTTTCATGTCTGTGTCCTTCACCTGCTTTATATCTTCCCAAGGTAAACTGTACGCATCATTTTGGAGTTGTTGTAGATCGATATTTTTCAGATCCCTATAACTAATGTATTTAGCTCTGTATTTTGGTACACGTAGAGAGTAGCACAGGTAAATTAAGTCATGAGTTGATATGCCAGGTACAGGAAATTGACCGTACTTCAGAACTTTATGCGGGTTATTTGTAACTAGGAGGTCAATTCCATTATGGCTTGTGTATTTAAGTGTATGAACATGATTCGTTGCATCAAGCGGTAAGATCATCATGTCGACGGAGGTAAGTAGGTTGCTGATTCGTTCTGATTTGCCAGTCGGGGCTAAGATATTTGAGTTAAAGTCACCAAGAAGTAGTATATGCTCGTAGGTTGGTACTAGTTTGAGAAGGTCAGATTCAAGGTCAGAGATATTAGTAACATTCGGTGGTTTATAGACAACTCCTACCAATACTTTTTGACGGTTAATTATGGTCTCAGCAAACATATATTCTGTATGTGGAGTGATGCCAAATGATGATCTGATAATTATTCTACATTTAATATCATCTCTACAATAAACTGCTACACCTCCACCACGTCTGGCAGTGCGATCATGCCGATAGAGAGTATATCCTTCTAGATTTAAAAGGTTAGAGCTAATTTTATCGGATAACCAGGTTTCAGTAATACACATAATATGCATGTTACAGGTTGATATTATCGAACGAACTTCATCTATGTGACTGAGGAGTGAGAGAGAATTGATATGGCAACACTGTAGACTTCGCGAGAACTGAGACAGAGATTGTTTCAATAACAGTTCAGTAGGCTGAGGGTTGGGGACAGTTGGTGAAGGTACACGAGAGTTATTTTCGTCTTGGAATACACTCGGATCAATGACACTCAGGAATGCGTCATCTACCGTAACAGTAGTTTTAAGGACACCAGCTGCTGACATGTTTAAAGAGTAGGTGACTCATTCCTGGAACAAACACTGATAGCACACACACACTGACAGACACACGCAGATAATTAAATTCACATAGCATATGTTTGAACATTTCAATAGAAAAATAAGTAATAATAATAATTAAATAAGGATACTAATAAAATTACACTAATATACAGTTGAAGAGTTAGTCTAGAGTAGCATTTAGCTAAGGTGCTGTGCTCCAGGCTTTAAGTGCACCTGCCGGCGAGAATTTCAGAAATAAGTAGAAGAGAAAGAGTTTGTACGTGTGGGTAGAACTGGTGAATGCTATACGACTATTTTAATGAATTTGTTACAAATGAAGAAATAGTTGAGAAACTAGAAAGCTATTTCACAGTAGAATCTACATACACATGGTGAGATACTACACTATGGTATTGCTCATTTACTTGAGAGCGTTCAGTTCATCCATTGTTGTTATGTTGTGTCTGGTTTCCCCTCTTTTTACAACAATGCGTCCCTGTATGGTCCAGACATTTCTCACTCCAAATTTATCTACAGCCGCCTTTAATATGAGAGTGCGAGCCGCAGTCAGGTCCTCCCTGATAGTGATTCCAGTGCCTGCTAACCTGCGCTTGTTACGGAAGACTTCCTCCCTTTTCCTATAGCTTACGAATTTCACTATTATAGGGCGTTTCACTCCCAGCCCCGGCCTGTCAACTCGGTGAGACCTATCAATATCCTGCACGGCAATGTCAAGGCCAAGTTTATCTTTAAACAACCTGACTGAAAGTTCGTCCGTATTCTCATTAGGTGATTCGGGAATTCCGAACACACGCACACTTCCTCTACGTTGGTATTGCTCCAAAGCATCAGTACTCCTTTTGAGTTCATCCTGTACTGCTTTCAGTTCAATTTCCCTATTTTTAATATCAATTTTAAGTTCATTGATAATCTCAGTGTTGAAGTCCAGGGTGGCCTTAAGTTGTTCAGCCACGGCCTTTGTGACACTTTCAGTTATTGCCTCAACGATAGCCGAGAGAATGTCTTTCGACTGTAGGGCTTCTCTTACCTGCTGAACAATGCTGTCCGCTAGGGTCGCCTCACTTCCGCTGCCGGCTACAGGTCCCGTCTCGGTCCTGGTTCCCCGGCTGGCCGCATTCCTCTTGTCTCTTCCCATACTTAAATTTTGTTTATATTTGAAAAAATCAACTGTACAGCACAGAGTGATGATGTGAAGTAAGCAACACACACTTTTTAAAGTTGAAATTCACTATTTTCGTAACGAATTACGCCTGTACTACACCTGCTAATGATCGAAAACTGGGAGCACACACACACAGCACTAACAGCGTTCCGCCATGTTTCAACATAGAGCTAGGAGATTTTTTAGAAGGAACCTAGTATAGAATTGGTATAATACTTCTGCTCTTCTCAATAGCACTCTGTACAGTACAACTCACTACACTGATAACTCTTATGTTTATCTCCCCCTCACAATTCAACTGCAGTCTTTGAAGTTAGTTTTTTGTTTTTACTTGCAGACATCAACTTTAACTGGTGATGGCCATATAGTTCAAGAGTGTGAAGAAGAATCAAGTCAGCCCATTAAATCAGTTTCTGCTATCACTCTCACGGACGAAGAACTCCTTAAAGCTTGTGGAGGTCTCACTGCACACAAGTAAGTCGTGTCTTCCCACACAGGCCACTCTTGGCACAAGTATTGACAGGTCTTCAACCAGGAAAGTTTGGCCAGACTGAACCCCAAATGTGTGTAATTTTTGTGTATATACGGTCTATTCCTTTGTAACTGTATTTCTGTAGGTTCTGACAAAATAAATTTAAAAACATGTTACTTCAACCTCATCTGTACATAACCCATTTATATGCAATTCGATGTTGTATGTACTAATTTTCTAAAAATCCAATGTATGTAATGCACCTGTTTTAAATACAACATGAGTTGGGGTTTGTAGATGTTACCTCAGCGCTCTTCTGTACTTATGCAATGGCTGCTCTCTTCTCAGTTACATCTGCAGGTCAGCTTCAGGGGAGTGCGAGAAGGGTTCTAACTACAGCTAAGTCTATTAAAGAAAACAGACTGGTCTCTTTTCTGCTATTTATTCACAAAATATATCAATTAAATGAATGGAAAAATGAATAAATTAATCAAATTAAAAATTTTGGAAACAAAAGAAAGTGCCTCACAACAATAGTGTAAATTTTAAGTTCAAAAAGGCTTCATGTAATTCTAAAATTCTACAACTGGAATATAATGAAAGCTGGGTTACAATTCAAAAGCTTAAAACTTAAATTTTGGAAATCATAAACTACTTGGAATTAATTAAAGATTATAAATTAACATATTTACTCGCATATTATACCCCTTTTTCAATAACCTCAAATTTTGTGTAGAGAACACATGACTTCTAGGCTATGAAGAACTATAAATTTTACATGTAAACATTGTACCCTATTCTTTAACCCATAGACATTTGAATGTACTGAGCATGCACATGTATTCCATTTTTTCATGCATAAGATACAGTTTTACGCTACTAAGATTTATGCATGTAATCCGCAACATACTGAATTTTAATCATACCCTTGTTTAATGTGATGAAGTGCACCACTCAGAACAACTACTTTTGTAAGTTTTAATGGTGTGAAACGGCCTAAACACTCAGGGAAGTGTAAAGCCACCAAATACTTTCATAGTCGTATCTCATTACACTTTTCTTCCTTGTCTTGTCTTGCTTTCAACACAGTCACGGCATAGTTTAGGGTTATAAGCCTTGTGAAATGTTCCCAGTGAACTCGTACAGGGTGAGTTGGGGTTTATTCTGTGAATAACTGATTGGCAAAACTGTTCCTTTCAGTTGCTATCTCATCCTATAAAGAGTTGTGAATCACATGTTGAGAAACCTGTAGAGGGGAGGGAGGGTCCTGTTTATGGTGGGTTTTATTCCAGAATTTCATATAACATCATATTTGGATGGTTTATCACCTGTTTTATTCCATTCCCAGCCATCTTCCTTTGTCTTTTTGTAGGCAGGATGGATTTCATTATCATCTGTCACTTTCAAACGCACCATCACACTCAGGTGAAATTTTTTGTTATGCTGCTATAATTTTCACTGCTAGTAAATTAAATCGTTTAATTTTCTAAAACTACATCATTGCTCAATTCACTCTGACTATCCCATAATACAGACGTCATCACGCAGTTGCTCTAGGGAGCCGGTGTTACTTGCTCCGCTCGGGACAGCTGTTGGTCACATGACAAGAGAGCAGCGGACAGGCGGGTTGCATACTGTGGCGGTACTGTGCTTGCCGCTTGGAAATGTTATCATATGAACAACGGCTATAATATTAATAATAATTTGCAGCGTGAATCATATGAGATGAACAGGACACAGATTACAGAGTATAACAGGACAAGACAATTATTCATTGACAAAGGAAATATACAGCAGTGTGCAATATTTCCTGAATAAATACATTTTCACGATTAACTGTAGCTTCGGGACACGTACATTTACTGAAAGAAAATACAATTTATGTGATTTGTACATATTCTTTGCACTCTCATTAACATACATTTCAATATTTGTATGGCATTTATGACTATGACAACAAATTAAACACACGAACTGAAACTTATCAGTGGTGTACTCCTCCTTCACGGGACTTTTGGGCTTGTTTAGATAGTAGTGTGTCAATGTTTGGCACTATCGTTTGTGTACTGGCAAGTCGCAAAACACATTTCAAGTTTTCATTGGTGAGCCTACTTCTGTGTCTAGATTTACAAATTTTCATTAATGAAAACATATATTCACATAACTAAGATGATTATTTAAAGTCAAAACTTCATTATTGGTTCCGTATTGAATCGAGATTCGAAAGGTCCACTTATTCAATACTGAAGAAAATTATGTGATACATTCTACAAGTCAGTTAAAACTTCACATTTCATTTATTTAGTCATATGGGACCGGTTTCGACAAAATTGTATGTCATCATCACCCAAGAAAACAAAACAAGAACATAAGAAATGCATTAAAATTTACATCTCTAGTAAAAATATACCAATAATTTACAATCTTAGGGCTTGTAATGTTTTACTTCATAAGAACACTGAAATGTCATAGGTTGCTGACTTATTCTTACAAAATAATTATCCTATGTTACAACATCATCAAAACATCACCATGACTACTATACTATTACTTTCATGGAGTCCATATTAAGCAGTTAGCAAAGAGTATGTTAACGCCCATGGAGGCTCAAACTCCTTAGCTGTGTAGCGAACAGGTACTGTCAATTAGATAATTCTCCACACTCCCCACCTTGAGCCGTATCACGGTTGCTCAACTCCAATGGATGTACCAGTTGAATCGGTCTTCAAAACACACTTCCCTCTTTATCAGTCAGCTCACAGGCCCTGATCTTCCCATCGTCCTATGACGAGTTTGGAGATTCTAGCTAGCTTTCAAATTTGCCTTGGTAGTTTATCGTCGCTTAGCAGCGCCAGATCTCCTTGTTGAAGAAGTGGAGGATTCTGGATCCGTTGCTGAACTTCATGGAAACGATTTCGATCAAATAGATACTCGTTCCTCCACTGCTTCCAAAATGTGTTCAGTGCAGACTGTTTTCCTATTCACATCTGATTCATTTGTTTTCTTACTATCCTCAACATTGGTCTTTCTGTCTGGTAGCCTTGTTGTGTTATCACCAATAAGAAAATGTCCTGGTGTCAGCGCACAATGCTGAGGATCGTTTTCCACATACGTCAAGGGTCTACTGTTGATTGTTGCTTCAATTCCAATGAGAACTGTGTAAATTTCTTCATCATCAAACCGCCTGCTTCCTAAGGCTTTCTTCAAACAGCTTTTCACTGTTTGTACCATTCTCTCCCAGAATCCTCCCCACCAAGCAGTGCGTTTGACTATATATTGCCAATGAATAATTTTACCATTCAAAAAATGCACAATCTCTTCTGTTTTCAGGTTTTCCCATAATGTGCTAAGTTCTCTTTCAGCTTTCTTAAATATTTGTGCGTTATCCCACCAAATTGTTCGACATAAACCTCTTCGTCCAATAAATTGCTGTAAGGCGCGAATTAATTTCTCCGTACTCCTATCTGTCACAAGCTCCAAGTGTACAGCGCGTGACAGCGCATGTGAACATTGCAATGTATCTTTTCCATAATATGCCTCCATTCTTGGAATATAACGGACCTGCGAAGTCCACACCAGTGGTCTCAAATGGTCTGCTAGGAGTTACGCGTTCTGCCGGAAGAGAGGGTTCAACTTCCGAAGCTGCCTTTGCTTTCAGTTTTTTGCACGGTAAGCACTGTCTAATGATTTTCTTGATGATCTGTCGTCCTTGAAGTATCCAAAAGTCTGTCCTTAAAATACTCAACAAAATTCGAGTCCCTACATGAAATTGGGTTTTATGTTCTTCTTCTACCTACAGTTTTGTGAAATGGTGGTCACCATTTAAAATAATGGGATGTTGCTTGTTTTCATCTAAACTGGCAAATTGTAAACGTCCACCAACTCTTAGGATGCCACGTTTGATGAATGGAGAAAACTTTCTAATTTTGGACTGCTTGGGTAGTTCTGACCTTTTCTGTAGTGCTTGTATTTCTTCTGAGGACGATTCTCTCTGTGAGAGTTTAAACCAAAACAGCTTTGCAGTTTGGATTTCATCTAATTGGAGTGGGCCTAACGTTTTTTCTTGATAGCGTGTATTTTGTGTAAATTGCCAAATCCATGCTGTGATCCTGAGAACTTTGGTTAATCTACTATATCTTGTAATATCGAAAATCGCTTCTGTTTAGCTGCGGTAGCATGGGAAACTGTTTTCTTTCGTTCTGTTCCTGTTTTATCAAGTTCTGTTTTTGATATTTCAACTGATTTCGCCAATACCCTTCTGGTTTTACAAGCTAGTCTGGACCATGCCACCATGAGTTACTTTCACACAGTTGATTTGCTGTTAGCCCTCTTGTTATATGATCTGCAGGGTTTTCCTTGCCGGGGCAATGACGCCACTGTGTTGGGTGTGATCTTCGATTAATTTCATGTATTCTGTTCGAGACGAACACCTTCCATTCCGACAAGTTTCCTCTTATCCAGTGTAATACAATGGTTGAATCGGTCCAGAATTGGACGTGGTGTAATTCCAAGTGTAGTTCACGTTTGACATACTCCGAAAGACGAACTGCTATGATAGCTCCCATGAGTTCTAGTCATGGTAAGGATATTTTCTGAACTGGTGCAAGTCAATTTTTGGCTGTGATTAATTTGATCCTGACATCTTTGTTTATGGTTGTCTTGATGTAAACTGCTGCGCCATATATTCGTTCGCTGGCATCACTGAAAATGTGCAATTCTCTGGTCTGGTCTGGCTTGATCCAAGATCCTGTATGTATGCTTTTTAAACCTTCTAGCCAGTGGTTCCACTTCTGAATTAAATCATGTGGCAAAAGCTCATCCCAGTCGAGGTTTCTCAGCCAAGTTTCTTGGAAAATAATCTTTCCTGTAATTGTTGCTGGTGATAGGAGGCCTAATGGATCGTAAATTCTTGCTGCAGTCTTCAGGACAACTCTTTTAGTACAGGGCATGAGTGCTGCTGTAATGGTATTCTCGAACGAGAAGTAGAATTCATCTGTATCCGTATCAGTTGGAATGCCTAAAATAGATGTATTTTGGTGGACCACTTCTTTCGTTTCTCGCCACATCTGGTTCATTGTTATGGAGTTTGATAACCATTTGGAAAGTGGAATGCTGATCTTGTTGAAATAATTTTTCATCTCTGTATAAATGTCTATCAATTCTTCATTTGTGTCTCCGCCTGCTGCCAGATCGTCAACATACACGTTGTCTTCTAGAATTCTTAATGCGTTTGGATATTTGTCTTTCATCACCGTTGCTAGTTGTCTTAAAGTTGCTGCCAGCAGATACGGGCTGCATGTCAGCCCAAATGGGAGTCGACAGAAACGGTATATTGTGGTCTCGGTTCTCAGCCATCCTTCTTCTGAACAAATCATTTTAAACCAGAAAAAACTAGTGGAATCTCTGTCTTTCTCATTCAGAATCAACTGTAAAAAGCTCTGATTCCCTTCTGCTGCAATGTATTTATTGAACGTTCATAACCGAAGTAAGGTTGCTGTTGAATCTGGATTCAGATTGGGGCCAGATTCTAAGTTGCTGTTCAAAGACAATTCGCCTTTCTCATGTGAATGATCATCTCGAATTACTGCATGATGTGGCATGAAGAATGCTTTGCCTCTTTGTGATTCCTCACTACAGAATTCAACTTGTTCGTTCTCAATGTGTTTCTGCATTGCTTGTACATAGCGCTCTTCGTATTTCTTATCTCTTGCGAATCACTTCTTCAAACTATCGAAATGCTTTAACGCAATATTCCTGTTGTCGTGTAGATTAGGTTCATCCTTTTTCCAAGGTAGGAATACTGTGCACCGTCTTTCAGTTATCACAAATTGTTCATTGGTTGTTGTCAAGATCTTCTGTTCCTTGGCTGTGAATTTGCGAGTTTCGCCATCCCTAATTCCGATGCTTTCTAGCTCCCAGAATCTCCTCAATAGGTTGTCTGTTTCTGAGTGAATGAAGTATGAAGTTGTTTCTTTTATCGAAATCCCAGTGCGACTTTCAAATAGAATCCAACCAAAAATACTTCTGCGAATGGTGAGTGAGTCTGATGAGCGGATGATGTCATCTGGGAAGATACGTTCATGGTAATCAGCGCCAACTAATATTCCAATAGAGATATTCTTCGATATTTCATCTGCATCTGCAAATTTTAAACTGCTGAATTGTTGCCTAATATCCATTGGGACTGATCTCAGAGCTTGAAAAGTATGTGTAGCTTCTAAAGCTTCTATCTTGATTGCAGTTCCCGTGGCTGCTCCTGTAAGTTGAAATCGTACTCAGTTGCGTATTGTTGCTTTACCGTGATGTTCAGACGTTGAAATAATTAAGGACTCTTTTCCAATTTTTCAATGCTGGGGCTGTACCTTAATTAAGGCCACAGCCGCTTCCTTCCCACTCCTAGCCCTTTCCTGTCCCATCGTCGCCGTAAGACCAATCTGTGTCGGTGCGACGTAAAACAACTAGCAAAAAAAAAGTTTATCTGTTAGATCTTTGACGATAAAACTGTGTTCACTTCTGGCATCAAGTAGTATTTTTGTCATATGCTGATTGCCATTGCAGTCAAAAATCCACACTAATGCTGTGTTCAAAAACATCTCATGCAATTGTGTATTCCTTGTCTCTGTAGTATGGACGGCTGTAACAGTTGTTTCTTTCGTAAGTGA
Source organism: Anabrus simplex (assembly GCF_040414725.1). Taxonomy (NCBI): domain Eukaryota; kingdom Metazoa; phylum Arthropoda; class Insecta; order Orthoptera; family Tettigoniidae; genus Anabrus; species Anabrus simplex. Next base: position 233,903,956 of record NC_090269.1, on the reverse strand, counting down.
CTCCCCTCTGGTTATTGTCGTTATTGTATTCAAGGGTGACTTGCAAATGGATTTATGATGTCCTGTGTTACTACAGACTCGACATTTCTGATCTTTCTTTCTACAGTCTTTCATTTTGTGGTTTTTGCCTAAACAGATGAAGCATCGTCCATCTTTCCTTAATTTTTCTGATCTGGCTGCAACTGAGACTATTTTATGGCATTCGTTACTCCAGTGGCCTCTTCTATCGCAAACGGCGCATGTGATTGGGTTTGTTTTTGCATCGCTGTACGTTAGTTTAGGTGGATTATTTTGCTGTTCTGTATGCTTACTCTTTTTTATTTCTTTCTTGTATTGACTGGTGTGTAGATTCATTATTGTAGAGAACTCTTCTCCTAAACTGTCACTGAACTCGTTCAACTTCTCTGATTTTTCTGTGCTGAGTACCCATTTGTCCAGGAAATTCATCAGGGCATCCAAGTTACCATCATCACCCTGCATAGTGTACCAGGCGAATTTGGTTTCATCTGGAAAGGCGCGTAAAATATCTGCAGATAAAAAGGAACCAAGCATGCAGGCATCAAACCCAAGTCCTTTAAGAGCTGCAATATTCATCTGGCAACTGTTATATATGCTTCTCAACTCTGTAGTAGTTGGATCTGAATTTTTTCTCAAGGTACGGAAAAATCGATATGTTCCCGTTGCTGTAATTTAATGTTGTCGAAGCATTCCTTCAGCTTCTGAAGTGCGATCTTGTAATTTTCCTCTGACATTTTCAGCCCACTGATGAGATGTCTGGCTTCTCCTTCTACCAAGTTCCATAGATAACAGATGTTTGTCAACTGGCGTAATTGCCGAATTATTATGAATTGCTGATTCAAATTCCTGATAAAATCTTGGCCAGTCTGAAAAGGTGCCCATGAAAGGTTTAATTTCAAGCTTAGGTAAGCGTGGTCTCACAATTGCAAACTGAAGAATAGTTATTTCATTCTTTGTGTTTGATTGCTGCTGGGGAAACCTAATTTCTGTGATCTTCTTGTTTGCTATTGCAATTAGTTTTCGGCCTTCTATTTGATGGTTTTCACACTCTTCTGCAGCCCGTTCGTCCGCATCGTCTTCCTGTAACGCCTGTATCCGTTTCTGAATTTCACTCAAATCTAGTAGTAGTTCGTGTAATCTTTGCGCTAATATTTCCATTTAAGTCTAGTTTCCGACAATCTAGTTGCTGTTCGAATGCGTCTTTCCGTCTGTAAAATGTTTGCATTTGAAGCTGTAAACTGAGCAGTAGGTGCGTTAATATTCGTATTTTCCATGTTTCACTGAACTGAATTATGCACGAATACCGTTAACGAAAATAACACGCTCTACTTACATGGACATAACCGTATTCCTGTCTTTAACCTATATCTGTAATGTAATTGGTATTTCACTGCAACTTGAAGTTACACTGCATTCGTAAACAGTCCGTATTATGTTTTTACGACGGTTAAATCTTAAGCGTTGGTTTCGTATAGTACTGATCCTGTCAACAGAGGCTTTACACACTTGTAATATTCACTGTGTTTGCGACGCACTTTGAAACGTACACTGATGTTTCGTAACACTTCAGGTGAGTCTGTTCGTCACGTACATAATTACGTATATTCCTTCAAATGTATATCCGTTGCTTAAGAAATTGAATGTAAGTAGAGATCTTACTTGCGTTAGCTGGTTTCTTGTTGATACGGCGATGTTGCTTGATGCTGCTTACTGTTGTGCGTCCGTGTCTTTCTTGCCGCTGATCGTTCCACAAACGGGTTTCGGCGCCTTTTTGTAATGTTTTACTTCATAAGAACACTGAAATGTCATAAGTTGCTGACTTATTCTTACAAAATAATCATCCTCTGCTACATCATCATCAAAACATCACCATGACTACTATACTATTACTTTCATGGAGTCCATATTAAGCAGATAGCAAAGAGTATGTTAACGTCCATGGAGGCTCAAACTCCTTAGCTGTGTAGTGAACAGGTACTGTCAATTAGATAATTCTCCACAGGGCTAAAATGTTTATACAAACGTGAACTGGTAATCGTATTACATCGGTGTATATTTTATATGATGAGGTGTACACCATAATAATTGTAATTATAATTGTAATACGTTTTGTAGTAAAATGTATACAATTGTCAATTTTTCAGTACTAAATAAGTGTAATATTTTTGTTTACACACAATTTAATATATTATTAAAAATAGATGAGTACTGTAATCAAGTTTCATGAGGCTAAAACACAGGTACTGAATTATAAGTCGTTCCACAAAAGTATATACAGTGATGGTGTTAATCTAATTGGAATACACCCTTTGTACTTAACAGAAATAATGATTAAAATATAGTAATTGCCAATTTAAACAGGTAGGTTGAGTTTATAGATCGCTGGTGTCTTGGCATTAAAAGCAAAGTACTAAAATAGAGCTTTTATATCAGCTTGTTTCACTTTAATGTCCATGATTGTCATAATAAAATATAATATGAGGTTGATTAATATAAAATGACCAAGGCTCTTGTTAAAACAGTGTGTCAAAAAAGGATCTTATATGAAAAATCGGTGGTTACATAGGTGGGTCTAGAACGGTCTCGAACCAAGACGGAACCTTGGTCTTGGTCGTCCGTGAGAGTGATAGCAGAAACTGATTTAATGGGCTGACTTGATTCTTCTTCACACTCTTGAACTATATGGGCATCACCAGTTAAAGTTGATGTCTGCAAGTAAGAACAAAAAACTAACTTCAAAGACTGCAGTTGAATTGTGAGGGGGAGATAAACATAGAGTTATCAGTGTAGTGAGTTGTACTGTAAAGAGTGCTATTGAGAAGAGCAGAAGTATTATACCAATTCTATCCTAGGTTCCTTCTAAAAAATCTCCTAGCTCTATGTTGAATCAATAAATAATACAGTAAAACCTCGTTAATTCAAAGTCATTGGGACTCAAAAATCGGACTTCGAATTACATGATTTCGAATTAACCGCCAATTCGCAATTCAGAAGTACCAACCATCGCCGCGTTACAAAATATTCTAAGGCCCGTTACTGCATGCAGTTAACCTTGATTGATTCCCAGTTTATACCTTTCAAATGCCATAAAAAAAGAACTATTTCCAAAATGTATCCAAGAAGGTGCATTTACAGTATTCAAATAATGCACTCGGATATCTCGCTGGTAAACATAACCTTACGCAACTAAAGAAAGAAAAAAGCACGATTTAAAGGCGAGGAGAAATCTATGCTGGCTCCCTTGTGCAAGTGCTTTATTAATTGGATTACTATGCTGTATGCATTTTAGATGCCTTGTATTTACACAGAAAGTACCCGACGCCCTTAAAATCAACTTTCTTATGACTCTATCCTCGTACGATTTCCCGCCATGGCACTTCTCTCGTACTTCAGAAATGTAAACACTTGCCGCGTCACAAAGTATTCTAAGACCCAGTAATACATGCAATCACCTCGATTCACAGTTTAAACCTTTCAAATGCCATGGAAAAAACTATTTCCGAAATGTATCCAACAAGGTGCATTTACAATGTTCAAATAAAGCACTTCGATAAATCACTGACAAACATAACCTCACTCAACGAAAGAAAAAAATAGCACAATTCAAGACAAGGATAAATGATGCCGGTTCCCCTGTGTAAATGCATTATTTTTTGGATTTCTGTACTGTTTGCATTTTCAGATGCTTTGTACTGGTATGGAAAGTGCCCGACGCCCTTAAAACATTGTGCTTATTGAACTTTCCTATGACGAGGGGATAAAGTACGGTATCTCGCTTCCATGTGCATTGCAATGCACTACTATGACCCCCATCCTTCACCATTGTACGATTTCTCGGCTGGCAATTTCTCCTTTAAAACCATAAGACCGTTTGGGCTCGCATCAAAATAAAGCAATGCAGTTTCACCGGTAATGACAATATTGTTCAGTGCCTACGAATCTATTATATAAGCCAAGTTTTTTTTTCAACTGTCGGCATCGCTAGTGTTCGCGGATTCTGTTTTTCCGCGTGATATTACGGAGTTCCTTAAAAGGTTGAATACAAAGGAATTCCGATTTCATTCAACTTAGCAATCATGAAGCGCACTGTAGACCCACCAAAGTGAGTGTAAGTGCGGAAAGCTACCCCTCCACGTTCCGGAACGCGCGTTCTATTATGACGCGGAGCGAATAAATTTAGAGTTGAAATTACTCTGTAACATATTATTGTTTTAAAATGTAAAGGCAGTTTCGAATTAAAAGTCTGAATTTCGGTAATGGGGCCGACATTGTACTTCGAATTACGAATTATCCGCATTTCGAATTAAACAATTGAAAAACATGTAAAACTGTATCTCATGTTTCCGGGAACGAGAGCTTCTTCGAATTAGGTGGGATTTTGAATTAACCGATTTCGAATTATCGAGGTTCTACTGTATATGAACTTGCTCGCAATATCTCTATTTATGAACTCTTTTAATTTCTGCCCTAATTCTTGAATTTCTTCTACAGTATGTGGGTTATTCTTGTAGATCATTTCTTAAATTCCCCACAATAAGGTCCAGGGAAAGATGGAAAGCTCCCACCTGTGGGCGGATAATGGTAGAATACACCCACAGTATCTCCTGTCTGTCGTAAGAGGCTACAAGTGGTAATCTCCAGGGGCTCTCAACATGGCAGCATGGATTGGTGATCCCACAGCCCTAACCAGACCTCGTATTGCTTCCACTTATTCATGCCAGCCTCTCATCTTCCCTATGCCACCTCTCTTGATCAACAATTTATTTCACATCCGATCCGAACGGTATTAGGATTATGCAGCCTAGGAAGTCTTTCATTTATAAGTCCTTTGCAGCCCTTCTTTCTCCAATACCCTAATTCTCTGAAGGGCTGATTAAAGAGAGTATGGTTGCCCAGCTGCACTTCCTCTTAAGGAAGCATAACCCTACGAATATTGTTTGTCCAACCCTTGTCCCGTTTCTCTGCGGGGTCGGGTACGAGGTGCGATGAATCTGTCATGGCGGGTTTTTAATATTCAGACCTGATGTCATATATTATGCCAGGGTAATTAATTGATTTCAATGGTTGTATTTTAGCTAATGTTGGTTATGCTGTTTTCCGATGGGATTGGAGATTTCACTCACACCCCACTCTTCGTTGTCGTGTGGGCTTGTGACTGAATTAAGCCATTCCTCCTGCCTGGGGGACTTCCTGGTTCATCCCACGGTATCTACCTTTCTCGCTATGAGACGCTTCTGAGTGCTCTTTGCTTCAAATCCCTGCGGACTTCTCCATGGACAATGGAATAAACTTTCTCATGTATCCTTTATTCCTTGGTTTGTGCCCCTTATGTCCTTGTTTTCTTTTCTTGGCTAATGATGACATACGATTTTGTCGAAACCGGTCCCATGTGACTAAATAAATGAAATGTAAAGATTTAACAGGCTTGTAGAATCTATCACATAATTTTTTTTCAGTATTGAATAGGTGGACCTTATAATTCCTTGTTTATTTGTAACTAAGATGATCTGAATATTCTTACAATATGAGCGTTAAATATGTACACTCTGTAAAATCTCTCCCATGGAAAACGAACATAAAATTCATTCAAATTGTTTGTGTTTCCAAACCTATCTTTCATTTGAGTATCGCACTGTAAATCAGTCAGTTCTAGCTGCAGTTCTGGTCTAATAGTTTGCTCATCCACTGAGAAGGGAATACCGAACACCTGCAGATCTTTTTATAACGCCTGAATATCATGGAACCTACTCTCATAGTGGCATTAAAACCTCTTTATATTCTTCTAATGTTATTTTAAAAATGTGATTCCATATTTTATTACATATTACACATTTTGCGGTGTTATTTTCTTGAACTATTAAATACTCTTCTTCCCAAGAAAGTTGGAAACTTGTTTGGCATCGATAGGCTATACTCATATCACGTCATTCGTTTCATCTCATTAATTCCTCTGATGAGGTTGACGTCAGGAAGGGCATACGGTCGCAAAAACTCACTACGAATGTTTGTCTCACTTCATACTAAAACCCGTAGAGAAAAGGGATAAGGGTATGGTATTATCATATTATGCAATATTGATACAAAATAACTGAATGGCCAGTCATTTGTCTCTGTCATTTGAGCAGAAGGCCTACCACACAGTAAACCTGAGTAATCCTGATCACTGCTCTCATTTGAATTATCTTCTTGTGCTGTCAGCTTCCCTGCTACCGGCGTCTCATCACTCCAAGTGACGTCATCTTCACTGCCATCTAGTCAGCCATGCACTGCAGTCAAGAGCATTTGGAGTCCCATCTTTTTGAAACTTTTAAAAGTAGTTTTATTCCTGACTGTAGAGTCTAAACAGAGTGAAACTATTCCCAAATGGTTCCTGGAGATGGTCTCTGATATTCCCAGTTGGTGTACGTGTAGCAGAAGCCACTCCTTCCGAATAAAGCCGCACTGTAGAGAGCATGCCAAACCACCAGCTGATAACTAGCGTATGTTGCAAGTTGTACTTCAGAATGTAATACATAGTGGCTGGAAAAATTATTTTGATAACTGCTGCTGTTGAAACCGAGAAACTTATTTTAAAGTATATTTCATGATTGTTCTCTACATTTTTTTGCTATTTGCTTTACGTTGCACCAACACAGATAGGTCTTATGGCGACGATGGGACAGGAAAGGCCTAGGAATGGGAAGGAAGCGGCCGTGGCCTTAATTAAGGTACAGCCCCAGCATTTGCCTGGTGTGAAAATGGGAAACCACAGAAAACCATCTTCAGGGCTGCCAACAGTGGGGTTCGCCCGGACGCAAGCTCACAACTGCACGGCCAACTCGCCCAGTGTTCAATACATTTATCACATCTGGATTTACCTAAACAGTTGTAAATGAGAAAAGAGAGACCGCATTGTTTAGGTTAGGTGTGCTATCGCCCGGATAGTGCTAAAAGTTCCACGACAGAAAGAATAAAAATCAATAACAGGAAAGTTTATGGATTTATGGATATCTGCAGGTGTGGCGGTAATGCATTTTATTATGTTTAACTTCGTACGTTCGTTGACTCCATTTTCATTTTTTGATTTGATAATTAATTACTGTTCAATTATCATTCGGTTTCAAATCCAATTGTAATTACGAACTCGATCACAGTTAATGTATGATGTACAATCAAGAATTATGACAAGGATGTTTAAATGAATTATGACAACTTGTAACGCGATTGGAATTACACACGATCCAAATCACTTAACAATTTATTGCACAATACTAAAAGGAAGGTATAGAGGTTCCACCTTTTCAATACACTGTTATTAGCCCTTTCCCGCCCTTAGCGCCCAAAAGCGCCCGACTGTTCACTTTGCCTTCCAGTCCTTAGCGCCCGGCTGCATTACCTGCACACGCTAGCGATCTGTGCAGTACTTCTGGATTTTTTTCGGCAGTGACGTGTTTATAAGGCAATTATGAACGCGCAAGTGCAATCTACAAGGCTTAGGAAATAAAAAAAGAGCGATTATCTGTGTCTTGACATAGCCTAGGCAACGGTCTTGAACTTTCACGAGCGCGGGTCAGTTGTTTCGTTCGTAAACATGGCAGGATTGAATACAGCGTGTTCTGAAACTGAGCTGAATATAGGCGAAGAAAGTGACACAGAATCGTTAAGTATGGGTGGAGGTGAAGTTTTAGTGAGTAAATAACATATCAACAAAGATAATTTTAGTAATAATAGTGATATAAGTGAAAACGGATATCGAGAAATCGGACCTGATGGCGATGCCGCTGCATTTCAGGTAACACGAACCTTTTGTTTCGTTACTCCGAATTATTGTATGGATTACGTTGAACCAGTCCACAATTCGGAAAGAGTATTAAGAGACACAGATTGTTTTTACGTATGTTAGGAGGAGACAGACTATTTAGTGACATAACAATATATATCAATGCACCATTCAAACAGGCACATTCCAGCAAAATATATACAGAATGGGAAGGCACTTGCCCAGATGATATAAAATGTTATATACATGAACATCATTCCACTTCCAAAATCACATGATTATTGGTTTAGAGGGATTGAGACAACATGAGACTGTAACAGATGCAGTCTACCTCAGTGTCGATTATCAGCAGTAGGGTGGTGGAGGTTTGAATCAATAACCTTATGACACTATGAATGGAGAAATGGATGTGATGGTATATTTTCTAATATTATTGAAAATTTGAATACATTGTAATCAGTAGTTTTTATTATATTTAACTTGATCTGAAACAATGCGCTCTGTTTGTTATTTCTAAATAATAGGTTGAAACCTGGGGATAAGCGGAGTGAAAATGTGGTCGGGAAAGGGTTAACTTGTACTACATTTAAAGTGTCATCATCAGCCGATTAAGAGCAAGCTCTGATTTATTTATGGGCTATATTTAATCCTCGCTCATATTTTATGTCATGCTTTTGGATGCCAGACAGTGTATCTTTGATAATCATAGTACTATTTGAGGCTCATTAACAGGTTCAGTATATCAAATCTCTCTCATATTTGTCCCTGTCATCTTTATTTTTTGGAGATCATTTCTCTTACATGTGATAAATATAATTTTTGATCCGTATTGATGATATTTGATTGGAATAATAACAATAAGTTAATTTATTAATTTGACCACCTAATCAGTACAATAAGTCTTGTCTTTGTTGATTTACATTGACATGTTAACTAAAATGGTACGTGTTTCGCCTTGTATATAGTCATGATCAGCCATTGCCTTAACCTTGAAATAAAATCAGGTACCTGATTTACATATGCATGAAATAAAACAAATTTTTAAAAAGCCTTGGAGAGACTTGAACTAAAATTAACATGGTAAAAGACTTGTAATAATGTTGGTTTTAAAGATATTACAATGAGTGAGGAAATATACAATTGGTGAATATTTGTAATATTGACATTAGAAGGCTTCTATTATAATTAAAATGAACAAAGCAACAGTCTGTTATGAACAAGTGATAAGATTGCTATGAAATTATGTTGGCCGACCAGCAGTTACAACGAAAATGACGATCAAAATAATCAAAAAATAATGTTGAAGGATGGTCAAGTGACCTGTAATTATTTGATTACATGAGATAAGAGTTGAAAGTCAATGGCATATGGTGAAGTTGTGGTTCACTTTGATCAAAAAATACGAAGTTGTAGTTGAAGGTTGAAGAACGATGATTAAATTGGACCTCTATAGACCATCTCAATTTGAAGCAATGCTAAAATGTTGTTAAGAATATGGGTTTATCGACATTCTAGTCGAAACGGCAGTGTGACAGTTGAATCATTTGACGATGGTGAGGGTAATTTGTTACGTTATAAATGTAAATAACGTCAATAACGTTTAGTTATTAGTACAAGGCGAAACATATACCATTTTAGTTAACCTGTCAATGTAAATCAACAAAGACAAGACTTATTGTATTGATTATGTAGTCAAGTTAATAAATTAACTTATTGTTATTATTCCGATCATTTCTCTTGTCGCATAATTTAACTTGTTCTTCGGCAGAATAATATGGTCTCACATTAGGAGTTGCCATTTACATGTTTCTCAAATCTCCACTTTAATTAAGAACCCGGGACACAAAGCAATTTATCTGTCAGTTGTATCCTGCTCAACATTCGTTGGCTGAATGGTCAGCGTACTGGCCTTCGGTTCAGAGGGTCCTGGGTTCGATTCCCGGCCGGGTTGGGGATTTTAACCTTCATTGGTTAATTCCATTGGCTCGGGGGCTGGATGTTTGTGCTGTCCCCAACATCCCTGCAACTCGCACACCACACACAACAGTATCCTCCATCACAATAACACACAGTTGCCTACACATTGCAGAAGCCACCCACCCTCATCGGAGGGTCCGCCTTATCAGGGCTGCACTCTGCTAGAAATAGCCACACGAAATGATTTTTTATAACATTTCATTCCTTGCCCACCTCATTCTCAAATCCTAACATCTCTCACCTGTTTGGCACGTCAACTTGTAACACAATTGGACATACATATCCCATGTTGTTCCGTCTATATGATGGGAATTTCACATAATGTAATTCCAAATCCCCTAACATTTTATCATTGTTATTATCGTTAGTCATCTCACAAATTCCATCAGATTTTAAGAGCACAAATAATCATCTTTGAGTGTATGGACTCGTTCATTAATATTTATTATTATTACTGTTACGGAGATTCCATGGTGGACAGAGGTGAAAGAAGGTGCGGGCATGAATGGGTCTATCTACTACTATCAAAAGATTAATTAAAAGCTTTAAAATTAAAGTTATATTTCTTTTCTCCTCTCGATTTTTTTTCAAATGCAAAGTATTAACAAATCAAGTCGCTCAGCGACGGAACAAGATTTCAAGTACAGTAGTTTAAATACAAACTATTAAAAATCAGAAAATCAACAAAATTTTTCAATTAATCCTCTGAGCTTGAAGGTCCCAATTTTACATGTTACTTGAGCACCATTGCTCCATACACTCAAGAGTCAAGGAGACAGATCTCCCACTTTCATTTACAGAGTTTTATTTATTTACATAGTTTACGCCCACATTGGAGCACTTAAATCAATTCATATATACTACAGTCTTCACAATAATTATTAGTTGTAATATTTTCTCAACTTCCTCTTCTCTTCCCAGAACTTCATTGTTTCTGACCTGGCCGCCCTCTCTTCATCTGTAATGGTGTGCTGTTTTTGTTTGGCTGTTTTTAATTTTAGTCTTGTATCTCTACTTCTCAGAATCCTCTTCTCTTTTCTCTCTGCAATTTGTTTCATTGTTATAATCAGTTCTTCTAAATCATTCTGGACCTCAACGAACCAGCTGTTCTTGGTTTTACTTTTTTTAAAGAAATTGAAAAATTGTTTCAGTAGTCTGGTCTCTGGTATTCTTACTATGTGGATGAAAAAGGCAATTCTCCTTTTTCACGTTGTATCCACAATTGATTCATTTTCCTGGTAGACTATTTCATTAGGCAGCAGTCTCCATTGTTCATTGACTTCATCATCATCATCATCATCATCATTTCTTTGCTCCAGCAAGCCGGGTGCGATTGTGTACGAGCCTCCTCCAGTTTGTTCTATCCATCCACAGATGCTGCTCATATATGAGACAACAGTCCACATCTCTAATTTCAAGGTCCTTCATTATCCGTTTTTCCCAAACGTCACAAGGTCTTCCTCTTGGTCTCTTCCCAGGAACATTGTGGTCAAAGTATGTTCGAGGAGTCCTGTGAGGGTTCATTCTTTTCATGTGTCCATACCATTGCAATCTCTTCACTTCTAGAGTCTCCAGCAAGCTTCTTTCCAATCCAAGGTGTTGTTGGATATCCACATTCCTTATTTTATCTTTGTTTCTTGTAGACAAGAACGGAGGAACTTCATTTCTGTTGCCTGAAGACGACTCTTTGTTGGTCCAGTGAGTGTTGCTGCTACCAGAACATGCGTCAATATAGGTACTAGATATATTTTGTGCAAGCTGATGTTGGATCCTAACAGAAATCTTTCATCCCAAAGTATTTGACGTACAGCGTGATAGAATTTGGAAGCTTTCTGTATTCTGTTACTAATATATAAGTAATAATAATAATAATAACGTAAATGTTTCCACCTTTTCAATACAATATATTCACAAAATTACAAAATTATACGGTACTAGTTTCGACCCATCTAGGGGTCATCATCAGCCGTATTGGAGCAAAGATCATTTGTGGCGAAATCCTAAGACAATATTATTTTAAAGAATAACAAGTGAAATGAGATGTTATGGTAATAGTTAATAATACAAGGAATATACATACTAAGAGGTTTTTAACAAAGAATAAAGTATAAATGGGGTGTTGTAAAAATTATAATCATGGAAATCAGTAAGTTCTTGTATTGAAATGAAATATGGCTTAGGAAGAGGGCTTAAGGTGGGGCTGAAGGGTGCGGGAGAAAGTGTAATTGTCTTGGAAAAGTACCTTTGATTAAATTTAGGATTGAGTTTAGGTTGGCTGCATTATTGTTTCTGAGGAAAGTGATAAATAGATCGAAGAGTATGTTGGGTTTCTCTGAGATTTCATTGAGATTGTGACTGGCATTAAAGTATTGGTCTAGGTGTATGTAGTAATTTTCCATTATGTTCAGTAAAGGGCCCTTGTTTGCTAATACGAGGATGTCCATGTCTTGTTCAATATTGGTGAAATTATGGTTATAATCTTGCATGTGTTGGCCGATGGCTGAAAACTTGTTGTATTTTATTGCGTTAGTGTGCTCGTGGTATCTGATAATGAAGTTTCTCCCGGTTTGCCCGATGTAGGTTTTTTTTTACAGGTGGTACATTTGATCCTATAAACTCCTGATTTTAAAAAACTGCTGGTCTTGTTGATGTGTGAAGTATTGTATAAAACATTCATGTTCTTATTGTTGGTTTTGAAGGCTATTTTAGATGTTGGTTAACTTGTAGATATCATTGTTGAACGTGAAGGTGGAAAATGTTAGAGGTTTGGTTATTTCTTTTTTGAGGGTAGTTTTTGGGCGATGTTTGTGTTTATTGATTATCCTTTCTATAAAATGATTGCTGAAGCCGTTGAATTTTGCGATTCCGCGGATTGTGTTGAGTTCGTTTTTTAGATCTTTATTGGATATAGGTATGCTGAAGGCTCGGTGAACTAGGCTGTTGTATGTGGCTCGTTTGTGGGACTGGGGGTGCACTGAATCTTGGCGAATGGTGGAGGCTGTTTGAGTGGGTTTTCTGAAAATTTTATAACTGAAAGAATCTGAGTTTCTAGTGATGGTTAAATCTAGAAAGTTGATTTTTTGATTTGATTCAGATTCTAGTGTGAATTTGATATGAGGATCAATATTGTTGAGTCTTAAGAGGGTGGTGGGTGCGTTAATTGATTTCTCATTCATGATTACAAAGACATCGTCGACATATCTGGCCCAAAAGAGAATGTTTTCGAATTCATTGTCAATTTTGGTGTATTCGAGGAAGTCCAGGTATATTTCTGCTAAGATACCTGAGGCCGGTGACCCCATTGCCAAACCATTTTGTTGATATATGACATTGTCAAAAGTGAAGAAGTTATTGCCAATGATAAGTTTTAATATTGTGATAAAGTCTTGTATCTCTAGTTTGCTTAAGTGGCTGTTTTTGTTTAAATTGTTTATAATTATCGGAATTAATTTTGATACTTGTATGCTTGGGTACATGTTTACAATATCAAAAGAGTGGATGGAGTGATCCGGTTGCAAATTGAACTTGTTTAGTTTTTCTACTAGCTCAGATGTGTTTTTAATAGACTTTTTGGATAAGAATTGATAATTTTTTCTTAAGAAACATTGGATGAATTGTGATATTCTGTATAAGGGGCTCGGTCTATAGTTGATAATTGGCCGGATGGGAATTCCGGTTTTGTGAATTTTGGGACGAGCTTTAGCAGTGGGGAGTGCTGGGTTCATATGTATGAGTTTGGATTTTTCTGTTCGGTAAATAAAAATGAAGTGTTTTTAAGAGTTTGTTTAAGTAGTTTTTGAATTTTTTTGGGTGGGGTCTTTTTTGATTATGGAAAATGAGCTGTCTGTGAAAAAGTTTTTTGTTTTTTCAATATATACTTTTTTATCCATGATAACTGTTGCATTGCCTTTGTCAGCTTTGGTTACGATGAGTTCGTTGTCTTTAATTTTCTTCTTGAGGGCGTATATGCGCTTTTGTTCAGCAATTTTTTCTTTATTATTGAGGTTATTTGCGGGGTTGGTTAAATTGTGGAGGATATCAGTCAGTTTCCTTTTAACATCGGTTCTAACCTCATTTTGCGTGTCTTCAGCATACCTATGTCCAATAAAGATCTAAAAAACGAACTCAACACAATCCGCGGAATCGCAAAATTCAACGGCTTCAGCAATCATTTTATAGAAAGGATAATCAATAAACACAAACATCGCCCAAAAACTACCCTCAAAAAAGAAATAACCAAACCTCTAACATTTTCCACCTTCACGTTCAACAATGATATCTACAAGTTAACCAACATCTAAAATAGCCTTCAAAACCAACAATAAGAACATGAATGTTTTATACAATACTTCACACATCAACAAGACCAGCAGTTTTTTAAAATCAGGAGTTTATAGGATCAAATGTACCACCTGTAAAAAAACCTACATCGGGCAAACCGGGAGAAACTTCATTATCAGATACCACGAGCACACTAACGCAATAAAATACAACAAGTTTTCAGCCATCGGCCAACACATGCAAGATTATAACCATAATTTCACCAATATTGAACAAGACATGGACATCCTCGTATTAGCAAACAAGGGCCCTTTACTGAACATAATGGAAAATTACTACATACACCTAGACCAATACTTTAATGCCAGTCACAATCTCAATGAAATCTCAGAGAAACCCAACATACTCTTCGATCTATTTATCACTTTCCTCAGAAACAATAATGCAGCCAACCTAAACTCAATCCTAAATTTAATCAAAGGTACTTTTCCAAGACAATTACACTTTCTCCCGCACCCTTCAGCCCCACCTTAAGCCCTCTTCCTAAGCCATATTTCATTTCAATACAAGAACTTACTGATTTCCATGATTATAATTTTTACAACACCCCATTTATACTTTATTCTTTGTTAAAAACCTCTTAGTATGTATATTCCTTGTATTATTAACTATTACCATAACATCTCATTTCACTTGTTATTCTTTAAAATAATATTGTCTTAGGATTTCGCCACAAATGATCTTTGCTCCAATACGGCTGATGATGACCCCTAGATGGGTCGAAACTAGTACCGTATAATTTTGTAATTTTGTGAATATATTGTATTGAAAAGGTGGAAACATTTACGTTATTATTATTATTATTACTTATATATTATTCTCAGTTCAGTACGGACCAAAAACATGAAATTCATAACCATCAATTCTGTTACTAATCTCTTGATGTATGGTATTGTCTGATGACAGAACACTACCTAAATACTGGAAGTTGTCTGTGATATCCATCTCCTCATCTCCAATTCTTAGATGAACGGTTGGAGAGTTTCTACTCATCACCAAGCCAACTGTCTTCGTTTTGCTGATTTTGAGACCTAAGCTTGTAAAAGCTTCATGCCAGAGATCCAGTCTAGTTTGTACTTCCGCTTCTGTCTCACCCCATACCATTACATTACCAGCAAAAACCAGGGCATTAGTTGTTGGGTCCTTTCTCTGAACCGCTTTTAAAACTTCATCCATTATGATTATGAAGAGAAGTGGTGAAAGACAACTTCCTTGCTGGACTCCACTCTTCGTTTCAAACCAACCTGACCTTCCATCCTGGACCTGGACACAACACTTGGTTTCATCATATAATCATACTTGTGCTATGATGTCATCGGACACTTTCTTATGTCTCAAACATTCCCATATATGCCTGCGTGGTACATGGTCATATGCTTTTTCGATGTCTAGAAGAACAGTTATAAGTGCTTTACCTTTCTCCCAATACTTCTCATAGAGCATTCTGGTGGCAAAAATGAGGTCCATAGTTGATCTATAAGGTCTAAATCCATGTTGTTCCTCCTCAAGTGTAGGTTCAACATATTTTCTAATCCTCCTCTCAAGGATGGATTCGTAGATTTTGAGGCCATGTGACAGCAGAGTTATACCTCTGTAGTTGGTACATTTCTTTCTATCATCTTTTTTCAACAATGGGATGATGACTCCTTGCTTCCAGTCATTGGGTATTACATTCTCTTTCCAGATTCTATTTAGTACCCTATACATCCACTGTTGTCCTACCTCTCCTAGTGCTTTGATCATCTCAACACTTAATTCATCTGATCCAGTTGATGTGTTGTTTTTCAGCTTAGATATTGCTGTCTCTACCTCCAAATAAAATTAAAGGTTGGAAGTAAACAAAAAGCTGTGTTCGTTGCGCGTGTGATTACTACTGAACGTGGCAACACTGCGCCCATTTTCACCACCCGGCCTGCTGTTAATCGCACGGTCCGGCGTACACAAAACCTCCTTTCAATATTACTCTTCATAAATTCGGTACCACACTGTACGGTTACAGTTGTTGTAGTTTCTGATAACCATAACTGAGTGCTTCAAAACAAGCCAAAGTTTTCTGCTGTACGTTTATCCTGGGCTGGGAAAGAGTTGCTTTAGAAAAATAATAAGAACATTTTTCGGGGTGGTTGAAAAAAATTGTAACTTGAGTATTACACTACAAATACATGTGGTTATAACACATAAAAATTTCATTGCCATCAGACAAGTAGTTTTCCTTGTATATACTCCTAAGTGAGCGCTTCCTAGAGAAGAAGCCAAAAACCCGCGCAATATTTATTACAACCACAAATAAAAAATGTTTAATGAACGTCGAAAACAATGTGTCTTATATACGCTAATGTAGAATTAAACAAGGAAAATATTGGTATAACTTGCATTGCAATAGGCCTATTAGTTCGTTTGTAATTAAAGCCTAAACTCGAGTGTCCATAATAAAAAATCTGACAGTAGTGGTATTTGTACTGCCAAAATCATAAAGTTCGTCGTCTAATGGAGTGACATTTTCATAACAGTTCAGCAAAGTTTCAAAGTGCCTTTGAAACTCCTGTAATATTTTGGTCTTATCCCTAGTCACCTCACCATTAGGAAGTTCTACAGATTGGATAGATTCATTTTGAGTTCTTCTATTCTTAACAATACTGTATAACAGTTTATTTCTATCCTGTGTTATTTTGGTAGCCAGATTCTCCTTGCATTTCTGCTTTTCAGCTACAACCAACTGTTTGACCTGTAATTTTTTCTTTCTGTAAATGACAGCTTCTCCTCTATTTCATGTTGATCTTGCTTGATATAAGGATTGTCTTTAGGTTTTCTTATTTGACTTTTTCTTCTGTACCAACCAAAACCTTCTTTAGAGTATCCCATTCTTCATCTACCAATTTCAGTTCTTCTCTTGGCAACAACCTGCAGACACCTTCCCTGAATTCTTCCTTTACACTTGGCTCGGTTAGTCGCCTTTTTATTTTTGGGACTCTTGTTACAGACTTTGGGAGATCTTTCCTCTGCAATAACTGCAACCAACAGTCTGTGGTCTCCAACAAGGTCTTCCCTTGTAATGACCTTAACGTCATTGACATTTTTCCATACATTACTGTACCTGTACCTGTTTTATCATCCCAGCTATATCTTGTGATTTTATGGGAGTCCCTTTTCTTGAACCAAGTGTTACTCACTATCAGGTTGTTTCTCATGCATAGTTCTAGCATATATTCTCCATCTTCATTTCTGTTTCCCATTCCATGAGGGCCCAGTATGGATTCATATCCTGTTCATTGTGAGCCAACTTGTGAATTAAAATCACCCATTACAATTAGTTTGTCATACTCAGTGTGTTCTTCCACGTTATTAAGGAAGTTGGCCTTTTCCTCTTTTAAGCATCCTAGGTGTGGAACGTAGACTTGGATCTCGTACGTTTTCCCTCCTAAATTCACAGATAACTTAATTATCCTTTCACTAACAAACTCAACTTCACTACAAGCATCTATGTCTTTATGTATTAAAAATCCTACTCCATTCTTAGACTCTACTTCATTTCCAGACCAGTAGAGCCTATAGCCCAATCTGATATTCATTTTCCCAGTTTTCTTCCACTTTGTTTTACTCAGGCCCATGATCAGAAGTTTCCTCCTTTCCATGAGGTTGACCAGCTCTTCAGTTTTGTTTGTCAATGTCAGGATATTTAAGGTTTCCTCTCTGATACTTTGTCTTTGTTTTGTTTGGGTAGCTGGTGTAACATCGGGCTGTAAACCGTCATTCGCACCAAACTGATGTCGTTGTGAGTTCCTACATCCGAGGCTCGTATTATTCTTGATAGCAACTTCTTCAGTAATCCCTCTGTTGACCTGTTGAGCCTAACACAGACGGAGATTTTCTTTCAGGGTTTTCTCCCTTAGCCTTTGGTGTCCAGTCACCTCGACCTACAAGACAGCATGTTGTACTCGTATTAATCCCTGAATACAGGGCTGCCTCTTCTGCCATCTCTACCTTACCGAAGTCCACCTTCTCCGCTGTAGAAGTCGTTGAGGTCTTCACTCATAACCCTGAGCTGGGACCCTTACCAGATGTTACACACTGGGTTAGTGTGCTCTGGGACTCACATAGGCAGGGGCGCCACTCCCTGGGTAGGACTGCCACCGAAAAGGGTCCCTACCTGCTACCTGCATTGACCTTCATTGACTTGATGTTTTTTTATTGATGATTGTCCTAATGATCCTTCTGTCTATTTTTTGGAATTTATCTGTTGTTGCTATGGTATTCAACTTAAACAGAGTTTCGCTTGCATAAGTTGCTTCAGGTTTAACTACTGAACCATAATGTTTAAATTTGGTGTTTATCGAGAGAGATTTCTTATATGTTGACCATGTGACTTGTGCTTGGCTCAGTTTTGTTGTTCTATATTCTATTGAGGCTTTCTCATTTAGGTTCCAAGTTATAATTTCCCCAAGATACTTTGTACTTTTTTTACAACCTTAATTTGTTTATCGTTTAGTTGAATGACAGGGGTGTCAATTTCAATGGTCGGCATAATTTCTGTCTTTTCAAATAAAATTTGTAATCCCACTTTTGCTGCAATGTTTTCTAGTTGTTCAATTTGGACTTTAGCCTCTTCCACATTATTTGCTAGTAGTGCAAGATCGTCTGCAAATGCTAAGCAGTTTAGTTTTATATTTCTACCTATCTTGATGTTCGGATGGCATTTCTTTCTCCATTCTTGCATGACCTTCTCCAGTACATAATTAAACAAAATTGGTGAGAGGCCCTCCCCCTGTCGAAGTCCAGTTTTGATTGTAAATGGCTCTGACAATTCTCTTCTAAATTTAACTTTTGCTTTAGTATTCTTGAGAGTGATTCCAATAAGGTTGATCTGTTTTCTGTGAACACCAAATTCTTGAAGGGTATTCAATAATGACTCCCGATGAATACTATCATGAGCTTTTTTGAAGTCGACAAAAGTGACGACTAGGTTCTTACTTTGAGCTCTGATGCTTCATAATCCACTTAAGACTGATGACTTAATCTGGACAACTTCTGCCTGGCCGAAATCCTCCGTGGTACTCTCCAAGTTCTTGGTCCATTTGTTCCTGTATTCTTGAGTGAATAATTTTGGAAAAGATGTTGTATTTGACATCAACAAAGGATATCCCTCTATAATTATTGGGATCTGACCTATCACCTTTCTTGTGTAGGGGGTCGATTATTGCTGAGTTCCATTCCTCAGGCATTTTTTTCGGAGTTCCATATGTCAGTAATATATTTGTGCAAGTTTCGGAGAGTTTGATCATTGGCATTCTTCCATAATTCTGCAGCCAACTTATTTTCTCCTGCTGCTTTATCATTCTTGAGCATGTTAATGGCTTTGATCACTTGCTCATATGTTGGTGGTATAACCTTTTCTAGTGGTGTTTTGTTTTTTGGTTTAGTGTCAAACTCCAGATTTCTCTTGGGTCTTTGTAGTTGAGTAATTTTTTGAAGTAGACTGCCAAGATATTTGCTTTGTCTTGGCTGATATGTGCCATTTTCCCATTTTCATTTCTCAGCATAAGTGTTGGTGGAGTATACTTAAACTGATACTGTTTAAACGTCATGTAATAATCCCTTGTTTTATGTTGCTTGAATGATTCATCTATTGTTCTGAGCATTTCATTCTAATGATTTCTTGTAATTCTTCGAATTTCTTTAGCCGCTTGTCTTCTAGCATTAGCTAGTTCTGCTCTGGATTCGTCAGTTTTTCTTTGTTGATCATTTAACCATGCTTTGTGTCTTGTTTGAATTGCCTTATCACACTCCTCGTTCCACCAGACATGTTTCTTCCTCCTTTTAATGGGAGCAAGTTCTTCAGTTACTGATTTCAATTTATTATTTATCACCTCTAAGTCATCACTTAGTTGTGTTTTAGATCTCTCCAAGTATACTTCATTATTCGTTAAATAGGTAGGGTCATAATTTCTCTTCTTATTGGATTGGGCCAAGGCCAACTAGATATACAGGCCATAAGGCTCCCCCTCCACTTCCGGCGCTACGTCACACGAAGAGCCATCCGCTTCATTTTTCTCCAGTGACTTGTAGGCTGATATGAACCTCGCAACAGTAAGGCTATCAATGGTGTTGAATGACTTAAAAGTGTGTGAACATTGTGAATTATGCCCACGTCGTGTTGTGTACCTGGTTGTAGAAGCAACTATAGTTCAGAAGAGCCCAGTATTTCAGTGTTTAAATTTCCTACTGATTTGGTTCGGAAACAAAAGTGGATCCATCGAACAGAATTTGTCCCTTCAGCAAGCTAAGTTGTGTGCATAAAACACTTCGACGAACGTTTTGTAATTAGGGAGGATTCTGTTAAAAGACCTGATGGGTCTATTTTAACAGTAACATTTTGATCACACAGTTTAAATTATTTAGAGTACTTATAAGAGATAAATTTGAATCGAGGTTTTTACATGGTGATTCTCAAAGAAACATTCTGATTTTGCTTGTCAACAAAGTTCTGGAAAATGAAAACGTCATGTTTGAAACATGCAGTGATTGTAGAAGTAGTTTTAAAGATTACGTTGACAAATGTATATACATCTTTTGTAATATATTATTGAATAACTATAGAAAAGTTATCGCAGACAAACTCGTTGCTGTATGTATGTATGTATGTTTAGTCATCAGCCCGAAGGCTGGTTGGATCCTCAACAGTTCCGCCATGAGCTGTCATAGATGGCCTAGGCATCACTGAAGAGGCGTACTAGGGAAATGAGGAGTGAGGTAGTTTCCCGTTGCTTTCCTCACCGAGCCAGAAGTTGCTATTACATATCAGTCTGCCAAGCCCAATGAAATGGATGCACCAACCGACCCTGTGAGCAACAGTTTCACACCATTCATAGCAGGGACTGGCTGCGTAAGGAATGGCATTACTATCATCGCTCATACCTCAGTCACTTTCATTTTGTCAAAGCCAAGGTTAAGACAGACAGATCAATGAAAGTAACAAAATTGCTCTAGCCCATAACAGAAGACTTAGTGCAGTGTAAACACTAGGTCCCGCCAGCAAAGGCATAACTCGTTGCTAAGAAGAAGAAATCCTCAAGTAAGGATAGCCATAAATCGGCGAAGAAAAGGAAAATTAAGAATTGTTAGATAAGTTTTAAGTTGAAGCCTAATTTCTAAGAAAGGTTCCAGACTATTGTTGTGAATTGCTATCATGTATTTGCATAGTAACATTAAAACTATTTTTTATACGTATTATGGGTTTTAATCTTTTGCATGAAACCGTGTTCCGTTACAAATGACAGATGTCAGCTTAATTTTACGTAAATAAATGTACATAAACTGTTCCGCTAGTTTTCCCCCGCATAAAACTGATGTAGTGCACAAGCCTAAAAAAAACCACAATTAAAGGCGTGTTCAGTTATATCGTTAAGGTTCAATAAATTAATAATATCATGGAAACAGTGAGAGCGGGCCGTATACTCCCATGCTGAACGCCAGCCACTGGCGTGACGTCACGGCCCGAGCCTTGTGGCCTGTCTATCTAGTGCGGCCTTGATTGGGCAGGCTTATATTTTCTCTTTGGTGTCAACTTGATTTTTATTTTGGATACGTAATGATCTGAATCAATGTCTACTCCATGGAGAACTCTGACATTATAAATTTCCTTATGATAATCTTTATCCATTGCAACATGATCAATTTGGAATTCCCCCAATTTTATGTTAGGACATTTCCAGGTCATTCATTTGTGTGGTCGCCTCTTAAATCTGGTAGTTTCCAAAATAAATCCATGGTCTGTACAAAGTTCAATTAACCTTTGACCATTCCTGTTTGTTAATGAGTTCCTCCCAAAATTTGTCCACTTCTTCTCTATCCTTTCTGTTTTTATCATTTGTAGGTGCATGTACATTTATCAAGGTGTAGGTTTTGTTTTCTACTTTAATTGTTAAGGTTGCTGTCCTCAAAGTGCTCGAGGAGAAGTCTTCTATTGAGTTTTTCTAACACTTCTACCAAATGGAAAGTGCGTCAATGCTCTGTGAATTGCCTAGGAGACTGCTCTCTGAACCTCATACATTTACTGCCTTATTGAGGCAACCTTCAACGACCAGAGCATCATTGCTCACTACAACTTACACTTTCCAGGCCTCTCGAGGCACAACCTACATTTTATAATACAAACAGAATTCGCTGTCTTAAACTCTCAACAGTCTAACCACTTAACATAAAGAATTTTTTTACAGGCGTATCGAATATTCATTCTACCGGGCCTTGGTGTGAAGAAAAAAACACAGATTAAAGTTACTGGCCCAAAAATCAAAATGATGCGGAAGCAGACATTTGCACTCCTTGAAATTTGCACACAAGACTAAAACCCTATTTGGGCTTCTGGCCCGAAGTTACAGAGGCTAATCCTATTCTACTGGGGTAACTAAATGGAGAAAATTTAAGTTACAAATCTACAGATAGAAAACGGTACAAAAACATAGGCACCTCAAATACAAGTTGATAGGGAACTCGAGAGGATGTTACACTCCCTATTCCTGAATTTTGGATAAGTTTCTACTCTGGTTTTGAGATCTACATTTGAAGGTGAAATTTACATTATTGAAGATTGGAAATTAAAACTTACATAATTAAAGACAGGAAACTTCCCCCTTGAGCTAGCTTTCAGAGGCTATCACCTAGTTGTCAGTCCGGCTCCATAGCTAAATGGTTAGCGTGCTGGCCTTTGGCCCCAGGGGTCCCGGGTTCGATTCCCGGCAGGGTCGGGAATTTTAACCATCATTGGTTAATTTCTCTGGCACGGGGGCTGGGTGTATGTGTTGTCTTCATCATCATTTCATCCTCTTCATGACGTGCAGGTCGCGTACGGGAGTCAAATCGAAAGACCTGCACCTGGCGAGCCGAACATGTCCTCGGACACTCCCGGCACTAAAAGCCATACGCCATTTCACCTAGTTGTCAAATGGCTGCCATTAACTTACTGCGCTGGATTGCTCGATGAAGCGCGAGATGCCCCCACCTCCACTATTAGCGCACACACTTAATAAACTGGATGATCAAGAAGACAAGGTAGCTCGAAAAATTGCCAGCTCTTATACTCGAGAGGAAGGCTCGAGAGAGATTTGGACTAAGGCCCGACACACGCCCCATTTTTATTGGATAATTAAATATGTACAAGAAAACCCTGATTGGTTGAAAATTAAATACCCAAAATTTCCCTTTGGTTAATTTTGAAGTTGGCGGAAAGAGATCGAAGTGTTGACAACTGCGATGCACAAAAAACAAAGACAAATCAACTCAGTTTAGAAAACTTTAAAATAACAAATTACTTTATAATTTTAATAGGTCCTCTTCACACTAGAGGGCATAACATATGTTTTATTTGTAGAGACATCTGTGAGGAAAAGTCCAAACTTCTTGCCCAAGTAGTTGCAAATTTATATTGAAGATGGCATTTTTCAAGGCGTTTCAGATGAATGAACGAGGCGAGTGTACCCTCGCGGTACAATTATTATTATCATCTCCTCTCACTTCGTTATGACTATTATCAGGGGTCGAAAAATACCGGGCGCCCAGTCACTCTGAACATTTTTACCTGGTGACTGAATTTTCAAATTTGGCTTTGAAAATTTATTTTTTGAAATCCGAAGTTCCCTGACGTGTTCGTTCCCACCACTTTATAACGTAACAAGTCATGTGGTGTTTCGTATTTTATCTGTAGCTCATATATTCTAATATCTGCAATAAGAGCTGCCTAACGGTCATGGGAGACATCGTTGTAACCTGTCAAACAATTAGCTTTTCATATGGACATATTATAATTCCATTACAGATGATCAGTTATCGGTAGCGGAATACAAGGATCAGACCAGAGTTTTGGCGAAATGCAGATAACTATTACGGTACGTTAAATAATTCCACAAACACTACATTACCGCCTTCCTTCCTGCAACTAGCCGTTCCTAAACTATTGCCGCCAAAGCAGTGCTGATAAATTCCCGTGGAATTCGTTCCTTGCATTTAAAACAAACGGAATGACGTGTTTATCAATTGTATTTTCACTGAACATTATTTATACTTTTAATTTAATTACAGCATCTTGGTATTGAACGATTTGCACTTTAGAAATACGCTTGTTTTCATTCCTGTGCGGTTATGGAAAATTGGTATCGTTGCATCAGACATCGAAGCCCGCTAACTCGAAAGCCATTTAACGCTGGTGATTTATTGTAGTCTATTACGTGTTTTACCTTTCTGTTTTATACTTGAGAAAATTGGAAAAATGAAACGAACAAAGCCGCACAAACTTGATGCAATGTGAGAAAACACGTGATGGAAGTGCCGATTGTAGTGTTCAGCACGACAATGACCAGTGTGAAGTTTATGGTGTTCAAGACAAATGATATGCCCAACATTTAAAATACGTCGACATTTCAATTATCAGGCAAACGGAAATTTCAACAATCGTGGCTTGAATTACTACCGTGGCTGCTCTATGAAGAAGGAATTGTGAAGTGCAACTTTCCTAGTATTGCCAACCAAAATTCTAAAGGTGTATCCAGATTTCCAGGACCATTTAAACTGGAAACTTTTAAAAAACACGAAAATCCTATCCTCACTCGAAGTGTCAGGAGGCTGAAAGTTTCAATAAAAATCCCGAATGTGCACCTGTAGCCAAGTGCGCAAAGAAAATGGATGCTATTTTATTACAACATATGAATGCATTGTTCATGGCATCTTATCATACTGCAAAAAATAACATCCCCTACACTGATTTTAAAGGTTTGGTTGCTTTGTTAAGCAAATTGAATGTTACTTATTGAGAGAAATATGTGAATGATAAGCAATGCAGAGAATTTATTTCATACATTGCCTCAGATCCTTTTGAAGATTTGATATGTGAAATTAAGGAAGTTCATATGTCAGTATCTTACTCGATGGATCAACAGGTAAATCTGATGATGAGCTGATTCGTTTTCTAAAAGAAAATAAGGTGAAGGATACGTTTATTTCTATTGTGTCACTGCAAAATGTGATGGCTATATGGAAGCTCTATAAAGAGAATTGCCCAATTAGGGCTTGGAGAGCTCTTCATGGGTACAAAACTAATAGCTATAGGGATTGATGGACCATCATGTATGATTGGTGTCCGTAATTGTTTAGTAACAAAAATATCTGGAAAAAAATTGAGAACTCGGGAAACGTTCATTGTGTTGTGCAACAACTCCAACTCTTCGTTCTTCGCTCACTGAAAAATGCAAAACTTAAAATCGTTGATGAAATTGATTTCACACTTGGGAAATTATTCAAGTTTTATCTACATTCGCCAAAATGACCGCGTACTGAAGAAAATTTTGGAGTTACTGGAATGTGAAATATCTAAATTGCGGTACTTACACCAAGTTAGATAGGTAGCAAGCAAATTAAATGCTTTGCATGCAGTTGTCAAAGACTGGGAATGCTTAGTGGTGCGTTTAGATAATATTTCTGAAAGGAAAGGTGAAGAAAGAATCACAGCTAAAGGTCTTCTAAAGAAGATCAAGGACTTCAAATTTGTTGTCACAATTCACTTCATGTATGACATCTGAGTATATTCGAAAGACTTTCACTTGTATTTCAGGTGCATGATCTGATTTTATGTCAGATAAGAGTGCATGTAAATAATGCAATTTATTCATTGCAGCAACTTCAGAACGCCAAGGGCCCAGTGGAAGAAAAGTTTGTTTCTGCTACAACACTTTCAGGAGTTTTCAGTGGAATACAGTTATCAGGTGTATCGGATAAGAATTTCACGAGCGACAAGAAAGATATTTTTGCAAGTGGGACTAACTTTCTGAAAGACACATTTCTTCAAAATGAGGATATTCAAAGTGCCACTGGTGTTTTTGACGCATATTCCTGGCCATCAGGAAAGCAATTAGAAAATTATGGCAACTGTGAAATAAAGCTTCTTGGCACTCATTTTTCGAAACACCTCCAAATTGAGGAGAAAAACATAGAAGACATACTGAGCGAGTGATACGAGTTCAAAGTAGTCGGGAAAGATCTTCCACTGAATTATCTACTTGAAAAATCGCAGACCGTGAAAGAACGATTTCCGATATTAGGAAAGCTCTTCAGTATATTGGC
Organism: Anabrus simplex; assembly: GCF_040414725.1. Lineage (NCBI taxonomy): Eukaryota > Metazoa > Arthropoda > Insecta > Orthoptera > Tettigoniidae > Anabrus > Anabrus simplex. The sequence continues at coordinate 233,877,756 of NC_090269.1, read as the reverse complement.
AACAATTCCTGTATCAACATCATGTGGGCGAGAGTTGAGCACAGTGAATATTATTAAACACAAACTGCGAACCTAACTTGCCAGGAAGAACTTACGTGATCTGATGATATCTTTGAATGGACAACAAAATGTATTGATCGTTGGTATTGTGGTAGGAAATCAAACAGGCACGTGTAGTGTAATTTTAGAAGACGCTGGCATTGAAAGTGACTGGTGACTATTTGTGTTAGTATCTCTTGAAGTATAAATTGTTTTCATTCCATTCTGCAAAAAATATGCTGGCTTCTGATAAAAAGGGGCTGGCTACTGAATTATTTCTATTTTTTCTGCCCCTGGCTATTATTATTTTTACAACTAGTCTGAACTATCTTCTATCTTGAACTAAATTTATTACTGTCATTTATGTACGACTGATCAGTTCATGCATTAAACTTTGACACTAAACATCATATCGGTTTATAAAGGAAAACCCACTATCGGCAGCCCTGAAGATGGTTTTCCGTGGTTTCCCATTTTCACACCAGGCAAATGCTGGGGCTGTACCTTACTTAAGGCCACGGCCGCTTCCTTCCAACTCCTAGGCCTTTCCTATCCCATCGTCGCCTGTGTCGGTGCGACGTAAAGCCCCTAGCAAAAAATATAAAGGAAAAATATGTCCCCCCTTTTTTTACCATTATGCCCATCAGTATTTATTTGTATCATCCCTACTTGGAGTGACCACCACACATCCACATAGATCAAAATAAACAACATTTGACTCTGGAATCTCGAAACGACAATCAACGACCTACAAAACTTTGATTCGCCAGAAAATCGATTCATTCTACCAAAAGTAAAAATTATGTAAAAACGAAAATATGAACACATATTGAGAAATAGCCGGCCCCGTGGTGTAGGGGTAGTGTGTCTGCCTCTCGCCTGGAGGCCCCGGTTTCCATTCCCGGCCAGGTCAGGAATTTTTCTCTCGACCTGAGTGCTGGTCCTTGGTCCACTCAGCCTACGTGATTAGAATTGAGGAGCTATCTGACGGTGAAATGGCGGCCCCCGTCTCAGAAGCCTTGAATAACAGCCGAGTGGATGTGTCATGCTGACCACACGGCCCCTCGTTATCTGCAGGCCTGAGCAGCGGTCGCAAGGCAGGCCAAGGCCCTTTCAAGGGCGTTGAGTGCCGTGTTTTTATTTTTTTTATTTTTTATTTTTTGCTGAAATTGAGAATCATACCTACACTAATTATTTACATAAAAGGCATGTTGGACAAGATCACTTACCCCTCAAGAACATTGATTCACATCTCCACAGCTAAGTCAAGATCTCTCCACGACTTGGTTTAAAACTACATCACAGCTAATCCAGTTCGATGGTATGACATTTTCCGTGTAGCACATATAATACACTTATACACACTTCATTTACAACAATATTGATTCATATTTTATTTATCACGCAGACACACTTTTGACAACACCTATAATTTACACATTCATTTTTCTCATACAATTAAAATAGGCAGTAGCTCTTAAAGGCTTTGCAGTAAAAGTAGAAGTTGTCTAAAGCGCCCGTGCAGCTGGCGGACTCCCCTAACAGTCTTCAATCACTCACGGTTCTTGGCAATAACAGAAGTCTTTTGTGTCTTCTTACCGCTAGCTAGACAGTTCCGTTCTGTTCAATTATATCTCGTATCAATCACCTGCTTTTCTGGAGGCTGAATAATTACAAAGAAATTCACAGTACATGTAGCACCCCACTCCTATCAAACTGTACTTGACTTCTTCACATGACCACAGTTACATCAAGTAACTGGAGGATAATAGTTCAAATCCACTTGAATGTAGAATATTACCCTGTTCACACTTTTTAAAACAAGTTTTTATGGCCCTCATACACTGTTTGGACATCAATTATGTGTTGTGATGTCACTGTGTAATTGTTTAATACTGTGCATATCTTACAGGTCACTTTCGGTTTGCTCATCCAACTCAAAACTGTTCTTAACTACTTCAGCTTTACTCACTTGTGTTCCAGTATAATAAGCGTGGTACGTCACTGACGACAGGCTACACGGCTATACCAACAGTTTAACAATTGAGGTTGTTTCAAACAATGGTTCTGACAATTTTTACGGATGAAGGTAATGCGGATACGCTGCTGTTGACTGGAAGATTGAGATACATTTCCATAGGGGGCGGTTCTGTTTTGTCGTATCTTCCCCCTCCTTCAGGACTCATGGTCTGGTGACATTAACTCGGGGGTTCACAGATCACAAACTGTGTTTTCTTGTGGCTATTTGGTTAATTACCCTGTCAGTTAAAACTTGTTCTCGCCTCAAATGATCCGTAATAATTTCAAAGTGTACCAGGAGAGAGTTTGTTTGGGTCCGATCGTAGCTTACACAATATTTCACCTCGGTGTGGGTCGGAACTGTTTCTTAGTGCATGCATGACAGGCAAAGAGTTCTATTGCGTCTTAAATGAGCTGCTTGTAACTAGATAGCAACACGATGTTCTCATGCATACTTATTCATCCAACTCATCAGCTGCACCATAGCCTGGGAATTTAGTTAATTTTCACTATGTGACATTAGCTATTCAGTAATTGAGTCCGCAGCAGAAATTGTGTCACGACATCTGGCTACATCTGGCTCTTTTACCTGCATGCAGCAGTTTGTTGGCCCGGGTTATGTTCCTTTTTATATTTCAATTCCGGGTTAGATTTTTATCTAACACTACACCTCGGTGCAGTGCCTGTTCTTCCATATATATATCTTGTCCAAAGAGTTTCAATGATCTCTTTCCCTCTAATTTCCTCCTTTGAAAAAGGGACCAGAGTTATCTTGTTCGGGTTGTTCTTCCCGACACCGGTTCTCCACAAGGTTAAGTGATCTTTGCACGAGGTCCTGGGTAACACTTATCACCTTACCTCGTACCAAAATCACTAGGTCATCTGCGTATCCTTGTATAAAAACGTTGTTCGTTCAGCATAGCTATGGTTTTGTTCACCTCGACGTTCCACAGCAGAGGAGAAAGAACTCCTCCCTGAGCACATCCTCGGCTGGTCCTAACCGTCAGCGTTTCTTCAAACAGGATTGCTCTTATCTTCCTTCCATCTAAAATGGATTTAATCCATTTAACGACGGTTTATCTCACCTTGCTCTTTTCCAATGCTTTGATCATAGTCATAGGTTGTATTGCTGAAGGCTCCTTCTACGCATATCTAGAAATGACGCAGTGAAATTTTATATTCTAGGCTTTCTTCTAGTTTACAAACCAACTGGTGGAGTGCTACTTCAGTGGATCTGCCAGGTCTGTATGCTGACTGATTTTCATGTAACTTTAAGTTTAGTTGCACCGTTCTTCTGATATATTTATCCAGAATTTTCTCCATTGCTTTCAGCATCAAGCAGCTTAGACATAATGGTCTGTATGCTTTGGCTTGGGCATAATTTGCCTTTCCAGATTTAGGTACGAATACTGCTTTAGCTTCAGACCATGATTTCGGCACGTAGCCTAAAGCTAGACTAGCTCTGAAAATTTCCGTCACGGCATTGACGAGAATCTCCCGTCCTTCCTGTAGGAGTATCGGAAGTATCTCATCTGGACCCAGAGCCTTTATAGGATGAAACGTTTCGATTGCCCATTTTACATGGCTATGTTTTATTATTCTGTTGGCACAGTTCCAGTCTGCTCTTCGAGCTCCGGTCTCTGTTCCAACTGTTTCTTGTTCTGTCACCTCCTCCGTCTCAGGAAAGTGACACACCATTAGTATCTCCAGTGTGTCCCTCCCTGCCTGAGTAAATGACCCATTTGGTTTCTCTAGTGTCCCTACTTGATTTATGTGGGTTGCTTTCAGAACCTTCTGGAGCCTTGCTGTTTCATTGTGTGATTCCACTTTCTCACAGAACAGTCTTCAAGATTATTTTTTTTTCTTCCCGTATCTCTAGGTTATACTCAGTGAGTTTCCTCTGATATACGTCCCACATACCATTTCTAGATGATATTCTATACAACATTCTAACCTCTTTTTTCATTTTGGCTAGTTTCTTGTTCCACCACCTTACTTTTTTGGTGTTTTTCTTTTCTTTGAGAGGACAATTTTCATGGAATGAGTCTATAATGGCCTCTTCTAATAGTTCCACTGCCTCATCCAATTCTTTCTGTCCTCTCACGTTAGTTGGAATTTTTTGTACAGCCTTCCGTAGAACTTCTCTGTGTCTGTCCCAGTTCTTTTTGGGTCTCTGTACATCTCAGTCCCACATAGTCTCGCACCTATTGCAAATTGGATGTGCTGATGGTCTGCCAATGATGGTTCCTCCAGTCTTTAATAAAGTTTGCAATATGCGTAGTGCTTAGTGTAATGTCTGTTACCTGCCTATGATTATTTGTAAATGTAGGCTTGCTTCCTAGGTTTAGTATCGTCAACTTAGTTCCAGTAATAAACTCTAGTAAAAACTCGCCTCTTGCATTGCAGTTCGTGCTGTCCCATGCCGTGTGGTGTGAATTTGCATCTGCTCCAAGGACTAGGTGTTCGCCTTTCCTCTTTGCGTTGCAAATTAGGTTCTCAACTTCTTCTGATGGGGGCAGATTAGTTGAGTCATATGGGAGGTATGCAGAGTCTATGGTTATTTCTCTGGGTCCCTCTCAATTTCCAAGTTAAATCTTGGCCACGGTTAAGTCCCGTGAACAGTGTTCCTGCAACATATGACATTTTAATTTCCTGTTCACAAGAAAACATGTTCTGGGTATTTCCGATGTTGTATCATACATCAGTTTACCTCCAGATTCTGCCAATCCTGCTACTCTGCCCTTGACTACCCATGGCTCTTGGATAAGGGCCACGTCAGTAGCCTCGGACTTGAACTTCTTGGCGAAATTGGCCGCAGCTGCTTTTTTAATGCTTGAAGATTGGCCTGAAGGACCTTCAGCTCCATGTTTATCCACATTGGGTTTTGTTTTTCCTTTGATGACTTGAAACTTGATCTGCCCAAGTCTGAGCTTAGCCTTAGGGCTTCTCTTTTTGAGCTCTTCAAAGTCTCTTTCACCAAGGGTTAAAATGACTGTCCTTCATCAATTGAAATGGCATTCAACACTCTCCACTCTTGTGTTAGAAGTTTGGTATTGTGCTGATTGATTCTGACAGCAGTCTGCTCTACTGGAGCTTCTGTTGCCATTTCTTGGTTTGAGTCGGTGACAGCCTGTCCAATTGGGACTTCTGTCCCCATTTTTTCATATTGGGTTTGCTCCCAAATCTGCTCTACTGGAGCTTCCTTGGCTTCCCTTGATGTTGAAATTTTTGAAATTGGTTTGTTATAAGCATCCATATTTCAATCAATCATAGGGTTTTTGCCCCTTCTATGGTCCTGAGCAGCATTCTCACCATCTGTAGTGAGGCATACAGCCAGACATTGTCCTCCCGCAACTCAGGCTCTCCGTAGCAGAGACCACGCCCCTCAGTCGTCCATCCAGCGGTCCGCCCCTGGCCTGAACCCAGCCAGGTTTGTTCCCCCTTCAGTAGGCCTACTCACGTGGTCTCCACTTGGCATTATCATGACTGAGTTCACAGCCATGACTTTCCCCCTAGGTTGGAATCACCCCTTTCCCAACGCGCGGCTCGTTCGGGCTACGTAGAGCAAAGTGATGTGTTCGTTCCAGCACTCTGCAGTGAGCCTTCACCTCAGTCACCAACCACACTTAACCTGAACCACCGTATCAGCCATGTAGAACCACCATGGATGCCTCTCTAGCATGTGTGGGCAAAGCCTCCACTTCCAAGCCTTGCCTTCGGCTAGTAACAATCACAGTGCCTCAAGACATTTTCTGGCAATACCTGTTTTTGGTTCGCGGGGGGGGGGGTATTTTATTTCCCTCAGACCCTCCAGACAAGTCCGGAGGACATCCCTATCCGCCACCTGGGATGTGCCCGATAGGGGAACAGGTAAGTAAACCCCCACGGGTGGCAGATGTCTAGATTTCATCTGGTTCCTATTCAGAAAAGGGGTGTCACAAGGAGCAGGAAGAGCCAGGTTACTCGGGATCTAATTATACTCATAGATCAAGGCAACTTTCATGCGTAGGTCGGGTAGTATGATGTTGCTGAGGACGGGGAGCTAGTAAGTGGGCATAGATCTGGTAAGTCCACTGATAAGTCTTGTGTTATTGAGTTGGGTATCAATTATCCTTACATGGCCATACTGGAGCACAGTGTTCAGTTACAGAACACCTCAGAGTTTTTTTGCAGAAGCACATTAAGTAGTACCGCAAAACCTCTGCAGGATATTATTCTGGCTTCCAATTTTGGCAGCTGTATTTTCAAGATGTTTCTTGAAAGATAATGTGTGGTCTAGGGTGACACCTAAATATTTAGTGTATTATATCTCAGCACTGAACCTTGAAACGACATGTACTGCACTATCAGCCATTCTGTTGTTTAAGTGGAAACATGATACCTCAGTTTTGTCCGGCCCCATGGCTAAATGGTTAGTGTACTGGCCTTCGGTCACACAGGCCCGGGTTCAATTCCCTGCAGGGACGGGGATTTTAACCATAATTGGTTAATTCCATTGGCTTGGGTGCTGGGTGTTTGTGTTGTCCTCATCATTTCATCCTCATCACAGCGCGCAGATTGCCTACGGGTATCAAATCGAAAGACCTGCATCTGGCGAGCCGAACTTGTCCTCGTACGTTCCCAGCGGTAAAAGCCATATGCCATTTCATTTACCTCAGTTTTTGTTGCACTTAAAGCCTCCATTTGTGGAAATATCTTTGAAGCCCTGTTAAATCATCGAGTACATTCTCCATAATGTCCTTGTTCCTTATAGCCAGAGCTATAGTTTCAGCATAACAGAACTTTCTGGTAGGCCTGAGAGATAGAACCTTGTAGAAGTCCATTGTTCAGCTTCTTTTGATTGCTCATTCTTTTTCCTAGAATGACTTGGAAAAGTCTTACTGAGCATGTTACCGATTTGAAAGGTAATTCTTCAAGATATAACTTGCGACAGTTTGTAGAGTACCAAATGTGTTGGCCATGCTGTTAAGGGTGCACAGTCGAGAGCTTGCAGGTGATGCCTGATGCACTCTTAGTATCTGCATAGGATTCTGATGGTTTTATATACTGCTTATTCGCAGAACTATTTTACTAATGTTTATGGATACAGTATTGTACTACAGAATAGTTTGAAAAATCTATGACAAGTTTGGAGAGTATAGTGCAGTTGTTTATTTCAAGGTCAACTCCCTGTTTTACTCTTTGGTCTTATTCATTTTGTATATTCACCTTGTTACGGATTTCATATGATAAGCATTTAACACTTTTTTGTTCCAGAGGGGCACGACACGGTCTGACGTTGAGTGGAAAGTTGTCCAGAATTCAAGAGCAGGAGCAAAAATTACTTGGCTCAATGAAGGACAAAGAAAATGCCATTGAATTTTTCACGGGTGACGATTATAGTAATGAAAAGGATAAGAAGAAGAGAATAAATAAAGAGAATGCAGGCATTGAAGATTTAGCTGCTGTTGGAAGTGTTGAACCTAAGAAGAAAAAGAAGAAGAAAAAGAACAAGGAAGTCGGTGAGCATTCAGAATCTAACGTTGCTGGTCATGTGAATAATGAGGATGCACCAAATGTTGATGAGAGTGTACGGTTTGAAGAATTAGCTACTGATGGAAGTATTGAACCTCAGAGAAAGAAGAAAAAAAGGAAGAACAAGGAAGTCGATAAGATTTCAGAATCTAACGGCGCTAGTCACGAGACTAACGAGGATGTATCAAATGTTGATGAGAGTGCAGGATTTGATAATTTAGCTACTGCTGAAAGTATTGAACCTCAGAGGAAGAAGAAAAAGAGAAACAAGGTGGTTGGTGGTGAACTTTCAGAATCTAACATTGCTAGTCACGAGAATAATGAAGCTATATCAGATGTTGACAAGAGTGCAAATATAGAAGATTTAGCCACAGTCGGAAGTACTGAACATAAGAAAAAGAGAAAGAAGAGCAAGGAAGCCAGTGTTAATGATGAGAACGAGAATATGCAGGCATCAGATGTTGAAGAGCACAGAAGGAAGAAGTATAAAGAGCTTAATGAATCTGTTGATCAAAACTTATCAGTGGATGTAGATGAATTGACAGTTAAATCTCATAAGAAAAAGAAAGATCCACATTCACTAAATGGTGTGGGTACCAGTAGTGTAAGTAATATTCCTGAAGAATTGGGTGATACAAACAAAAAGTTTAGGAAGAATGAAGAACAGTGTACTGAAATGGAGAATGAAACCACGGCATCTCACAATGTATCAAATAATATTGATTATCCTTCTCATGCTACTAAGAAAAGGCCTCCATTGACATGGAGGGAAACACCAGAAGGTTGGATATGTTGTCGCTGTGCGGCAGTCGAAGATGCTGATCTTAATAATACTTTGAGTAATGGTGATGTTCATGCACCTCAGAAGAATAAAAAGAAGTATAACAAGGATAATGTTGAAAGGTCAAGTATGGACAAGAACATTGTTGACGAACCCGATTCTGTTTTTGATGGTTCGAGTATGTTTGACGAGCATAATTCTGAAGAGTTATCTCAGTCACGAGAGGGTGTTGATCAAACATCGAAAGAAGAAAAGAAGAAGAAAAAGAAGAAATACAAGCAAGAAGTTGGAAATGGCGAGCAAACAAATGGCGAATGCCATGTTGACACTACATTAGAACATCCTACTGAAGATAGTATATTGGGCATCACTAATGAAGTCATAGACAACTCTTCCAAGAAAAGGAAGCAAAAACAGAGGCATTTGGAAAATGGTGATGAAACTAATGATGTTTTAGAAAATATCTCTGGTGTGTCACCAAAGAAAGACAAGAAAAAAAAGAAATCGGAATCAGAAAATGCAGCACAGGATAAAACTGTTAGCTGAGTAGAATATTAATTTATATTACACTCTTTTTTTCTCTTGAAATAAAGAAAAAATACATATTTTGAACAGAATTATTCATGTCAACCATTTTAATTTGTTAAGTATGCAGGCTCAGTAACGGTGATTAGGAAGCGCTCAACCCCCCTCCACTTTGTGGAGGAAACATTATATTTTTTATTCCATTTTAGCTGCCTGAAACTAGCAATTATAGTCATTTTCATTTCCTCTTGTCCAGCTCCTGCCAGGTCAGGGTGTTGATGGCACTTCTCCACCGTTGCCTCCCGCTACTTTTCAGTAAATATATTGCAGTCCAGTCTTCTTTTTCCATCTTGCTCTGGGCCTCCCTTTAGCCCTCTTTCCTCCTATGTTAGCCTCCAACACTTGTTTTGATATCCTTCCATTGTCATAACCTGTCTGTCCTATCACTCAGTTTTTCTACCCCTATCTTTTTCTGACCTTAACATGTCTTACTCCGTATCTTCTTGTCTTCCCTACCAATGGGTGAGCTGGCCTTGCGATTAGGGGCATGCAGCTGTGAGGTTGCATCCGTGAGAAGTGGGTTCGAACCCCACTGTCGGCAGCCCTGAAGATGGTTTTCCATGGTTTCCCATTTTCATACCAGGTAAATGCTGGGGACTGTATCTTAATTAGGGTCATGGCTACTTCCTTCCCACTCATAGGCTCCTATCCCAACGTCGCCTGTGTCGGTGCAACCTTAAGCAAATTGTAAAAAAAAATGTCTTCCATACTATACTCCAGGAATTTCATCTCACTAGCCTGAATTCTACTTATTTCTTGCTGTCAAAGTCTGATTCATATATTAATATAGGGGTATAGTACAGCTGAATTATTTCTTTACATTTCATAAGAACTTCTGTTCCACACCAGATTCCTTACATTCTGGTAGAACGTATTTCCTGCTTGTACCCTTCTGCTGATCTTATCCAACCTTGCATCTTGCCTTATTTCACTTCCCAAATAGAAGTATTTGACCACCTCAAGGTTTTGTCCCCTGATATTAATGACTTCTTTTTCTTTTCTGTCTCCTCGTGTTACCACCACTGTTTTGCTCTTCTCCGAACTTATTTTCATACCATATTTGTTAATATTGTCATTTAAAGCATCTAGTTGAATTTGCACTAATGTATTGTTGACTCCCCAGATCACGGTCATCTGCAAACAATATTTTTATATCCCCTCCATATCTTGCGTTTGTTTCCTTTAGAATTTCATCCATAATCATTATAAACATAAGTGGAGACTATACACTTCCCTGTCTTAGTCCAGTTTGGTTTCTAAACAAATCTCTTCTCCCCACTGGAGTCTGGACACAACTAGAACAATTCTTATACATTGCTTTCACTAGTTCCCTTGATTGCCTCCACATCCTTTTATTTCCAGGGTTTCCACACATCTAACCTCTGGATCAGGGAATTCCATCAATAATCTTATGATAAATATAAGGTCTATCGTTGACCAGCCCTGCTCTTCTAAATTTCTTTCCACCCTTCCTCTCACCATTTTTATTATTCTCTCCAATATTTTGGCTGCTTGTGATAGTGTAATTTGTCAATAATTGTCACATACCTTCCTGTCACCTTTCTTAAATACTGTTATTACACTTTTGCACCAATTAACAGGTACTTGCTTTTTCTTCCATATAGGTACAGCTTAGCAGCCAATATAACTAATGTAGACCAATAGCTCCTGCTGCCTTTATCATTTCCACACATTAATTTCATCCATCTCTGCTGTTTTTCCTGTTTTCATTTAACAGTCATTTCAATATCTCTCCATGTCTGGATTATCCTCTACACTCTTTTCTGCATCACTTCTGACATTCAGGAGCTTATCAAAATCTTTCCACCTGTTCTTTATCTTTGGGGCTGTTATTACATTCTTCCTTCACTAGTTTTGTGTAGATTGTTTTTCTCTTATCCTTTATCAATGCATACCACATCCTTTCTCTGCCATTTACATCCATTTCCAACTCTTGTGTGAATTCCTTGCAACCATTTTTTCTTTCCCTCATTTGCAACGTGTTTACACTTTTAATTTCCTGATACATAATCTTACTTCCTATCTTTATTCCATTCTTGCCATGCTTTCTTTTGTTAAGCAACCTCTTTCACCTTTTCATTCCACCGAGGTGTCTCCTTTTCCTTCAATCACGCCGAAGTTCTGCCACAAAAATCTGCACAGCTTGCAAACGAGTTTATAAATTTGGTCCATCCTTCTTCTACAGGGATGTGCTGTTCTAATTTCTCCTGAGTTCCTTTATCTTTTATTTCCCATATATTTTCTTGTCTTATTTCTTTTACTCACAATTTTACCTATTCAATTTTGCCACCACTACTCTGTGGTCTCCATCAAATATCTCCCTCAGTAGTGCTGTTACACCCATTAGCTATTTAAGATTTATTTTCTCAACCTAAAAACAATAACCGTTTTTGTCCTTTAACCCCAGCCATATCTAGTGATCATTCTACTGTTTCTATATCGTACGCTTCCCACAGTCATTCCATTTCTCTCGCAACAATCAAATTATCTCCATCACTTTCTTCATATCCACTTGAATAATCACTTTAAAATTCTACATTTTCAACCTGTGCATTGAGGTCTCCCATAACTATCACTTCCACATCGGTGATCACTTCGAGTGTCTCCAAGAATTCCACTATATTTCCCTCGCTATTTCTAGTTTGGGGTGCATAAACTTGATGAAATATTTCACTCCTTCAGTCGTACTCTGATTATTCTATCACTAATAGTCTACCCTATCCACATTTTCATCCAGGATTTTAACAATCACTCCTACTCCATGCTTTGTCTCACGTCCTTCATTCCAGTATAGGCTGTACCCCCTACTCATCCTCTTCACTTAATTTTCCCTCTACTTGACCTCACTGAGTCCCATGATTGCAACATTCTCCTTCCATAAAATCAATCAACTTTTGATTTTCCTCTCAGGGTCATAACGTTTATTATTCCCATATTCTTCATATTAAATGCTGGTTGCCCACTTATCACAGCTCCCCCAGCAAAAGAACTGCACATCGCTTTTAGCAGGGTACGCCCTAACCTTTTCAGACGTTGATAATTATCATCACTCAAGGTACGTAAGATATAAGGTAGGGATCACGGGAGAGATGCGCAGTAACAAAGCAGAGCTGTGATGTCACGCAAGACTCTCGCGGTGAAGCCGCCTTAAAGGAGGTAGAGGTAGTTCGAATACGAATCGCTGTGCACATAGAAGCTAGGAGCTAATAATACACGATAGTAACATCTGTGATGTGTAACCGCGTGTGTTTATTTTATGTGATTAAACGTAAACAGCAGTAATGGTGTACACTTTTCAGTATGGTTTGCAGGCTGCACAAATCGTAGCACGCACACGAAGGAACGAAACGTACACTTTCATTTATTCCCTAAAGCCACTGACCTAAATAAACGGTAAAAAGTAAGCAAGACAAATTGAAAGCTATTTTTCTCAGGTTCGAGAGTTCCGACCGCTCTGACGCAAAGGGTGAAATCATTGCTTCTCAACCTCAATGTTTCCGATGTCATAAGAAATTCCAACTGTTCTCCAGAAGATTATGAAACATTACGTGCAAATATGTTATATGCTACTGAGGAAGTCGTTCAAAACTGATATCCTGTGCTAGTCTAAGGCCAGCGGTGAGTTCACAACATCCTATTCTTTACCGGAGGGTGAGCAAGGGTTCGTTAATGCCGTTGAAGACCTTGTGGAACAGCTCTAGGACAGTCGCGAAACCAAATATCGTGAAGAGCTGTTTGAAGATTTCACTAGCTATACGGCCTTTAGGGCAGTGGCGGTTTCTGGTATAGCGCAATGAACCTCCAGTTTATAGCAAATTGTAATTACTTTTTACAACTCCCTTGTAAATCTCGAAACTCTTGCTAAGCCCGTCTATCCGTAATATAGTTGTACTGGCTTTCAATTCATGTGAGCTGCGCAATTTTCATTCCTGGATACTTGTCTGAAATGACCCCCCCCCCCCCTTGCTAGGCGATGGGAAAGGATTGGCGAGGTGCGGGGGGGATATCGCAGAACCTACTCGTGTTGTTGGGGTTGGAAAACTGCCTGCCAACTGTTTTCCTTACAGGAATTACCTAGGCAGCAGAGAATAGTGCACATAATTAGGGCTAGTGTTGAACAGCACCATTACTACCAAAAGTCACATTAAATTGCTAAATTCCAATGTATATCGTTTCCCAAATACATCGATACCTACTAAACATCTATTCGTTTGCCTTCTTTGGAATAATTACTTTTTGGAGAGCAACTTAACTAAAAAATCATCGAGGCAAAGAGCAGCGGGAAGATAATACCAATGAAAACGCTAAGTGCCTAGCCATTGAAGTTTTTAAAATGGTTACCAACATTGCGAACATACATCCCTAAAGTGTCCTCGTGTTTTTCAAGTGTGATGCTAGTTTTTGCCAAAGTTTGCAGTACATAATTGAAAGCGTGTGAGTGTTTTCCTGCACTGCTGTGCCGGGTAAAAGTTCAGCCTTACTCACGCAAGTTTATAACATAGTAATCATGGCTGACGGTGGCCGAATGGACACTGCCATTGGTTGAAGGCTAGTCCAATGAAATGTCGTTCCCATAATTCAATACAGGCAGAAATTATGACCAACCTAGGCGATTAAAAGACTTAAGAGTGAGGCAATGTAAAAGAATAACCATATGAAACAAATAAGATTAACAGTGTCCCCGTTCGCACGTCCACGACAGATTACAAAATGGCGCCGACCGAAGGTATGGGCCATGTAATCTATTGCAATCAAGGAATAGTCACCTGTTGTGATGTTATAGAGGGCCATATACGTCATGGAATGGTCAAGTATTCGAGTAAAACGGACAGTGGACGGTCTACAGTATTGTTTTCAAAAAAATAGAAAAAACATTATTAAAAAAACTTCATCTTGAATTTTCACGACAACGAGAGCGGACGCAATCATCGTCAGCGGAATAATTCTTGAGCAGAAGCAAAGGATCGCGCATAAGAAAGGAAATATCTCAACGATTGAATAAGAATAAAGAGTAAGTTTTCGTCAAGATTCAAAAGCAGTTCAGACGAAAATAGACGTACTGAAGTCGTTACATACGTAATTGCGGATACGTCGAAGAGCTACGAAGAAAAATATAAAAGTAAATAAAATTAAGGATTAAAGACGTCAGAGAAGAATAGCATAAATGGCTGTATACTGCAATATAATCTTCAACTTTGAGACTGACAAGAAGATGATCAAGATGATGTGCTAAATTAACATGATGGACCGACCTGGGAACAATTCATCTTACCATACGACCAGGCAATGACGAGGAAGGCGACGGGTAACCATTCGACCGAGCCATGACGAAGGAAGGCAACGGGAATCCGGATAGAACTTCCAGAACGAAGGAGCGGATGACGTTCTAGATGTCTAACCCGTGACCGAACCGAAGACCCTACTACATCCATTTGGGAACGGAACAGCTGGACCAGGGACAACCATGAGCGAGCTAAGTCATTCATAATATTTTGTCGCATAATTTTTGGTTTGCCTACACATGTACCTTAGGTATGTGCCGATGGGCTAATTGTAGACCGATAAATATGGCAATGCAAGTGAGGATTACCAACGATGTGTGAGATAATTAAGTTCGTAGTTACGATTTAGTAAATTAGCAATAGTTCATGCTATATCGACCAGAATACTTGTAGGAAGCGTGTGGTTTGAAGAGAAATGTGAGACAGCTGATTGAAATGACATACTGGGAGATTATAGAGATTTCATTGAAGTGATGCTTAAAGTTGACGTCACGAATGGTTGTGCGCGGTGTAGAAAGAAACAAATGAAATTACGCATTGTTTGGTTCATAGAAAGGGCATTGAACTCGTCCGTAGGTTATGAGAAGCTGTGACTTGTAAATATTATTAAGAAACTGTGTGGTATTTTAACGTAGGCGTGAAGTTGGGAACGCGATATATTATTATGGAGGCTACGGTGTTAATATTAAATGGATGTTGTAATAAGAATATGATTATGGTAATCGGATGAAAGTTTCGAGTTATATATATATATATATATATATATATATATATATATATATATATATATATATATATAGTGATATGAGATGGTTTTACGCGATGCAGGACCTTCGTGTGCCTGCAAGATAAGTCATGCCACACTACAAGTTTATTTTATGATTTATTTGCGTAAGAGTGCCCACACCGCTGGAGCTACACAAGCCAAGGTACGAAATGGATTTATTAGTATAGATGTATGCTCGTGACGTAATCGTATGTCAGTGTAGATGATTCATAATGAACATCAGAATACTACGATACTTTGAATAGTTGTAGTTAACCAGATGCATTTCGACACACCAATGTATATGAGATAATGTTTTCTAAACCTCGCGGCATAGCGCTTCATAGTAACTGCATAAGAGAAAAGTAGCTTGCATTGTAGTAGAATGTTATTGCAATATAACTAAAGAAAGGGGCATTGAACCTAAAAGGACATGTGTAAGACAGCCAAAGATTATGTTGAAATTAGTTAGATAGCTAGATCGATTAATATTCTCCGTTTGAACGTACATTTCTTTAACGAACTTCAGCTAGGGAAAAGCTAGAGTAGGAGCCGTATTTAACAGGCACTAGGAAAGAATGCCTTAGTTCGTAAGTAGTTATCCACGCACAACGAGATCGTTGCAACAAAATCATGACTTCGGATTTCACTAAAAAATTATCTTGATTCCTTAGAACTATTTTCGATTTCCTTTGATTTATTCAGGCTTAATTTACATGTATGTTAATTTAGTCAGACTTAACTTATTAGTGTATTCGAGATGCATTTCGGTTGGATATTGTATCCAAGTGAGACTGGTATAATCAGACTAAAAAAAGTGAACTGTCGGAACTAGTTAATTGTGTCGATGTTATACTTACATTCCAATTCCGAGGTGGACCTCAGATGTGTCCAGTGATCTATTGTAAATGTGTAAATATTTAACTTCTACTTCACAAAGGAACTGATCATTTTAATATTTTAAAGTACTGAATATTATTTTTCATTTTATTTTGCGAGCCAGCGCTGACTCATTCTCCATACGTATTTTCAGTCAATTTTAAGTAATGCGTTGCATAATATGATTAATAAATATCTTGTTATTTTCTATAATTGCTGGTGTCATGAATTCTTTAATTACTGACTAGTTTGTAAGTTAATTAATAGTTAAGAAGGTACCGTGTAATTAAGTGTTCATTTAGCCATGGTAAGTTCTCTCGAGGTTAATACTCGGAAAAGGTTGTCGACGATGATTATTATTATGTCGTGAGTATCGATAGGTGTCACCCGTGAGTTGGGATTCTCTTGAACTCACGTTAAGCGAATTCTACAGTAAGATTACATGTCTTACTTGCCATAAGAAAACCCTGAGATATCCGCTGAGCGACTCCATTTCGTCAAAGTAGGCTGCCCAACGACGAGTAAAAAAATGGAGGTATCGGGTAAAGAATGTTATCCGTCTGCGGTAACAACAGTATCTGGCTATCTTGAAGTATGGCAGTGACATTTCATAGGGCAAATCTTCAGGCGATGGCACAGTCCATTCGTGCCACCGCCAGCCGATTATATAAGAACATGTTGAAATAGTTGAGACCAGGGGGTGTATTCCGGCTTCCCGCGCATTTGGTGGCGAACGGGTCAAGTCTAACGTGACGTCACTGGGAATATTCAGTCAGCTTTTGAACTCGCCACTCGCTTTGAAGTCTTGGTTGTGTTGAGCTTGTGTGTGAAACATAGTGCGGTCTATGTTATAAAATCTAACTTACCGGTGTAAACACTTCGTTTCTCATTTATCAGGCGATTGGTTTCTTTAGTGTTCTAAGTATTTAAGTGAAATGAGTAAAAATAGAACTAACTGTGCCGTTGCACTGTGTAATAATATTGGTTACAAAACTCGGGACATAGTTTACCATCGATTCCCAAAGAATGAGGCACTCCAAAATACTTGGGTAGCTCGGTGTAAGCGAATGGACAAGATAAATATATATATAATTTGCAAGTTGCTTTACGTCGCACTGACACAGACAGGTCTCATGGCGACGATGGGACAGGAAGGGGCTAGGAGTGGGAAGGAAGCAGCCGTGGCCTTACTTGAGGTACAGCCCCAGCATTTGCCTGTTGTGAAAATGGGAAACCACGGAAAACCATCTTCAGGGCTGCCGACAGTGGGGTTCGAATCCACTATCTCCCGAATACTGGACACTGGCCTGCAGCTACCGAGCTCGGTGATAAATATTAACAATGCAAGAATATGTTCAGAACATGTTCTTCTGGATGATTATGAACGAAACTTGAAAAATGAACTACTGGGTCTCCCAGTACGGAACATTTTGAAATCGGACGCTGTTCCTTCCCAGAAAATACCGAATTGGCATGGAAATAAACCTAAGGCTAGTGCAGTAAGTCACATTAACTTTCCTTAATCTCGGCTTTTATTTTATGTTTTTTTAAAATTTCAAATTACACTTCAGACTTGAAATGCTTGTTATTAACAGCAACATGCTCAGAAACCAACAATACCGGTACCTTTCTTTTCAGTTTAGGTTATGACGGAGCGAGAACACCGCAGTGACACGAGATTAGTTAGGAAAAGGGCCGTAACGGCATAAGACATCTTATCACCGAAGAAACTGAAACTAGACCAGTCAACCAACACAGAACCCGCTCCTCATCCAGATATATTAATGAAAGACCAGGAAATTTCGGAGCTAAAGAAAAAAATAGTGATTCTGCGGAAGAAAAATACTCTCCTGGAGCAAAAATTTATGATGATGAAATTACTTTGACAGATGGGACTACTGTGACACAAACTCTAATAGAAGATCTCCTAAGGCATCAGAAAAGTTACCTTTCAATATTGTACACCATATATCAGAGGTTCACCTGAACATTACTGGACGTCGTCCTCAAAAATGTCAGAATGGCTGCACAGCTGTTTTCACGCCGCACTGCCCAAGCAATTAAATATATTCTACACAAACATAACGAGGGGAATATTATTGAATTGATAAACGATGTATTCGATGTTTTGAACTCAATGGTCCTTAACGACGAAAAAGCTCCCCTTAGAATTGGTTATGGCCTCAAACATCGAAGTCAAGAAAACACTTTTAAAAGATTTTTTGACATTTGCTCGAATATGTGGCTGGGGAAAAGAAGCAGTCTTTTTTCGTTTCAGAAATGGTTTTTAATATCCGTAAACTCCCTTATTGGACTCTATAGAGATGGGAAAGGCATTGGGGTAAAGTACATTTTTACTTCCAGCCTGAATCAAGACGGTCTGGATAATTATTTTTCTAGACTTCGGGGTCTCGGTATATTTTATAACAGTCCCACTCCTTTCGAAGTGGAGAACAGAATGCGCCTCTTAATACTAACTGGGAACGTGAACGACATGCCTCTATCTCGTGGAGCCTCTGTTGCTGAGGACAGAAGTCAAATTTCTACACTTTGTGACCCCCTGCCACCTTACGAAGGAACGGAAGAAGAATTCTAGAATTTCCTTTCCAGCGAACTTTGCATCGAAGTGACTGACAACCGGTCCGATGTTCTAAGTGTTGATGGAAGTGATGGAAACTTGCTACTTGATACAGACCTGAGCAGTTTAACGATTCCCAACGAAGATGTAACAGAGGATGCTTTAAAATACTTGACAGGTTACTGTCGCATACAAGTGTAAAAGCATTGACAGTTCGTTGGGAATAAAAACGTATATATGTCGTCTTGATCCGAAACTATCCTCTGAAGAAGACTGGATCACTATTATTTCTAATTCCCCTGAGTGGTTGGCTACGACAATGGAGTTTGAAGTTATTTTTGCTTCCTTCCACGGACAAGGTATTTCAAGGTGCTACAAAGTAATGGAAACTTTAACATTGACTATACACTCGACATTTCCCAAAGTCGATAGGAAAATCATTTTCTTATATGTAAGGACAAGGACTTTCATTCGTATCAGACATTTGAACAAAAAGGCTAAATGAGAAGCAATGAAGAAGAATGCAGTAAAGAAGAACCTACTCTGGGTTGTTTCGCCTTAACAGCCATAGATTACATTTCCTGCTTTAACATAAAACATTAAGCTTTAGCCGATGACAATGTCGCTAACTTCACCTTTTGAAGGATATTTAAAATATACCGTGGCAAAAACAGTCCACTGAGCGCGGTAGCCTGCAGATAGTGGAAGGATAGCCTTGCGAAATCCTCACCCGTCTTGTCTGAAAAAGAAGAAAAATGTTTAAGAATTTTTAAGAACTACTAATTCATTGTAATATGATTATTAACAAGAAACATGTCTAAGGCTTACGAGGCTGGAACATACATTATGCACTATAATTTGCTCTACAATAAATATTTTCTCTTATTCATTAAACATTATCATGATTTAAATATATGTTCTAAGTCATAAAAGAAAAATATTCCAATTTGAAAGCGCAAAAGAAACGATAAATATCACTTTGCATTCAACATTTAATGCAAGAGAATATAACAGATCGCAGATGTGTTCTTCCCGATGACGTCGCAAGCCGCTGACCAATAGCAGCACACATGCCCGGAATGGCCTACCTGTTGAGTATTCTAAGTTCCTTGAGTTGAGACGTTTCGATGCAGTAATTACGATTCTAAACACTGCAAACCATACAAAGAAAGTATTTTTTTCTAGCACTGGCATACCAACCACATTCCCGACCCCCTTGTACTCGGCGGCGACATGAAAAAACAACACGATTGAACTTTTCATTCGGTAATAATTAAACTTGTAACATTAATAACGCATCCATCGCACGATGCCATGTCAATAGAATTAGATATGTTTTCTGTATCAACAATGGACAGATGCACTGCTGCCTAGATGTAGAGGCGCTATATACGAAGAAAGACGTAGTAGGCTTTGATGCTATCAATCGTATCATTTCCTGACCAGTAACCCCCACAGAATGCCATTGTATAGTAATGTGAAAAGAAAGGTGATTGTGGTCCAGGGCTAAGTACCGTAACATGTGAAAAGAAACATAATTGTGGTCCATGGCTAAGTATCCTAACCTGTGAAAAGAAAGTAATTGTGGTCCAGGGCAAAGTGCCGTAATATGTGAAAAGAAAGGTAATTGTGGTCCGGAGCTAAGTACCGTAATATGTGAAAAGAAAGGTAATTGTGGTCCGTGGCTAAGTACCCTAGCATGTGGAAAGAAAGGTAATTGTGGTCCAGGGCTCAGTACCATACTATGCCCTACCCTAACTGGGGGCTTACCCCACCAGAGCCCCTTTGCTAACAGATGGACTAGTTCCTAAGTACAGTGGTTGGCAGCTTTGTGCTTCGTCATCGGCGAGTCGTCTGCGAGAAATAAACATTGGACAGTCATACCGCGCGTAGATATTGCCGATGCAAGCGGTAACCATGGTACTAATGCTGCGTGAGATGGACTGAACTTTTAATCTGTGCAGTTCAATAACTTAATTTTTAGGACATAAAGAAGTCAATAGTTCGTATGTGTGTGTATTTTTGTGCATTATAGTTGCGTCCAAAATATTTGTGCTCGGAAAAGGTAAGTAGCTGCATACAGAAACGGGAATTCGCCTATTTTATTCCCGTGTTCAGAAATGTAGGCTCTTGAGATATAAATCCGTCTTGGGGTCTTTATAGCTATATTTCGTTGGTTTTATTGTGCCTATGAATACCTATTTCAGGTCTTTGTGCCTGTTTGGAGTATAATTGCCTATTTGATGCCTTTAAACTGTATTTAAAACCGATTTTCTTCCAGTGCATTATATTGTAGCTAGTGTGCCCTGCAGATTATATTCTCAATATCTGTTTACCCCACGAACATATGGGAATTCTCAGAAGTCACCAGAAATAGTTCTAGGGAAATTTCCATCAGGAGAAACAAGGAACTATTTGACCTCGAAGCCTTCAACCCCTCCAACCTCCTAAGACATTTGCGAGAACCAGTCAATGTCGAATTATGTTGCGAAACCCATATGCCCTGTACCTCAATCAATCAATACTGATCTGCATTTAGGGCAGTCGCCCAGGTGGCAGATTTCCTATCTGTTGATTTCCTAGCCTTTTCCTAAATGATTTCGAAGGAATTGGAAATTTATTGAACATCTCCCTTGGTAAGTTATTCCAATCCCTAACTCCCCTTCCTATAAATGAATATTTTCCCCAGTTTGTCCTCTTGAATTCCAACTTTATCTTCATATTGTGATCTTTCCTACTTTTATAAACGCCACTCAAACTTATCCGTCTACTAAAGTCATTCCACGCCATCTCTCCGCTGACAGCTCGGAACATACCACTTACTCGAGCAGCTCTCCTTCTTTCTCTCAATTCTTCCCAGTCCAAACTTCGCAACATTTTTGTAACGCTCCTCTGTTGTCGGAAATCACCCAGAACAAATCGAGCTGCTTTTCTTTGGATTTTTTCCAGTTCTTGAATCAGGTAGTCGTGGTGAGGGTCCCATACACTGGAACCATACTCTAGTTGGGGTCTTACTAGAGACTTGTAAGACCTCTCCTTTACATCCTTACTACAACCCCTAAACACCCTCATAACCATGTGCAGAGATCCGTACCCTTTATTTACAATCCCATTTATGTGATTACCCCAATGGAGACCTTTCCTTATATTAACACCTAGATACTTACAATGATCCCCAAGACGAACTTTCACCCCATCATCGCAGTAATTAAAACAGACGAATTTTCCTATTTGTGAGACTCACGACCTGACTTTTAACCCCGTTTATCAAAATACCATTGCCTGCTGTCCATCTCACAACATTTTCGAGGTCACGTTGCAGTTGCTCACAATCTTGTAACTTATTTATTACTCTATAGAGAATAACATCATACGCAAAAATCCTTATCTTGATTCCACTTCCTTAATTATATCATGTAGTCCAATAATACTGCCTTGAGGAATTCATCTCTTAATTATTACAGGGTCAGGTAAAGCTTCGCCTACTCTAATTCTCTGAGATGTATTTTCTAGAAATATAGCAACCCATTCAGTCACTCTTTTGTCTAGTCCAATTGCACTCATTTTTGCCAGTAGTCTCCCATGATCCACCCTATCAAATGCTTTAGACAGGTCAATCGCGATACAATCCATTTGACCTGAATCCAAGATATCTGCTATATGTTGCTGGAACCCTACAAGTTGAGCTTCAGTGGAATAACCTTCCCTAAAACCGAACTGCCTTCTATCGAACCAGTTATTAATTTCACAAACATGTCTAATATAATCAGAAAGAATGCCTTCCCAAAGCTTACATACAATCCATGTCAAACTTACTGGCCTGTAATTTTCAGCTTTATGTCTATCACCCTTTCCTTTATACACAGGGGCTACTATAGCAACTCTCCATTCATCTGGTATAGCTCCTCCGACCAAACAATAATCAAATAAGTACTCCAGATATGCTACTATAACCCAACCCATTGTCTTTAGTATATCCCCAGAAATCTGATCAATTCCAGCCGCTTTTCTAGTTTTCAACATTTGTATCTTATTGTAGATGTCATTATCATATGTTAATTTTATTACTTCTTTGGCCTTAGTCTTCTTCTCTATCCGGACATTGTCCTTGTAACCAACAATCTTTACATACTGCTGACTGAATACTTCTGCCTTTTGAAGATCCTCAGATACACACTCCCCTTGTTCATTAATTATCCCTGGAATGTCCTTGGAACCTGTTTCTGCCTTAAAATACCTATACATACCCTTCCATTTTTCACTAAAATTTGTATGACTGCCAATTATGCTTGCCATCATGTTATCCTTAGCTGCCTTCTTTGCTAGATTCAATTTTCTAGTAAGTTCCTTCAATTTCTCCTTTCTTCCACAGCCATTTCTAACTCTATTTCTTTCCAGTCTGCACCTCCTTCTTAGTCTCTTTATTTCTCTATTATAATAAGGTGGGCCTTTACCATTCCTTACCTCCCTTAAAAGTACAAACCTGTTTTTGCATTCCTCAACAATATCTTTGAACCCATCCCAGAGTCTGTTTACATTTTTATTTACCGTTTTCCACCGATCATAGTTACTTTTTAGAAAGTGCCTCATGCCTGCTTTATCAGCCATATGGTACTGCCTAATAGTCCTACTTTTAAGACCTTCCTTTCTATCACATTTATTTTTGACTACGACAAAAACAGCTTCATGATCACTAATACCATCTATTACTTCAGTTTCCCTATAGAGCTCATCTGGTTTTATCAGCACCACATCCAGGATATTTTTCCCTCTGGTTGGTTCCATCACTTTCTGAATCAGCTGTCCTTCAAATATTAACTTATTTGCCATTTGTTGGCCATGCTTCCTGTCGTTCGCATTTCGTTCCCAATTGACATCTGCCAAATTCAGATCTCCCGCTACAATCACATTTCTTTCCATGTCGTTTCCCACATAGCCGACTATCCTATCAAATAACTCCGAATCCGCGTCAGTGCTACCCTTTCCCGGTCTGTACACTCCAAATATATCATGTTGCCTAACGAAAGATAACGAGAGTAGAAGTGTAATTATCGGAAGTATTACTGAAAAGTGTCAATAGAGTCAGGGAAAGGTGCTAAGTGGAAGTGAGTGTATGAACAACGACAAGGAAAGAACAGTGGTCGGACAGTGCAGTGGAGAGGCTGAAGAACAAACGGGTGATGGGGGCAGGGAGAGTGAGCAACAAGAAGCTGGGAGAGCTGAGTGTAGTGGTGTAGTGAGTAACAGAGGTGCTGAGAAGATTGATCAGCAGGAAGGTAAAACAATCATGAGTAAAGGAAGAAATAAGAACTTAAATGACTTCTGGGGAATAAATACAAGGAGCAAGAACAGCGGGGGAGACTTAGAAGAGAGAGAGGGAAAGTTATAACTATATTGGAAAAAAGGATGTGTGAATATTGAGGGGGTAATGAATAAATTAGGGAATAAAAAGGTACGGGAAGTAAAAGAAAGTTTCGATATTGTGGCACTCTTGGAGACGTGGCTGGATTCAGGGAGGGAGATTTCATGGAAGGGGTTTGTGATAAAATAGAAATATAGAAGAAAGGAGAAGAATAACGGCCGCGCCCCAGGAGGGATGATAGTTTTAATAAGGGAAGAAATTAGTGATTTGGTAGAGGATATAGAGACGGATATGAAAGAAACTATATGGCTGAGATTGAATATGGAGGGGTTGAGGGAGAAAGGAAGAATATAAATCTAGCTTTCGTTTACTGCCATCCTAGTAGTTCAGCATATACAAATAAAGGCTTTTTTGAAGAGTTATTGGTGGATATTAGCAGAATAAGAAAAGTTCCCAGGAGAAAAGGATATGTTGTTTTTCTGGGATTGGAATGCGAGAATAGGGGAGCAGAGCCCTGTATATAGTAGGGAGGATGGATTGTGTATGCGGAAGAGTAGAAGGAGTGAGGATAAAATTATAAACAGTTATGGGGAAAAGCTCCTTGAGATGTGCGCGGTGGGGAATTTGTTTATTCTGAATGGATGGATGGAGGGTGACAGTGGGGCGAAATTGACATATGTGACTGAGAAGGGTGGTAGTGCGATAGACATGATCTTAAGTTCGGAAGGAGTGATTGAGGATATTGTGAGAATGGAAGTAGGAGACTGGATTCAGTCACACCATTTCCCAGTGTGGGTTATGTTGTAAAGAGGGGAAGAGAAGGGTACAAGGAAGAAAGCTGGGACGAAGGATAATCACGGGAGTAGATATAATAAGTACAAATGGACTAAGGAAGTTGGACGGGATTGGGATAGGGTAGTAAAGGAGGAAGTACAACTGAAATATGGGTGGGAAGGTGCATTAGAAGAGAATAAGATTTGATAAAGCCTTAGAATTGCTACTACATCTGATAATGATGATAGCGCAGAAGGTGCCATGTGGAAAGAGAAAGAAGAAAGAGGGAGAAGCATGATTTAATAGAGAGTGTGAAGAAATGAGGAGAAAGGTGATGAGTGCGTTAGGAGAATACAGAAAGAAAGCTGGGGGCCAGGAAAGGGAGACTTTCTGCTATTTGAGGAAGGAGTATAAAAAAATTGAGGTAAAAAAGGCGTGTTGAAGGAATAAATTGAAACCATAAATAAGGAGTGTAAGTCTAACAACCTTAAGAGAGTATGGGATAAGATAAATAGAATAATGAAGGGTGGAAGGATTATAGAGAGAGTGAGTATTGAGGAAGATCAATGGGTGAGGCACTTTGAGGAATTACTGGGGGAAGAAGGTGGAAGGAAGATGGAGAAGGGAAGGGGAAGAAGTAATCTGGAAATATAGGAGAGTGGCAATATATGAACTGGACAAGGAAATTACAAGAGGGGAAATCCTGGGAGTAATAAGTAGAGTTAGAGGAAAATCGGCCGGAGGATGTAATGGGATAAATAACAAGTTCTGGAAAGAAATGAGCAAAAATGAGACTATGAGGGTATAGTTAAACTATTTAACAAGATCTATGAGGGAGGTAAGTACCCGAAGGAATGGGAAATATGAATTGTATGCCCAATATACACTGACTGACAGAGCAAATGCAACACCAAGAAGGAGTGGTCAGAACTTTATGCCAATTGCAGGGTAGACTGACGTCACTGAGGTATGCTCATGATGTGAAATGCGCCGCTGTGCTGCGCACGTAGCGAACGATAAATGGGACACGGCTTTGGCGAATGGCCCACTTCGTACCGTGATTTCTCAGTCGACAGTCATTGTAGAACGTGTTGTCGTGTGCCACAGGACACGTGTATAGCTAAGAATGCCAGGCCGCCGTCAACGGAGGCATTTCCAGCAGACAGACGACTTTACGAGGGGTATGGTGATCGGGCTGAGAAGGGCAGGTTGGTCGCTTCGTCAAATCGCAGCCGATACCCATAGGGATGTGTCGACGGTGCAGTGCCTGTGGCGAAGATGGTTGGCGCAGGGACATGTGGCACGTGCGAGGGGTCCAGGCGCAGCCCGAGTGACGTCAGCACGCGAGGATCGGCGCATCCGCCGCCAAGCGGTGGCAGCCCCGCACGCCACGCCAACCGCCATTCTTCAGCATGTGCAAGACACCCTGGCTGTTCCAATATCGACCAGAACAATTTCCCGTCGATTGGTTGAAGGAGGCCTGCACTCCCGGCGTCCGCTCAGAAGACTACCATTGACTCCACAGTATAGACGTGCACGCCTGGCATGGTGCCGGGCTAGAGCGACTTGGATGAGGGAATGGCGGAACGTCGTGTTCTCCGATGAGTCACGCTTCTGTTCTGTCAGTGATAGTCACCGCAGACGAGTGTGGCGTCGGCGTGGAGAAAGGTCAAATCCGGCAGTAACTGTGGAGCGCCCTACCGCTAGACAACGCGGCATCATGGTTTGGGGCGCTATTGCGTATGATTCCACGTCACCTCTAGTGCGTATTCAAGGCACGTTAAATGCCCACCGCTACGTGCAGCATGTGCTGCGGCCGGTGGCACTCCCGTACCTTCAGGAGCTGCCCAATGCTCTGTTTCAGCAGGATAATGCCCGCCCACACACTGCTCGCATCTCCCAACAGGCTCTACGAGGTGTACAGATGCTTCCGTGGCCAGCGTACTCTCCGGATCTCTCACCAATCGAACACGTGTGGGATCTCATTGGACGCCGTTTGCAAACTCTGCCCCAGCCTCGTACGGACGACCAACTGTGGCAAATGGTTGACAGAGAATGGAGAACCATCCCTGAGGACACCATCCGCACTCTTATTGACTCTGTACCTCGACGTGTTTCTGCGTGCATCGCCGCTCGCGGTGGTCCTACATCCTACTGAGTCGATGCCGTGCGCATTGTGTAACCTGCATATCGGTTTGAAATAAACATCAATTATTCGTCCGTGCCGGCTCTGTTTTTTCCCCAACTTTCATCCCTTTCGAACCACTCCTCCTTGGTGTTGCATTTGCTCTGTCAGTCAGTGTATAAGTAATATATTACTGTGCGAAATGAAATATGATAAAATATAATCAAATATAATAAATATCATGTGTAGTCAGTGAACAGTGAATAGAACTTCAAAGAGATTATCTCAAATTGTTTTAGGTACGGTACCAAACTTGAATAGAATGCTGTACTAGTTATTTGAGTTACTTGAGAATGCCGTCTGGCAGAATTTATACGAACCTTCGAATAGTTCGAACCTGCAATGCCTGTGAAATAACATTGTCCCCACAGCATAAATGACCGCCATTTCTGGTTTTTAAAAAAAATTGTACTACATACTTTCTTAAAGCATAGGCTTCAAAACAAAAAGAGAACAATGTTTTTTTAAAAAAATAAGGTTCCTAGAAGGAAACCATAATTTAGTTTTATCGATTGCGTAATGTTAAAAACATTTAAGACTTTTATATCTTTTTTGATATAGGCCAAAGGCAGGCATTTATATAAGTGGACGCACATGCTTCCCCTAGTGCTCCGTCACTGCATTGTCCTACATAGGAGACTTGCAGTAGTGTCTCAACGGCGCACTAGCGCCAGCGTCTTGGAAAGGTGTAGCATTCCAACTGATGAGCCCACTGCTACACTGGGGCGAAACGCTGGTAATTTCACGATTGAAAAAGTCTAAAGACTTAATGAGCTTAAATGTTTTTAATAACTGCTGTTTGTAGAAAGTGAAACACTCAGAAGCAACGGTCTGAAACACGCCAAATTCAGAGGACGTGTAGAACAGTGGAACCATAATACGTGATTTAAATTGCATAGAAATGGCGTGCACGTAGGCCCAGCAGTGCCCTTCTATGTGTGATCGGCCAGGGCAGTGTTACGCAACGCTCAGTCAGTGCGGAGCCTTCATACGAAATGGAAACGTGTACCTAAGTGCCACTATGCCTCACCGACATCACAGGAGGGAATATCAGTATGTGAGTGAGTTCGAATGGGGCAGAATGGTACGGCTCCGGGAGATGGGTCTGTCGTTCCGTGACATTGCGGCTCGTACAGGGTACGCTGCTTCAACAGTGAGGCTTATGTGGAACCAGTGGAGAGAAGAGGGCCGTACACAGCGCCGACAGGGTACTGAACGATACAGTGTGATCACAGCGCGAGATGACCGCCATCTTGTCCGCTTGACCGTAACGGACAGAACAGCTTCGTCCACGGTGTTGGCTCGACGTTGGGGTACTGCAACGTGTGTGGGGATGTCTGCATCGATGGTTCGACGCCGTCTTCTGAGGTGCGGACTGGTGGCACGCATGCCATTGCGCCGGCTTCCATTGAACAGCAACCACAAACGCCGTAGCCTGCAATGGGAACGTGATCACAGACACTGGCGTGCTGAGTGGCAAAATGTAGTGTCTTCGGACGAGTCCCGCTTCAACTTGTCCGACAGTGATGGCAGCATACGCGTTGGACGCCGCCGTGGTGAACGCCATCGGGAAGACTGCATTGTTGAGCGGCATAGCGGACAAACGCCGAGTGTGGTGGTTTGGGGAGAAATTGCCTATAACATGCGATCTTGCCTTCTACGTCTCGAGGGCAATTTGAATAGCTACCGCTACATCAGGGAGGTTTTAGAGTCCGAGGCACTGCCCCTCCTGCAGGCAGTTCCAGACGCCATATCCCAGCAGGACAATGCCCGGCCGCATGTGGCGAGGAATGTGCAAGCCTTCTTCGAAGAACAACGGGTACCACTGCTTCCCTGGCCTGCCCTATCGCCGGATATGCCACCCATTTAACATATCTGGGATATGGTCGGTCGGCACCTTGCGCGTTCAGGTCCTCCTACAGCCACTGTTGATGATTTATGGACGCGCCTACAAACGGCGTGGCAGAGTATTCCCCAGCAGCGCTCTTTGATTCCATGCCACGACGTCTACCGGCTCTGATTACAGCGCGTGGTGGCGCTACGCCGTACCGAATTTCCACGGTCACCGTGCATGAACAGTTCTGTAATTGCAATCATTTGTGTCTTGTCATGTCCCTAGTATGTGCAATTAATTGCATTGTGATCACAGCTCTCAGTCTTAGTGTTTCACTTTCTATAAACAGCAGTGTATTATTCAAGTTTCACATAGATCGATATTTAAATGACATCGATCATTTAGCTATAATGACTAGGTCGACAATAGATATTCGAATAAGAAAAGAACTAGAAAAGGGGGAAAGTGAGTAACGTTTGAATATTTCTTTCCAGCTTCCAGGCAACTCGCAAGACTGGAAGAAGGTTTCAGAATACTTTAGTCGTATGTGGAACTTCCCTCATTATGTAGGTGCAATGGACTCATCCAAGCACCTTTCAATAGTGGATCCGAGTTTCATAACCACAAATCTACGTTCAGTATAGTATTGTTTGCTGTAGTGGATGCAAATTACAATATTTTATTCGTGGACGTTGGCTGCCAAGGAAGGATCTCCGACGGCGGGGTGTTTGAAAACAGTCGTTTCTATGAAACTGCCGGTATCTGAACCTTTGCAAGATCGAAATAAAGCATTGCCTTATTTTATTCTTGGTGATTCTGCATTTCCCTTACTTGAAAATGTCATGAAACCATATCCCCGGGCAAGGTTACACTAACATTGCAAAGGAAAGAATTTTCAATTACCGCCTCAGTAGGGCACGACGGGTCGTGGAGAACGTTTTTGGGATTATGGCGTCAGTGTTTAGAGTTTTGAGAAAGCCTATGCTCATTGAACCTGACAAAGCACAAAGTGTGGTGATGGCTATAGCTCACTTGCATAACTTTTTACGTCACGGTTCTTCTCGTGCTTTGTATACACCACATAATTCCCTCGACACTGACATAGACGGCCACTTAAATCTAGGAACCTGGCATGATGATCAAGACATGACATCATTTCGTCCATTGAGAAATATACCCCGCAGTTCTCCCGCGAGATTTAAAGGATTTCGAGATGAGCTGGCAGACTACTTCATAAAAGAAGGACGTGTACCATGGCAAGAAAAGTACTCTTAAAACGTCACAAATAAACTAAAGAACTAACATTTCACTTACAGTATCAATTCGTTTCCTGGGTTTATCCCGATCCATTATGAATGCAAGTGCAGGAAATGCAAACCATAAGCTGCGATACACTTCTGGTGTTCCTGTAAAAGAAATGTTGTTTATTGTAAAATAACTGATATATCTTTATACGTTAACATATATACTGTATGATGTATTGAAAAGAAACATTAAATTTAAGCCATATATGTTCGTGTTAACACATATACAGAACTTACCTCTCCCCGTTCCTTGAATTTTGTTCATTTTGGCTTTCTCTCTTCTGAACGATGACAGTAAAGTGATCATTTTCTTCTTGCATATTTCACCAGTTGAACCCATAGCCTTACCAATTTCCCTCCAAGCATCAGCTTTTAAATTCTTTTTGAAATAATTCGGATCTGAAAGGTCCCATAATCATGTTGAATTGCGATATAATTCTATTAAATTGAGACAGGATTCCTCCGCCCACTCCATGACCTCTGCGCGTGCTGATTACGAGATGTGCCTGGAACACGTCAACGAACACACTGCGCGTCGCTTTGTGTTCGCCGGAATATCGATAACCAGATGGATCACAGCGCGCCTCACTGCGAACGGTTGCAGCAACGAAGCTCAAGGCGTACTCATTAGAAAAATATGGTTGCAGCAACCGTTGCGTTGCATGTTGCAGCCTCCTAGTGAGTACCCGCCTTTATCTGAGTATGAGGTGAGGAAGTACAAACGATGAGGAACGCATGTGTCAATTCGGAAACTTCCGGATAACTTCGAGTCTTTTAGTTATCTCGCCTCCGTTAACAGTGGCGACCTGACAGACCGAAGCCTAGCACACCTATCCAACCCGGTTCCCGCTCTTGTCGGGCGTTCAGCGGCAAGCCATGCGAGGTGTGGTGAAGGGAGAGGGGCGGAGTGCCTGGTCTGCGATATTTTACTCCGATGCCTTGCACTCAGAAATATGAGCGACGTGTTATCGCCTTGCGTTCAAGATCTGTAAATGGAACAATGTGTCAGATGCTTACATTACAATGCGCTCTAGATTTACATCGTTCTCATTTGAGGTTTGGGCTTCACCGATAGCCTTGGTAGCCCTCAGTATACGCCACTGTTGTATAGAAGTGAAAGAATGTACATGCTGCTGATTCTTGTTACTAAAACAAAAAAGGAAAGTTAGCTTCTATTAATTATCTTCCTACTCAGATAGCTGTGAATGCATCCATGTCATTTACAAGTAATACAGGGTTATATATACATGAACAATAGATGTCCGACTGAATTCTAAACTCCCGGGCTGGGTATCGAACTCGGTACCATCTTATCGAAAGTGATTAGGCGGACCAATTAACCATGGACCCTTACTTGTATTCAGGTCCTGTGAGGAAATGAAGTGCAGACGGCACCGTAGAGACCAATGTAAACCATTTCATCATCGGTTAGAGTGTTTGATTTTGGATGCGGTGCTCATTAATATCATGGAGGATGGTGATAGTGGTGGTTATTAAGTGTAAGTACATGTAAACAATCATCCAACAAGACCCTCGAACTGTATTTATTTAATAACTCGCTCTATCACCGAAGAGCACGCAGATGACGTAGTTCCACGTACACGACGGCGGAAAACTCTTGGTGTGTATAAACAGTTTGGTCCACTTCACATTAGCTATTCTTATCACACTTGGGCGCGTATTGACCGAGTCGAGAGCTGCTCGACTTAGTGGTATGTTCCGAGCTGTCAGCGGAGAGATGGGTGGAATGACATTAGTAGACGAATAAGTTTGAGTGGTATCTTTAAAAGTAGGAAAGATCACAATATGAAGATAAGGTTGTAATTCAAGAGGACAAATTTGGGCAAATATTTGTTTACAGGAAGGGGAGTTAGGGATTGGAATAACTTACCAAGGCAGATGTTCAATAAATCTCCAATGTCTTTGAAATCTTTTAAGAAAATGCTAGGAAATCAACAGATATGGAATCTAGCACCTGGGTGACTGCCGTAAATGCAAATCAGTAGTGATTGATTGATTGATTGATTGATTGATTGATTGATTGATTGATTGATTGATTGATTGATTGATTGATTGATTGATTGATTGATTGATTGATTGATTGATTGATGTCACGAGGCGACACCCAGGGCGAAATGTTAACAAATGGAGAAGACATATTATTAATTATTTTTTTATTTTTCCTCTATATATAGTGCTCTGTACACGCTGTGGGGTACGTGCTATTGCGGCTGGAGGAAGGGAGTCTTGGTACTCATTGCC
The DNA here is from genome assembly GCF_040414725.1 of Anabrus simplex. Lineage (NCBI taxonomy): Eukaryota > Metazoa > Arthropoda > Insecta > Orthoptera > Tettigoniidae > Anabrus > Anabrus simplex. The sequence continues at coordinate 233,845,571 of NC_090269.1, read as the reverse complement.
TCAGCCATCCCATATTACCGAGCTCGATAGCTGCAGTCGCTTAATTGCGGCCAGTATCCAGTAATCGGGAGACAGTGTGTTCGAGCCCCACTGTCAGTAGCCCTGAAGATGGTTTTCCGTGGTTTTCCATTTTCACACCAGGCAAATGCCGGGGATGTACCATAATTAAGACCACGGCCGCTTCCTTCCACTTCCTAGCCCATTCCGATCCCATCGTCGCCATAAGACCTATCTGTGTCGGTGCGACGTAAAGCAAATAGCAAGGAAAAAGTCATTCCATATTAGACATCGTCCAACAACGGACCCCGGGCAATACCGGCTACCACCAGGTGGGTATTGCCGTAGCTGCTTGGTTCGGCTACATAGACCCCTGATCGGAGTGGGTGGCATTCGGGGAGGATAATTTCGGGCATGGCTCCGAAAAGTTTTCGACCTGCCCAAGATGGTCCCCCACCGAAGTTTTTAACTTGTGATTCCTTGCGAGGTTCAACCCCCTGGGAACAAGCGCAGCGTGAAGGAATGGGATCAAACTTCCCTAGGTTTCTGATTGCTATCAGAATTGAAGGGAAAATAGTTATTCGTTTGCTTTTATTTCAATGTTCGGTACCTAAATCCACAGAACACCAATATCCTAAATCCTCTAAATTTGAATATGATTACGCTCACTTGAAGACTCAACATGGCGGCTCAGTAAAGTAACATACGTGTCTTGACCTCCCTAAACTGACCTTGGGTCTCGAGGGAGAGCATTGCCAATCACTACTAGAGCATCCATGACCGATTTGTAATACACCACAGTTACCTGTTAGTTACATAAATTCACTTGTAACTTTAACTGCACTGTTAACTTTAACGAGTTGCCGGAAACTTAATTCCAGATTTATAAACCCTGTTAATAAACAGTAGGACCTACAGATATAGTCATATTTAGTATCGCTCGTCGTCCAATAGATGTTTCTACGCAAATCCTTTTGGTTTTATTGTGGTAATAATATCTAGTTACTTTCACTAGCAGAAGTTTTCCCTAATGAAAACTGGTTGGCAAACATGTACACAGTCATCTCAATCAGTCTGATTCAGCATGTAATAATCTTCCACAATATGAAAATATGTAGAAATTAATAATGCAAAAATTAGATATATGTTCCCTTCTTTCGTATTCATAGTAAGCAGACATCGTCTTAAATTTCACCTTGATCGTTGTACTTTGGAACATATCATTCAAACACTGAAGTTCTGCACTGATGGTGTGAATATTCATTCGTGCTTGTTGCAACTGCTGCAGTTTGTTTTAGTAGACTGGAAATATCGGCAACTCCCACTTAAAACACGCATATGCTGTTTTTCACTTCAAGGATGCTGGATATGTATGGCAAGATTGCCGTTTCTTTAATTTTTCTTCCGTATCTCGACGCCGAGTCTTGCGTGCAAAATGTTTTTCTTGTTGCTCGTATCTCTCTGGTAACTCGCTAATTTATCATTCTTCTTTGATATGTAATTTCACCTGATCAGGTGTTAAATTCTTCATGAATTCCATTCTTTTCTCGGGCATTCAGTGTACAACTTGAACAATACGAAAGCGTTACAAACTGCGATCTCCAATAGTCAAAACAAAATAGCAATATCCCTACATTTTTCGTTAGTAGTTCCCTAATGTACTCCTTGAAATGAGGATTTGTAGTTCTTAATAACTGCAATGGACCAGTAATTTACGCTCACCACGCAACATGCATTGACAAAAATACTCTCGTATTTGCTGACGTGAGATCTGGCAGTCCACTTGAGAATTTCAATCGAACGTAGCGAGTTAACCCTGCCTCAGGGTGTGAAGTCTGTTGACACATAGAAAGGTGTCAGCTCCCTGCAGGATTTTTAATTAAAGAAGTCCAGATGTTTTATGTATCTTGTTAGTCTATGAAACCTCACGTCACCGGTTAAATAATGTAATAAAATTTAAAAAGAAATTAAAAAATCTATGTTTTTTATTCGGCAAGGTTATATTAAATGTATACCGGTACCTAAGATATTTATTATTTAGAACAAATATAAGTGTTCCGTAATTTCAGATTGGGTGTACACTAACTGGTGGTGGGACTCATGATTCAAAGTCTGACGAAAGAGATCTTAATATTATAGCTGCAATGAAAGATCAATTTGAGCCCGCTGAAAACCTGTTTGATTCAAGTTCTGTTATATTTGACGATTCAATTCCTATAGCCTCTTGGAAAATACATCTTCAGTAGAGGCGTCACGCTCTTCGGAGATTGTAACTGAAACTGGTGGGGGAGATGACAAAATGCAGGTGGAATCAGTGACTAAAGGCAATGGTAACGTGGAAGTAAACGTACCGACAGAACTATTGTCGACTCCAACACACCCACGGATGTTAAAACAACAACAAATATCTATAAATATGTTATTATATTATCACTTATTATTCATTATCACTTACTAATGTTTACGAAACTAATATAAAACCTTGTACGAAAAAGTAATGAAGTGACGTCTCATATCGGTATTTGTTGGAACCAGTTCTACGACGTGCATTCAAGTTCTAAGGCCTCCGATTTTTTCTCCAGACTGGAAAGAAATAGAAACATGTGCATTGTTTTAAAATGAGCCCGCATTCGTTGTCAAAACGTCACAGAGATGGCAGCACTATACGACAGATGGTTTTTTAGCGCCAGCCGCGAGAATGAGAACTGTTTTAGACATGGGTACGTCACCCGCATAGGTCCTACCCTTCCGAGGGCCCAGCTCAGACTGAATACTTTAGCCCTGCACTCGCGGGGGCGCGCTGTTGTACATCACGTCACTCACCGTAAGCCCACGTGACGAATACGGCAGCTCCTATTGGTAGAAACATCTCCCGATTGCTATTGGTCAATTTGAGTTTGACAACTTGGACCACGTGGCACGACCACGTTTGTGACACTTTGCTTCACTTTGATTTGTATGCATTTATCTGTTATCTTCGTTTTCGTGTTTGAAGAAAAAGTACAAGATATTTGAGGTAAGCATCCTTATGGTTCTTGTTTTACTAATCTCCTGAGGCCAGAACATGAAAATATACCACACCAAGGCAAATGACTTTCGGATAAATTGAATCATATTCGCCTAGTCCTAAATTTGCTATTTATTTTATTTAACGTTTGAATATTGTTTGCGGGATATTCCATTCTATTTTTAAAACAAAATCCTATTAAAAGGATAGTAGGCCGCAGGAGGTTAAGTAGTTATTAAGTTGATGATTGATAGCTGCTCATGTTCCCAAAAATTTCTTTTTGGCTGTCGCTGTTTTATTACCTTTTTGCATGGTGGTTACATAAGTCTACTTGAAACAGACACCTTAAAATTCTGTTGATGTAATGTTATATTTTTTATGATAATCCACTATCATTTTGAGGGTATTGAAATTAGCAGTAAAAATATAAACTGATACAGTGTCCTTTATTACTTTCTTCTATTTCCTTTCATGTCTCAGACCATGCACGAAACGTGTCAGATCTGTGGCATTTACACAGATAGCAAAGAAGGCCAGCAACAGGGAATCTTATTTCATCATTTCCCTGTTGGTAGACCGGATATTTGCAGAGAGTGGTTGGACGTTGTGGGGGGTCGAATGCTTGCGGCAGCTTCCTCCGAAGCAGCTGAAGAACCGCACTGTGTGTTCTAGGCACTTTCGCCACTCGAGCTATCCAGGACCGCTATCAAGGTTGCTGTATAAAGATACTGTCCCGGAAAGAGGTAAGTAGTAGTAGTAGTCGTTGTTATTAATTTCACAGTACTGTGACCTATCAAATTTTCCTGGGTTTCATTTCAAATTGCTCTCCAGAGGTAATGATGATAAATTCATCAGTGCCAGATGAGGGGGAACCTCGCTTCTCATAATGAAATTTACTATAATGCCTGTCACACCTGGTCTTGCCGTACCTGTAAGTTGAAATTGGTACATCTCTTACAGGCCTAACATTTATTATTAACAGAATAGTGCAGAAATGTGCAAATTTTATAATTTTTATAATCCATCAGTGGCTTTACGTTAGCTGAATTGTGATGGTGAGGTATTTAATTGAGCTCGCTATATTAACTCCCTCTTTATCTGAAAACCATTTGCACCGTTTTGTCCAGGTTCATTTTAAGGGAACCTGGTACACATTTTTTTATTTTCCACAATTTTTGAGCAATCACAATGAAACTGTTGTGGAATATGTAGGACTATTATAGAAATAACATATCTTATTTTCAGCTAAATATCCTTATTAGTTTATGAGATATGATGTACTTTGTGTTTATGATGCTCGCAAAACAGGCAACTTTCAAAAAGTTCCCTGTGGGATGGATTTTTACCTGAGAGTTTGAAAACTTCTTCCTTATAACATAAAAAAACTCAAGGATGGAATTTTCAATTCACCCTATGTCGCTTAATTAACTCCTGTTTCAAGTTTGTAATTGTATTTTATATGTAATTTTCCACTAATTTTCTGTTCATTTTGCCTCATAAAATGAGTATATTGTAGAAGAATGAAAAATCTATCCTACAATTTTCTTGGTAGGTCACATAGAAGCTACATACCAACTTTGGCAAATATAGGTTTAGATTTGATCTGCATGGAACAGTGCAGGTTACAAAAAATGGTATTTTGAGTTAAATGAATTTTAGTTCTAAAACCATTAAAAGTTTTCATAATGGCCTTTCCAAATCTCTTAAAATTCACCAGCACTATAACTCCTACCCTCCTGCTTCTTCTTGGCTTCATCCCTGTGTACCTTTAGGAGTTTCAGTTTTTCCTGGCTGTTTTCTTTTGTTGGGTGACTGACTGCTGACTGTGAAATTTTCTTCTTTCATCTCTTTGTGTGGCAAGTTTGGTGGATGCTGGTGAAAGTTTATAATTCCTTACAGCCATTTTCATTTCTTGTGTTGCACTACATCTAATGTTGTATTCTGCAACTGCATTAGAAACAGCTATTCCAAGTCGTTTTGAGGACACAAAGGTCTCTTCTCATGGGCGCCCGGAGGATCTTTTCCAAGGGGGGGCACATCAACAATTTTCTTGAATATAAAAACCAATATAACGTCAGCAACATTAAATTGTTTACAGAAATTTCCGGTTATAACAGATGCTAGATGACTGTCAGTAATTTCAGTTTATGAAATAATCTGGTATGATATTAAACAATTGAACATCAACATTTTTAGAATTCCAGGGGACGCAAATACCCCCCCTTGCCCCCCCCCCCCCCCCCTCCCTTGCGGGCGCCAATGGGCACTTTTTCCACATACATGCATGAAGACTTTCATTGGCAATTTGAGTATCCCCTTTACAACATCTAGACAGAAGTTCAGTTGATGCCAGCCTTTGGTATACAGAGAAAATTTTCAGCAGCATTGCAATTGTGAACTGAACTGACAATTTTTGTGACTTTGAGGGGTTTGACCAGTTGCGATACTCTTATTGTAGAAGCACCATGATTCAGGTCTTTGGGGGCATTTCTTATGCTTAGGATCTTCTTCTGTGGAGGAGTAATAGTATAGTGTGGCACATATTGCAGATTTCATATTATCTACAGAGGGAATATTTGCACATATTGCCTGCCTATAATCATTTGTGAGCTTCGCAGTAGTTGCTTCCTTCAAACTTCCAGGTCCCCTTCCCCCAAGTGTAGTTCCTTCATGGTTGACTAAATTGTAGGATGAAGTAGTTCATAACATAGCTAACAGTTGGCAGTATATATTGCAATATTAAAAAATAGTATAATCTCAATGCTACTGTAAAGAGGGAATTAATGGTAACAGAAGGAACACGGATAGCCGAGCATACAGAGGAGAGGAGGCGTGGTTGATAATTAAATGACCGTGCAGAACCATTTAAAAACGACCGTAACTACGTCAAAAACAGTCACAGCGGCACAAAACCACATTTGTTATTTAGAGGATGGTTAATATAATTTATTTATGCCAGAATTCAAATTTCAACAATTTCATCCATTTAAAAAAATGTGTCCCAGGTTCCGCTAACTTTGTTGTCTTCAGAATATTTTTCAAGCCTGACCACAGTTGCTTAAAGATCATCTTTGTTCTGAGAACCTTTATGTAGGTCATCAGCATATACCGTTATACCATTCTTAGTGTGTGTGTGTTTTTTTTTCATATAGGTGTGCCTCGACACAAGGCTGGTCCACGGCCAAGTCCTTCCGCTGCTATGACTGCTGCTGCTCACACCACCTGCACCACCGGCACTCCTACTGCTTCTGCTACTACTACCTACTACCACCGGTGCTGTTGCTGCCACCACCATCTCCATGCCTGCCGCTGCTACTACTGCTACTGCTATGGGTAATGGTGCTGCTGCTATTACTACCATGACCTCCACTCCTGCTGCTCCTGCTTTCACATATAAATACTATAAAACTGTGAATTTAAATGATAAATCATTAGCAAAATTTCATCAATTACATCGGAGATCAAATGTTTAGCTTGACCACTACATAGTCACGAGCTGGGGTCTGGATTAGCGTGGAATCACATGCGAGCCCTCTGTTCCGCATAACATCACAAACCTGTATGGCAGTCCACGTGCCCACAGCAACTGAGTGGGAGGCCTAACTCCACTGTTACATGATTTGGAAGGAGCTATAGAACACTAGAAGATCAAAGTAGGCCTACTCTGTTATATCTTGTTTGTGATGATAACATTCAAATAGTTCAATTGTGCAGTTAATGTTTACCTGTCTGATATTTTTGTTAACACCCTGAGGGGAACGAATTGAAATTTATTTTCATATTGAAGTTTTACATAGTATTCCCCACCTGCCTACTCATTCTTGCCACCCGGCTGACAAACATTACTGGGGAGAACACTGGTGCTAATGTTATTAATGTTCATTTTACATTCAGATTAAACAATTTCAATTTGTGAATGCTAATGATTGTTTATCAATATATTTAATTTTGTTTTACAAAACACCCAGCAAGGAGGCTGTGCAGTGGGGTCATGCATCTATGAAATTGCGCTTGTGCAGTGGTGGGTTCGAACCCCACTGTCGGCAGCCCTGAAAATAGTTTTCTGTGGTTTCCCATTTTCACACCAGGCAAATGCTGGGGCTGTACCTTAATTAAGGCCATGGCTGCTTCCTTCCCGTTCCTAGGCCTTTCCTGTCCCATTGTCGCCATAAGACCTATCTGAGTTGGTGCAACCTAAAGCAACTAGCCTTATAATAGTTGTCCCCCTGTGGGTAGGGGCAGTAGACTAACAGCCACGACATCCTCTGCCTGCTGTAAGAGATGACTAAAAGGGATCCCATGTGCGCTCTGCACTTGGGATCTGGGGTAGGCGACCACGGAGCCCTTAATTGAATTTTGACATTGCTTCCGCTTACTTGTGCCAGGCACCGCACTTTCATCTATCCTATCTGATCTACCTTGATCACCACCTGTTCTTTTCTGCTCCTGATTGTATTATGTATGGAGGCTTAGGGAGATTTATTTTCAAACCCTCCATGGCCCTGGTCTTCCTTAGCCGATACCATCATTATTCCTAGTGTCGGCCCCCTTCTATTTCTTCTCTCCGATTACTAATATATATTGGGGGTGGTTGCCTAGTTGTACTTTCTTTTAAAACAATGGCCTAGATGTTAGGCCCTTTTAATCAACAAGCATCATCATCTTAAGCAAGGAGATTTGTGGTGAGGGCAAGATGTTTGGTGGCCATGGCATATACTAGGAACTGTCCCATCATTCGCCTTACTGCAGGTGAAAGGAAAACCATTCTCAGGACAGCCAGTGGTAGGGGAACAGCCCGTTTCTGTGTCCCAAATGCAGAGGTGTAGAAACATGGTGGAACCGTGGCCACCCCTCCTCTGCTTGGTTGGCCGGTTGGAGTGCATGTTATCATACCACAGATCAGCCTATCTGCAACCACCGACATAGATTTCTGCCTTCATTGTACAGTAGATACAAATGGCACTGTCTGAAGTGAGTTTCCACTGTCTTCAACTGGCATTTTGTGTAGGTCACAGCACAGTCCCTTGCACACCGTAATGTTGTGGAAGGTAGCAGCATATTGTTCATAATACTGTACTAAATTATCAAACAGTTCCTTGGATGTAGCTCTTAATAGGTGGAGCTATGTTGTGACTTGGCATGGGTATGTTTTGTGCTGGATCAGCTGCCATATTATTGTACGTAGATCCTGATGCTACATATTTCTGTCAATTTATTGGAACTCCTCTCCTGCGGATGGACTGAAAGGAAGCATTATTTGTACCTCCTGCATGTTGTATGAGGGAACAATCACAGAATCTGTAAGCGCTCTCTTGTCTTTTAAACTCACAAATGTATTCATGATTCCATCCTTTTCCATGTACCAGAAAAATTTAGATATATCCTACTGTCACACAAAATAGAACATTTCTAACTATTGTAAATAGTGCAGATCAATGAATACAAGGGATGCACACAATTTTGTAGCTTGACATTGGTTGTCATCTAAATGCAGATGACTGATTGAATGATATGTTGTGTTTTGATGCAATATGTAGGAACAGGGTATGTGCTATCATGTCTTGGTTTCTTCAAACACTACTCTGCCAGAGATTTGCCATCCTCTAGTAGATGCAAAAGAAGTAAAAATCTCAATATTTCTCAGTGTGTGGCCCTAGGTGCCTCATTTGACAGACTGAAAGATATATCATATAGTAAGTTCCTTGGGAAAATAGGCTACAAATGGTGTTGCTGAAAACTTTTGACATGTCAATGCAACGTTAGACTGCAATAAGAGAGAAAAGTATTATGTTGTAACTTGTCAGTTCCAGTCGTTCTTTCATAAATGAATGATTTTGTATTTGTGTTGTATTGAATAGTTTTCTGGCTGATGAATATTAATTGATGATTAACACTGCTGCATGTAATGTCAAGAGATTATGATATACTATGATCACTAAAACTTTTGTGCAAATTTCTACACCATTTTATACCTGTAACACTGTGGATAGTAGGTAGAATATAGCTCCATAAATCAAAAGATCATGTTTCATTTCAATTTACCTTTGAATCCTACAAACTCCCTCCTTATCATATGAGTTTGCTTTAATCATTTTGGTTCCTGTGTATGGTTTTCTTTCTTACATTGTATTTATATTTTATTTTCTGCATAAGTAGCATATCTTGATACTATTGATTGTTACGGTTGGCTTAAGTAGTGTTAAAGAGGACTGATGTACGAGGGGATGTTAGTGTCTATTTCTGTTGTAGGTCTTAATCTGAGATAAGGATTGCCAATCCCACTCACCTTCTGGACACTTCCTTCCTCCCTTTGTGAGTTAGCTTCCTTTTCCCTCAGCAGAAACAAAAAAAAAAAGCAGCATAGGCAAGGCCAGTCACTCCCATCCTTCGTGGCTTTGTGAATTAGTAAAAATAAAATATAGCTCCATAAATCAAATAATTATAATAAGCAGCACAATCTGGTAAGCTTCTTTTCTCCAGCAAAAAAAATATTATTAATAACAATAAAGCACAGGCCAACCTCCAGGTGTATCACTGTTCAGAATGCAGAATTTCAGAAAAAGGTAACAGAACGAAGGAAAGAAAGAAAAGGAAATGAAAGAAAAACATAAAAGAAATAAAAAACGAAAACATAGATTTAATATAATATTTAAGAGGGGGGGAGGGGGGCGAGAACCTGGGTACCCTCCGCGCGCTAAACGATTTAAATCGCCCGCCCGGTAATTTTAGTTCAGCCCTGCTCTCGTCAGGGGCGCTAGCGTGCGATTCCTGGCGATCTTTGCGCAGCCGTTGCGTACAGAAGTGAAAAATAACGTTGAGAGTCATCTCTTACTCATTCTCTTTGGTTTTAGATACTTAAAATGGCGACGTTTTCCTTACTTGAACAGCGTGCAATCATTCGTTTTTTGAATTTGCGTGGTGTGACACCAATTGAAATTCATCGACAGTTGAAGGAGACATGTGGTGATGGAGTTATGGATGTGTCGAAGGTGCGACAGTTTAATGAAGGCAGAACATCGTGTGACAACAAGCCGAAACAACCTCGGGCTCGCACAAGCCGGTCTGACGACATGATCGAGAAAGTGGAGAGAAATGTTTTGGGGGATCGCCGAATGACTGTTGAACAGATCGCCTCCAGTGTTGGCATTTCCGTGGGTTCTGTGCACACAATCCTGCATGACGACCTGAACATGCGAAAAGTGTCATCCAGGTGGGTGCCACGAATGCTGACGGACGTTACGCAAACGTTTCTTCGTGAAAACAACTTTGAAGTGATTCCTCATGCTCCCTACTCACCTGACCTGGCTCCTAGTGACTTTTGGCTTTTTCCAACAATGAAGGACACTCTCCGTGGCCGCACATTCACCAGCCGTGCTGCTATTGCCTCAGCGAATTTCCAGTGGTCAAAACAGACTCCTAAAGAAGCCTTCGCCGCTGCCATGGAATCATGGCGTCGACGTTGTGAAAAATGTGTACGTCTGCAGGGCGATTACGTCGAGAAGTAACGCCAGTTTCATCGTTTTCGGATGAGTAGTTAGTTAGAAAAAAATCGGAGGCCTTAGAACTTGAATGCACCTCGTAACATAGAGGTAACTACAGCACTAACTGCAGTTACTAGTCGTTCCGCAGATAACTGTGCAAAAGCCGATAACGGTTGTTTCGGAAACTTATCACCATCTTCAGATAGGCTAACTGTAATTCCATAAACCAGCAACCAGTGTTATTGGTACGTCTCCCTTTCGTACCAAATGTGCCGTATGTATTATAATTAAATCATATCAAAGTGTGTTATTTTCCCTATGAAGGAGGTATTGGTTGTGGCGTATGATACTGAAGAAAACGTTAAATTATTTTGATGTATATGAGTTTATCCTTTTGCAAATGCGGCTCTCTAAACGGGACAGCCGGGCATGCTAGTCAGTTCGCAGCACAATTCAGAGAGGTACAGGATAGACGAGAGTATGCACAACAGTCAACACGTGGTATGACTCGACGTAATTACTGCGAATCATTCGTCAGAGTTAAGTGATCATCTTTCTGGAGTGCATAGTGTTACAATGTACGTGCATTGCATTGTTTTTGGTTCTGTATCGTGTGCCTATATTGGTTTCGTGTGTTCAGTATTGTTTTGCATACCGTATGTTAGTAGCGCCTGTTAGTGGCATGTGGCATGTGGCCACCACTTTGAGCAGAGAAAAATTGTTATTTCATTTTAGCCACCTGGCTTTTTGTTTCAACAGACTGAAGAACCAGAGTTATTAAAAATCGCCTGAAACTAGAAATTATAAAATAACCAAATTTGTATAATCCTTATTGTTTTTCAGCTAATTCCTTCCTTTAATTTCTTTTATTATTGAGAAAAATACTTAGCGAAAATAACCACAAAAATGTCGTTCTTTGCGGCTAACAGATTCATACAGCGCAGTAGTGTATAGTATGTGCTGTGAGGAAGGATACGAAGGGTATTTGATTTGCCATGGACATGGACACTGAGGTATGATTCACCCGCGTGCTGTACGAATTCATCAGTGCGGTAGTCTCAGTCAGTCAACATGTGTGTGTAGTTCTGTCTGGTGTCTGTTATTTCGTTCGTGTGTTGTCAAATACTAAATGATTTCAATTGTGTAATTATATGTGCAATTGTTGATTGTATGTGACCGAGCTCGATAGCTGCAGTCGCTTAAGTGCGGCCAGTATCCAGTATTCGGAAACAGTAGGTTGGAACCCCACTGTCGGCAGCCCTGAAGTTGGTTTCCGTGGTTTCCTATTTTCAGACCGGACAAATGCTGGGGTTGTACCTTAATTAAGGCCACGGCCGCTTCCTTCCCACTCCTAGACCTTTCCTATCCCATCGTCGCCATAAGACCTATCTGTGTCGGTGTGACGTAAGGCAAATAGCAAAAACATGATTATATTTGGTGCGTACTTGCTGGCGAAGCGTTTTCATACGTGTAAAAGTGATTTTCCCTATGATGTTACATTTATCATCTTAAATTACCGCCGTTTGTATAATATTAGTATTAGTATTTATTTATGAACAAACAGGCTTTCCGCCCCAATACATGTTCACAAAGCAATAAGACTATTGAAACATAATATTAATAATTATAATAATAACAATAATAATAATAATAGTGAGAATAGGAATAAATAATTACAAAAATGGTAATAATTAGCTGTAGCAGTCATCGGCTCGAGGATCCAGCAAACTCATCACTTGTCCTTATGCGTAAAGCAACTTTCGTCACATTCATTGTTCCCTGACCTACTCCCGATCAATACCAAAACATCGACAGTCAGCACTTACATTCTAACCAGCCATAACACAAACAAAAGTCCTTACCTTTATGAAATCACATATCATTTACTCAACTCCACCCACTTAACTATGTACTCAACACCAATACTCTCCTTCCTATTAAAGTTTATCATACTAACTCCATCCATTGCATAATATCCGATTATTAAACACACTTCCCATAGATATACATCCCTATTCCAAACACATACCCCCTTGTCCACCCTCTAACTCACCCTCCTTCATTCTGCTCTCACAGGACTTTTTTTACCGCACATAAATACCTGTTCAACTCGCCTCCGCTTTCCCACTGCTTAATAATCCATCTTAAAATAGATTGCTCATCCCCTCTTCCCAATAGTTTCCGATGCTCGGCACTCAGTAATCTATGTCTTATCTGACTCATTTCTTTACAGTCACTTAATAAATGAAAATCGTCATTCACTGCCCCGCAAAATATACACATGTCTTGTCCCTTCCTTGCAGCCACCCTTTATTCCTATGCAATCCCATCAACCACCACATCATCCCATACCTTTTTTGACCTGTCCACGTATCTAATATGTATCCCTGCTACCTCCTCTATTTTAATAAAAACATTCAATGAATTTCTCAGTCTACTTTCCCCCAATAATTTCTGCCTATGAATGTCTCTAATCCTCCTCTCAAGCGTCCTCATCCCTCTAACTTCTGTCTTCGTCCAAACCTCCCCCAGAGGTGCCCTAATCCTATTATCTCCAAATATCCCTTAATTTTTTCTAGCCATCCGCCTTTATACATGCTCTTACGTTTCTCTTCATACGCTGCCTGTAAAACCCTCCCACCTTCCTGTCTTTTTAAATTCATCCAGTATCTAACTATTCTTTTTACACCCTCCGACTCCAAATCAGTGGCGGCGCGTGACTTTCGTCACTGGGGGTTCAAGAGAAGGAAATATCCTCCCCCCCTCAATATCTCCTCTCCCCCCTGTCACCTGTGCCATGACTAAGTTCAGAGAATGGGCATAACAGTGCACATAATGTGCATGCCTAAAATCTTCCCTGATTAGAACTTGCACCCTGAATGGTGACCACTCATTACATTTGCTCCATCGTAACCTTGTGAAATCATCTTATCTCTATTATCCACAACTTCGCTCAAAGAAAATTTTAAACACTCTGCTATTGTCTTAGCATCATAACTAGAGGGTAGAGGAAACCCCAGAATATTTTAACTGGCTTACTGTTGGGAAGAATGATAAAAAATTGTGCTGTAGTTGATATATCGGTGGTTTGATCTGCGATTACCGAAATGAAGTGCGCTGTGGTGATTTTTTTTCTCACGACAGATTTCATACATGCACGAAAGCAAATCATTCTGAATGTCTTTCGAGGTGCCTTTGAAAACAGTAGCTTTGGATAGATGGTCCCTTAATGCAACGTCAATTTCAGAATTAAAATTGACGGGGCCTCGAAATATGCCATGATTCGATGATTCACTTGTTTCGTCATGCCTACGCAGTGCCATCTCAAACGCGCCACATACTTGACACAGCACATAACGAATTTTCCGTACTTGGTCGTTGTCTCTTTCCACAGACTGCCTGTAAGCACAGTCAAATTACTGACGGTTATCGTGTCTTCCCAGGGGATAGAATTGTAACTGGGCAAGCATATGAGATTTAGAACTTCTGTGTTTCTTTATTATTATTTTTTGGGCAGATATCCTATATCTACCACTCCGACTTTGGTCCAAGTCACTTTGCTTTCATCACTCATGAATCATAAAAAAGGAAAACAAATCAACATGTTAGTAATTTCGCACCCACAGATCCACTCGATTATTTTATACGGTATAAATCCAATCTGAATTTACGCACGATTTCATTACTTTTACTTTTAGGATGCCTCGTTATATCAAATCAGGCATTGGGCGTCCGGCATCCTTAATCTTAATCTTAAGTTTACGCTCAAGAGAGAGAGAGAAGGAAAGGTTGTCTTCTTAAGTATTGTATCACTCTTCAAACTTATTATGTAGCTCCTTACCTTTGCCGGGAACAAAAATTATGGACGCAACTACAGTGCACAAAAATACACACACGGACAAAATATTGTAACTTCTTTATGTCCTAAAAATTACGTTTCTGAACGGCACAACAATGCAGAAAAACACTCACACGCTTGCACAGCGTACAATAATATTACGAATTATGATAACTATTACAAACTGTTGTAAACACTAGCATCACACTTGAAAAACAGAGTAAACTTTAGGGATGCATGTTCGCAATATTGGTGACTTAATTTTAAGAACTCCTGTGGCTAGGCAATTAGCGTTTTCTTTGGTATTACATTCCCGCTACTCTTTGCCTCGGTGATTTTTAAGTTAATTTTCTCTCCAAAAAGTAATTATTCCAAAGAAGGCTACATTTGGGAAAATACATCAATTGGAATTTGGCAGTTATGTGACTGCTGGCAGTAATGATGCTCTTCAACACTAGCGCTAATTATGTGTACCATTTTCTGTTACGTAGTTGAATTCCTGTAAGGGCAACAGATGGCAGGCACATACTCCAACACAAGGTCAGTCTACCTTGCCCCAACACCCCCGACAACACGACTAGAGAGAGTGGCATATTGCGCATGCGTAAACCAAGGATATCTGTTTCTGCGATATCCTGGTCTAGTCTACGTGCCGGCCGATGTCCCCCCGCACCTCGCCTTTCCCTTCGCCCTGGTACGGACGGAGAGAGCGCCGTCGAAGGGGGTTCATTCCAGACAAGTATCCAGCCACGGAACGTGCGCAGTTCACACGAATTGAAAGCCAGTACGAGTATATTACGGATAGATGGGCTAAGCAAGAGCTTCGAGATTGACAAGGGAGTTATGAATATTAATTATTTGAATAAAATTTGATATAAACTGGAGGTTCATTGCTCCATTGCGCTATACCAGAAACCGCCACTGCTCCAAATCCTCCCCACACATTAATTCCGCCCCTGCATTTGCTGTGCACCTCGGCAAACCCATTACTATCTTACCGAAACTACTAATAATACTTCTTAATTCCCCTCTTTCCTCATCCAGCCCCCAAACTTCTGCGCCATACAATACCCTCCCGAAAATAACCGATCTTAGCACTAGCCTCTAGGCTTTATAACTAATACCCGGGTATTTAGCTAACAAGTTTCTGACTGAGGCTAGGGCTGCCAATCCTTTATTTTTTACCCTACTAATCTGATCGTTCCAGGTTCCTTTACTGTTAATAATAACTCTTAAATATTCCAATTTCCTTACTTGTTCCAACATTTCTCCTTGAAGTACCCATTTCCCTTCAATCTTTCTTCCTTTGTTTACCTGGGCTACTAATATTTTAGATTTATTGCCATTAATTCTCAAGCCCCATTTCCTCGCAAACAGCGACACTGTATTTAACGCTCTCTTCATCCCTCCTGAAGTTAGAGTCATCAATAACACATCATCTGCAAATATCAGCCCCGGTACCCCCAGGCCATTTATTACCGGCACGGTCCAATTGTTTTCCCCGTGCCCCTCCAAAATATCGTTAATAAATAAAATAAACAATATTGGCGATAACTTACACCCTTGCTTTAAACCCACCTTGGACTCTAAGGGTCTACTCAGTCTCTCGTCTCCCAATTTTACACAAAACCTGACAACCCTATATATTACCTCCACTGCCCTCAACATCTTTTCCGAAATCCCCACCCTGCCTAATTTCTCCAATAGAGCCTCTCTATTCACCTTATCAAACGCTTTCTCAAAATCTATTGCTGCCACATAAACCGTACTTCTAGCCAGGCTCTTATACTTTTCTAAAGTAGTTTTTACTATCATTATATTATCCACTGTTCTTTTCTTTTTCCTAAATCCCCCTGGAAATCTGTCAATATTTCATTTTCCTCAGCCCACTCGCTTAACCTGTTCGCCAACACCCCAGTATATATTTTACTTAAAGAGTCTAACAGAGATATTCCTCTATAATTATTCAAACTGTTCCTACTACCCTTACCTTTAAATATTGGACATACAATTCCTGTCTTCCATTCTTTCGGGTACTTACCTCCCTCATAGATCTTATTGAATAGTTTAACTATGCCCTCTATCATTGTCTCATTTTTGCCAATTTCTTTCCAAAACGTATTATTTATGCCATTACATCCCCCGGCCGACTTACCCCTAACTCTGCTTATCACTCTCAGGATTTCTTCCCTTGTAATTTCCTTGTCCAGTTCATAAATCGCCACTCTCCTATTCCTCCAAATTACTTCTTCCCCCGTCCCTCGCCATCTTTCTTCCCCCTTCTCCCCTAGTAATTCACCAAAGTACCTCACCCATTGAACTTCCTCAATGCTCTTTTTCTCTATATTACTTCCAACCTTAATTATTCTATTAATCTTTTCCCATACTTTCTCAATGTTGTTAGTGTTACAATCTTTATTTATGGCTTCAATTTGTTCCTCTAACCACGCTTTTTTTAACCTCACAAATTTTCTTTTTATACTCCTTCCTCAATTTGCAGAAAATCTCCCTTTCTTTCTGTACTCTCCTAACGCCCCCAGCACCCTCCTCCTCACTCCCTCACACTCTCTATTGAACCATTCTTCACCATCTTTCTTATTTCTCTTTCTACATTCTGCCTTCTGCGCTATCATCTTTATTGGATGTAGCAGCAATTCCAAGGCTTTATCAATATTATTCTCCTATAACGCACCTTCCCACCCAAATTTCAGAAGTTGTACTTCCTCCTTTACTACCCTATTCCAATCCCGGCCCACTTTCTCTGACCATTTATACTTATTATATCTACTCCCTTGTTTATCCTCCGTCTCAACTTCCTTCCTTATACACTTCTCTTCCCCCCTTTTCAACATAACCCACACTGGAAAGTGGTGTGATTCAATCCAGTCTCCTATTTCCATTCTTACAATATCCTCTATCACTCCCTCCGAGCTTAAAACCATATCTATCACACTACCACCCTTCTCAGTAACATATGTTAATTTCCCCGTACTGTCACCCTCCATCCATCCATTCAGAATATACAAATTCCCCACAGCGCACATCTCTAGGAGCTTCTCCCCATAACTGTTTATAATTTTATCCTCACTCCTTCTACTTTTCAACATACACATTCTATCCTCCCTACTTTATACTGGGCTCTGTTCCCCTATTCTCGCGTTCCAGTCTCCGAATAACAACATATCCTCTTCTCCTGCCAACTTTCATCTTATCCTATTAATATTCACCAATAACTCTTCAAAAAATACTTATTTGCATATGCTGAACTACTACGATGGCAATAAACGAACGCTAGATTTATTTTCTTCCTCCTTCCCTCAACCCCTCCCATATTCAATCTCAACCATATAGTTTCTTTCATATCTGTCTCTATATCCTCTACCATTTAACTAATTTCTTCCCTAATTAAAACTATCATCCCACCTGGTGCGCGACCCTTATTCTTCTATTTTCTTCTATATTTATATTTGATCACAAACCCCTTCCATGAGATCTCCCTCCCTGTTTCCAGCCACGTCTCCAAGAGTGCCACAACATCGAAACTTTCTATAACTTCCCGAACTTTCTTATTTCCTAGTTTATTCATAAGTTCCTCAATATTCACACATCCTATTTTCCAATATAGCTATAATTTTCCCTCCCTTCCTCCTAAGTCTCCCCTCTCATCCCTTGTCTCCATTCCTCCTTTTTTCACCACCCTATTCCGTTCCATGTCCTCCGTATCCTCCATCCCTTTACGTACTTTTCCCCAGAGGTCTTTTAAACTCCTACTTCTTCCTTTATTCAGAATTGCTTTACCTTCCTGTCGATCAGTCTTCTCGTGTCCTTTCTTGCTCGCTACATCACTACACTCTGCTCTCACAGTTTCTTGCTGCTCACCCTCACTGACCCCTTCACCATTTTGATCTTCTGTATCCATATTGCACTGCCCGTTCTCTTCTGATATGATCTCTTCTCCTTCCACGTCTTCCCTCCTCTTTGTAGGTTCTTTCTTTTTTCCATCTTTCCTTGTCATCTCTCCTCCCTCGGAAATAAGGCCATTGTCCATCTCCTTTAGCGCCACTGAATGCTCCCTAACCCATCGCCTGTTCGTCACCACCAACCTCTGACCTCTTATTCGGGCCTTTAGCCCCTGATTTCTCGCTCTCCATAGGTGCCTGTTCAAGATCTTCATATTTTCACTTGCTTCTTTTCCCATGTCTCTTTTCACCCCTACTTTCTGTCCCTGTAAATTATTACTGTTACCTAACACAATATCTGCCATTAGGGTAGAGAAACATTTAACCCTTATTGGCCTCCGTCCTCTAGTTTTTCCAACTCTCTCTACATCATCAATGTCTACTTCACTGAAGTTTATCTTCATTCTGTCTCGTATGACTTCTACCACCTTGGATATCAGGTCAATCTTGCCCTCTCTCACCTTCCTCCACACCATATATAAATATGGCTTTCTTCAATCTCTCCTGCCTGTACCGCTCCCCTTCTCTATTCGTCTTCATCACCTCCTCTTCCAGGTGTTTCACTTTCCCTCTTAATAACTCGATTTCCTTCTCATTATTGTCCACTCTCCTGCTCGACTCCTCCGTCTTCGTTTCTAGCCATTTCTTCATGGATCCTAACTCCTTTCTCTGCTCCTCCATCATGTCCTTTATTTCCTGCACCTTCTCCCATTGACACTTTTCCTGAATTACCTCACTCACTACCACCTTGAGTGCTGCCAAGTCCTCCATGCTAAATTTTCCGCTGGTATTTGGCCTGGGTTTAATTCCCCCCACCACAATAACCAGTAGCACCGCTAACACTGTCACTACCAGCACCGCTTCACTCATTTTTACTCCTTCTTTTCTCAACACCCGTCTATTTTTGGTCTCCTTCTTCTGCTTCGCCTGCCATTTCCCGATCGCGGCCCGGTACTGCTCAATACCAACCATGCTCGCAGCACGCACTTCACCACGTGACCTCGCTCCTCGGCTGCTCGAGCTAGACTGTTTGTATAATATGTACGTGATATTTTCGTGTTAGCCAATACTAGCAATCCGGTTACTTCGGCCACCATGTTTTTTAATATTACGGTCTGAGGATTGGGGTCGCTGTTGATTATGAGCAATCTTAGCCAAAGAGTGGCGTGAGTTAGTACGTACATTTTACAATAGATGGTGCTTGATTTGGTCTTCATCAGCGAGCTTTAAAGAAGACTATAGACAATACAGTAGAGACAAAACGCGACACTCAGCGACATATCGAGGGACATCTATTAGAGCTCTCTCTAGCGGATTGACCTGAGAACTACTAATTCTGTCATAAGAGCACGTGTATTTGTGTGTGAAGTTGTTGGTGTTATTTAGGCGTTTTCAGTGAGTTGACATAATTAAATAGTAGCGTGTGTCATTCCTATGAAGCAGAGAAGAATGCGCGTTCCGTTTGCCTCGTGACAAGAAAATGTAAGTAATATTGTGTTTGCATATCTTCCAGTGACAAAGAGATGTATATAGCACTTCATAATCTTCTGACCTGCTCGACCGATATTTTAACTGGCTTAAAATATAATACGTATATTTTATTGTATAGTGCAGCAGTTAACCTTCAATACCGATGTGTTATTGTAGGTGTTATCTGTGGGCTTGATTTAATTCAGGAATTTATTGTATAGTGCAGTAGTTAACCTTAAGTACCGATGTGTTATTTCAGGTGTGTTCTGTGGGTTTGATTTAATTAAGGAAAATACATATGCATATGAGTGTGGCTGGTTATGTTCCAAGTTACCCCATTTGGAATGCCGTAATGCGTTGTCAAGCACTGAAGAAAATATGGGTGATTTAAGAAATGTACATATTTTGTTGAAACAATATGATGATGCAAATTTGCTTTACCCTAATGTAGTGTCATTATGGCAAGTACTGCTTATAGGGAAAGTTTGAATGATTTTGAGGCTAAATTTGTAGATTTTCTTTCTGTTAGTAGGCTTCAAGTTAAAAGGAACATTGTCCAGCTCTTAAATGTAAATTCATTGTATCACGTGTGTAAGGAATGTGCCGATATTTTTGTTGACAAGTGTTTTAATATGATGATACAATGCTTTCAAATGAGAAAAAAGAAAAATCTAGCCGTGAACGTTCAAGCAGAATTCTAAAGCTAAAAAGCTAATGCATGAATGAAAGATCAAGCCCTTTCACAGCAGTCTATTTCACATCTTGATTATATGTCTAATTTCAGTCTTTAAATAATAACATGTTAAATAATTCATCATTCATTTATCCAGAATTGCTTTAGCAACTTTGAAGTTAATGTCTTAGTAACACTTTCTTTCTAGACGTAATTTATTTATCCATTTCCGTATATACATTTCCATTGATATTTGAATTTAACGCGAATTTTCAGGTCAAGCCACTAGGAGCACCACTTCCGACTTGTTTCCCATTTTAACAAGGCTAAATCCGGAAGTGTCGCGTATTGTCTCTACTGCATTTGCTATAGAGTATCTAACATGGTTGTTACAGCGCTCTAGGTGGTGCCAAAGCGAAATAGCGACGCCATAGATTAAGCGCCGTCCATATAATTTCTTCCGCTTATAGTGCGTTACTTTCAACAGATTAGATCGAATAAATTGTGCTATCTACGTGTGCGGCATTCAAATGCATACATTTTTAGAGGAAATACAAAAAATATAACATTTTTCAATCAAGTTTGTTTACTAAAGTACGGTACACAGTTTTGTGCGATTAGCAGAATTACGTTGCCTGTGTAGTACAATCCAGCACGTGTAGGATAGGTCTACTTTTATTTCATTGTAGGAACTGACCAAACAGCCAAACACGATAAACGGTATCCTGGCTGGCTGATTGGCTCAGACGGTAGAGAGCTGGCTTTCTGAGCCCAGGTTGGCATATTTGGTATTTGAAGGTGCCCAAATACGTCACGCTTGTGTCAGTAGATTTACCGACCTGTAAAGGAACTCCGGAGGGACAAAACTCCGGCACCTCAGCTTCTTCGAAAACCGTACAAAGTAGTCGGTAGGACGAAAAAAGCAATAACACTATTTAATATTAAATGTTAGGAGCCTCCATGGCTCAGGTGGCAGCGTATCGGCCTCTCACCGCTGGATACCGTGGTTCAAATCCTGGTCACTCCATGTGAGATTTGTGCTGGACAAAGCGGAAGGTAGGACAGGTTTTTCTCCGTATGCTCCGATTTTCCCTGCCATCTTTCATTCCAGCAACACTCTCCATTAACATTTCATCTGTCAGTCATTTATCATTGCCCCAGAGGAGTGCGACAGGCTTCCGCAGCCCGCACATTTCCTATCCTCGCCGCTAAATCGGGGCTTCATTCATTCCATTCCTGACCCCGTAAAATTACTGGAACAAGCTGTGGATTTTCATTATTAAATGGTATTATATAGAACACAGTTCCCCGGCATTTTGAAAATAAATATAAAGAGAACAACGCTGATACTAGACGCTTGCTGTCCAACGCCACACCTACAGTTTTCTGAATTTCCTAGTCACCTCATCCCCTCTGCAAACGATACGGAGTAATATGAGTACTTTCTGTTCTTCATCACCAATACAACTGGGCAAGTTGGCTACGTGGCTCGCGGCATAGCTCTTAGCTTGCATTCGGGATATAGTGAGTTCTACTCCCACTGCCGACAGCTCTGATAGCTGGTTTTCCGTGGTTCCCATTTTCACATCAGCAAATGCGGGGGCTGCTGTGCCTTAATTAATGCCACTGCCACTTCCTTCGCAGTCCCAGCCTTGATCTATCCCATCGTAGCGATAAAACGTGTCTGAGTGGGTGCATGTAAGGCAAATTTAATAAAGCGGCATGCCCATAATCTTCGTCCAAAAAGTGAATTAATCAGGAAAGTAGCCTAAACTTATGTGATTTAAGATCATTAACACAAGAAGCACTGTCCCTCTTCTAAACAATTATTTCAAATTTTTATCCTATAACTTCCTGTTCTGATTTTATGATTATTATTTTGCTAGTGGCTTTACGTCGCACCGACACAGATAGGTCTTAAGGCGACGATGGGATAGGAAAGGCCCAGAAGTTGGAAGGAAGTGGCCATGGCCTTAATTAAGATACAGACCCAGCATTTGCCTGGTGTGAAATTGGGAAACCACGGAAAACCATCTTCAGGGCTGCCGACAGTGGGATTCGAACCCACTATCTCTCAGATGGAAGCTCACAGCCTCGCGTCCCTAACCGCATGTCCAACTCGCCCGGTATTATTACTATTATTATGGGATAATTTATAACACCATTGTTCACTTCAAAGCTTGTACTCCACTACTCTAGAATACTTTTTTCGTAAATTATTATTATATTGTTACGTCCTAATAACTACTTTTTCGGATACGCTGAGACGCCGGAATATTATCCCGCAGGAGTTCTTTTACGTGCCAGTAAATCTACCGACACGATGCTGATGGATTTGAGGACGTTCGAATACCACAGAACTGAGCCAGGATCGAACTTGCCAAATTGCTTAGTGTCCGGCTCCTGCTGAATGACCAACGTGCTGGCATTCGGTTCAAAGGGCCGCGGATTCAACCGAGTTGAGGATTTTAACTGGGTAGTTGACAGTTAATTCCTCTGAATCGGGGACTGGACAATCTTCTTCCTCTGTACACAGCAGAACACGCTACAAACTACCACAGAACCACTCAATAGTAGGACATCACTCCACCTAGGGTTGGTATCAGGAAGGGCATCCGGCTGTAAAATTGAGTTGAATCCATATCAAATGCCAAATCCGGGTAACTGGAAAGAGACAAGGAATTATATTATTATTATTATTATTATTATTATTATTATTATTACTATTATTATTAAAGTTATATGAATTATGTCTTGATGTTGTTATATTCTTTTGTTCAAGGTTTCCTGTTCTATATTTTCATTCTCTGTAAGTGGTTATATTTGTTTAATGGCAATGTATTGTGATTTATTTTCTAATTACTTGAATTGCGTTAATTTTCCGTCTGTATACAATATTTAAGTATAGTATGCGGCCTGAATATTGTATTTTATGTCCTTTTAAACAGACATTATGCATCTTTGAGTGATTCCCTGTTCTTGCTTCACCACAACACACACTTGGTTTGATCGCTTACAATATGGCGGATGCGGCGTTCAAGTAGATTCAAATATGGCGGTCCAATAGCCACTCTACTTCGTCCTCTTAACATGTTGTATGATCGTATGAACGACCCGTTCAAAACATTTGGACGAACTCGTACCAGTTCAAATAAGCGAGTCGTTGCCATATCAAGAGCTACTAAGGAAGCGAAATAAGAAGAGAGAAGAAATACTGCTGGAATTCTACAGCTCGCCTGCTATGGTGGACAAGTCCTAGACCAAAGAAAACCAGAAGCAAAGACATGTGATAGCCAGACTTTCAGTACACGGGAGAGGCGGAAAACTATCGATAGTAATCGCCATCGATATTTTCCGATATTATGAGCTCTACTATCGATAGTAATCGATAGTTTTCAAAAAGTGGAATGAATCATATCATTATGCCCGAAGATAGAACTATTATTGAACACAATCCACAAAAAAATCAGTAGAAAGCAAAACTATTTTATGCTATGTAATTTCTGAAATTCAAATCGGAGTCACTCATAAATCTCTTCAGTGGCACGTCCGAGACATTCTTGGGCTGCATGCGGTTGCCTATAACGTGACCGCCCGAGAAATTCTCGTTCAGCTGCAGTGTTCATTTTGCGATTGCCCGACATTTTCTCCGGTATTGTAATATCTTTTGAGAAATGTTTTACAGCATTTTCAACAGATGGCAGGAGAGTTTTCAGTTGCTTTCATGAAGCCCTTGACCTTAAATGTGCCTTATCTTCTCTCACCTACGTACAGTCTCTAACAACATATAAATCTCATTTCTTGTCCCGTATCGACGTCAACTCAACTAAGGTTAGGTTGAAAGCAGAATCCCACCTTCCAAAATGCTAAATGGTCTTTATGCCGGCACTGAAGTCGCAGGTACGCAGAGATACTTAAATGCACACCTATGAATTAGAACGAACTCCTCACCAGTTCACTGCAAACAACAGTACAATTTCTGTTAGTGCGAAAAACAAGCCAATGAGGGAAAAAACTATCGTTGACTGTCGATAATAGGCAACTGACTATCGATGTATGACGATGGTGGTCGCTATCGATAGTTTTCCGCCTCTAGTACACGGCTTTCACTACAAGCTGTGTATTAACAAGCGATATCACAAACCAGACGTAGATTGCGTGTGTGTGTGTGTTGTGCGGCAAAAATTGTGACACATACCACATATTAAAGTGCACGAAAAGAACAAAATCAATCACAGACTACAGTGAGGACTAAGATTAAGCAATATTCTATACCTAAAGCAGCTATTTATACGGATTCTCTCAGTGCCGTCCAGTCGCTAATGTCCTTTCATCTTTCTTTTAACTGGTATTCGTATCATGTTAAAAGTCTCATTTATACCTTGCATCAATCTGGGGTTGTTCTCACCTTCGTCTGGGTCCCTAGTCATATGGGTAGCTATGGGAATGAACAAGCGGATTTATTCGCTAAGCGAGCTGCTCGTGATGGGAAATCCCTACATCAACTTGCCGTTCCTTTACCCGATTTTTACCCTGTTCTTAAACATTCTGCTTATCGTCAGTGGCAAGAAGATTGGACTCGTTCTGCTTCTTATAAAGGTCGCTTTTATTACAATATCCAGCCTTGTATTCCTCCCAATCCTTGGTATCTGAAGGGTAACTATTCTCGCCGTCACATTACAAGCACTATTCGCCTTCGCTTTAATCATGCCCTTACTCCTCTGTATAAACATCGATTTAACCTCTCTCCCCATTCCTGCTGTCTATGTGGTACTCCGATTGCTGATGTAAATCATTTATAATTCCAGTGTCCTGTATGATTCTTCTCGTCTGGCTTTTATTTCCCGTCTTGTCAGTCTCTAGAAATCTCTCCCCACCAACGTCTCCTGTTTGCTTACCGATAAGTCTCCTGCTATAATACGAGCTATCAATCAATATTTGGATGATTCTCATATTCATTGGTAAATTACTGCCCTTTTCATTTTCGCACGGTTACATACTCCTGCTTCCACTGTTTTTTTGTTTCTGCGCACTTCCTTTGTTATGTTTCTCGTTGCTTAAGATGTGTACATAGACATGTTCAACTCTGTTCTTGCGTTGCCTACGAGTTACACAAGGCCGGGAAATACCGCACAGTAGACACGTCCTCGAGATACTTTCGGCAAGTGCCGCTAGAGTTCTCTTTACTGATCTGTCTCGCCCGCTCATTACAACACGTTCGAATATGAAAAACTATAAAAATTCATTAAAACTAGTAATTTCAGAAGGCAGCAAACAGATATGAGATCAAAGATAGACCAAGAGTAATTGTTTGACTTATTTTCTACAACGTATTTCTTACAATATGCTTAAACGAAATAAGTAATTCACGAAAGAAGCAGAGAAATCTGATAGCGAGTTTGTCACGTCTTACCGATACCTTTTATTGTGCCTCAGAGTATCCGATAAGCGAATCGAGATTGCGGTCATAAATAACTTTCTGTTTAATAGCACTTTCACCAATTATCAGCGATCCAATCTTTTCCTCCGCACATCTGATATTTTTGACATTCGTATTGAAGCTGCTGTTTGGTGGGCGATGTTATGCCCGTTACGCAAATATTTAGCGTCGTTTCACCGTATTTCTCTTTTTTCTTCCCGTAAAATTAAATATGTGTTCGCCTCTGTGGTGTAGTGGTTAGTGTGATTAGCTGTCACCCCCGGAGGTCCGGGTTCATTTCCCGGCCTTGCCACGAAATTTGAAAAGTGGTAGGAGGGATGGAACGGGGTCCACTCAGCCTCGGGAGGTCAACTGAGTAGAGGTGGGTTCGATTCCCACCTCAGCTATCCTCGAAGTGGTTTTCCGTGGTTTCCCACTTCTCCTGCAGGCAAATGCCAGGATAGTACCTAACTTAAGGCCACGGCCGCTTTCTTCCCTCTTCCCTGCCTGTCCTTTCCAATCTTCCCAACCCTCCACAAGCCCCTGTTCAGCATAGCAGGTAAGGTTGCCTGGGCGAGGTACTGGTCATCCTCCCAGCTGTATCCCCGACCCAAAGTCTGGTGCTTCAGGACACTACCCTTGAGTGGTAGAAGTGGGATCCCTCGTTGAGTCCGAGGGAAAAACCGACCCTGGAGGGTAAACGGATGAAGAAAGAAGAAAATTAAATTCGTTCTAACGGGAATAAAGCTCCTAAATGACCAATTTTAGCATGCTTTTCAATTTGGTTTGCTTTTTGGTCAAGTTCAGATACCGTAAAACTTTTTTTCTGATTTCATTACCCGTATCCTACTTCTCAATTTACAGGTTATTTTCTGTAATCTGGTATTTAATTTTCTCATCCATATTTTTTAGATTTAACAGAGATACTCGTAGACTTTCCTTGATATAGAAACGAGACTTGTACTCCTTTTTCGTTTGAGGCTGACGTATGAAGATATGGTATGTTCATCGTTATCTGAATCGGGAATTTAACTAAATTTTGATGACAATACATCATTTTTGGGAGCTGGACGCTTCCTGCGTTTGACATTTTCCTGTTTGTGAACAGGTTATACAATGAAAACAGAAGGAAATTTGATTGATGTGCTTACACTGAAATCTGTTTTGTGAGAAGAATTGCTAGGTACCTAAAGAGATCCTACTATATCACCTTGCCTAGAAATAGTTTTCTTCCATTTCTCCCTTAAACCGCACTCGGAAGGGAAACTATGGAACGTCAATTTTCATGCTTTTTTTAGTGTCTTCCGAAATACAGAGACGTACACAACAGTGCACCTTCTTCTCAACCTCACAGACACTCACCGACAGAAACAATATTCACAATAAATTGCACAAAATCAACACAACATCACCATTACTCCGCATATCACAATGTTGAAGTCCACCAAGAACAGAACGGAAACCTGACATCTAGCGGCCAAACCGTGAACACGGTCGGGCCGCTTTTTCAGCGACAAATTAGTATCTATGTCCCGGCCTTGTATATCTCGTATGCAACGGTTCTTGTAACCTTCTTAGTGAGAATAATTGCGTGCGATTTCGCATTAACAGTGTAATATCACGATAATAAGTGCTGTGACTGGGTGAAATAATAGAGTCCATAACTTCAACAACAACAACAACAACAACAAGGACTAAGATGCTCAACTGAGCGTAGTAGTGATGGGCTAGCGACGGAATCGAGTAGAATCGAGTAATGTGCTCTTAGAATCGGTATTACTCGACTCCAGACTCGAGTCCAAGCATACTGGTGTCGCTATCTGTGGACATGCCTTAGAACTAAAATCTACTGTACTGGAGTGCACGGCATTCAGGGTCACCCACAGAATATTTTTGTGGTGTGGAGTGCAATATGTTTTCCGCTGATGATTGATGTTGTTCAGTCATCGGTCGTCAATAATTCGATTGCTATGATTATTATTATCATCATCATAGGCACTAAAGGTTGTGACTTACTAACAAACTGTCAGCTGTTTAGCTAGAACAGAATGACGTTCTGTCCGCTGATTTGCTGCGTGAACGTACGTCACATTCTGGACGCCTCATCTTAATACCCGACATTATATCTGCCGAAAGTAAGATGTACATATAAACTGCTGTAATTCACCTGTTCCCCCGGACGATTGTAGGCTTTGGCACGGTTAGCAATAGGCTATGGTTACAATAAATCTGTCATACTACCGATCATATTAGCACATCTACGCCCGTGTATATGCATAATGGCTACATGAGATATAATTTACCAGTAGCGAAGCAATACAATGTGTGCAGAAATACCGTCTATAGTCTACAAATACCGGGCGAGTTGGCCGTGCGCGTAGAGGCGCGTGGCTGTGAGCTTGCATCCGGGAGATAGTAGGTTCGAATCCCACTATCGGCAGCCCTGAAAATGGTTTTCCGTGGTTTCCCATTTTCACACCAGGCAAATGCTGGGGCTGTACCTTAATTAAGGCCACGGCTGCTTCCTTCCAACTCCTAGGCCTTTCCTATCCCATCGTCGCCATAAGACCTATCTGTGTCGGTGCGACGTAAAGCCCCTAGCAAAAAAAAAAAAATATAGTCTACAAATAGCACATGTTACCGGGCGAGTTGGCCGTGCGCGTAGAGGCGCGCGGCTGTGAGCTTGCATCCGGGAGATAGTAGGTTCGAATCCCACTATCGGCAGCCCTGAAGATGGTTTTCCGTGGTTTCCCATTTTCACACCAGGCAAATGCTGGGGCTGTACCTTAATTAAGGCCACGGCCGCTTCCTTCCAACTCTAGGCCTTTCCTATCCCATCGTCGCCACAAGACCTATCTGTGTCGGTGCGACGTAAACCCCTAGCAAAAAAAAATAAAATAGCACATGTTTAAAATACACTAATTACAACATACATACCGTGACAGGGATTTGAAATAATAATAATAATAATGTTATAACTTTTACGTCCAAGTACGTACATTTGTATGGTTTTCGGGGATGCCGAGGTACCGCATTTAGTCCCCCGGGAGATTTTTTACGTCCCAATAATTCTACCGACACTAGGTTGACGTATTTGAGCACCTTCAAATACTACCGGAATAAACCAGTATCGAACCGGCCAAGTTGGGCTATGAAGGCCAGATAAGCTATATTATCAATAGTAGAATAGATGGCATATTCAGTGAAGTGTGTGCGAGACGCCGTAAACGGATATTTTCATATCTTATTATGCGTATTAAGTGGCATTATTATCGTTCTCAAGTAATTATCAAATTTAGGTTATTCCTTTTCCGCATTCATTCAGTTTTTTCATATCGTACCGCGCTGTCGCAATCCCATAAACCCTCAGCGACCGCTTGTACGCATGCTTCATCCATCTACGAGCCGGCGAGTGAGCGAACGTGTGACGTCATGCTATCATCGAGCCTTCGCAAGCGAAGCGAGTCCGAGCCTGGACTCGAAAGAATCGAGTACCGCGATTCCAGGCATCACTCGCGCACATCACTAGAGCGTAGCTTCTTCTTCTTATTATTAAAAGCGAGTCGTTCAAATGAACTAGTTAGTTCATGAACGACCCAACTCTATACAATAGGATATTGTTTCTATGGCAACAAGAGTGGTTTATTATTATTACAAATGGTGCCTTGTCTCTTATGTGGCTTCATTTTTTGAAGTAGTTTAGATATTCACTTTTTTTTATTCTCAGTCCTACAGATGCCAAAGAAAGAGGCAGTGCCCCAAAGGAAAGTCATTAGGGTTGTAGGGAAAGATGAGAAAGAAAGAAAGGCAAGCGAGAATCAACTGTTTCAAGTTACTGAAACTGAATCTGATGATAGTGATGACAGTGGTGATGATGATGATAATGACAATTTGCATCTCAAAGTAAGTTGTAAACACAGCTGCTTACTCATTCAAGTCGCTGAATTGGATTCGTATTAAACGTTTCTTTTAATTGTTGCACACTTTTTAAAGCCATAACCTATACTACAATTCAAACCCCATGGCGCAGCAGCCTCGAAGGGCCATGATCTAAAGCGACCGCTTCTTAGCCCGAAGGCCTGCAGATTACGAGGTGTCTTATGGTCCATCACCTATAATGTGAACTGATAATACATGGACAGTCTGAGTTCTGGTGATGGTGAGATCACTACATGTCTGGAAAACATGCATCTCGTAGGCAGTTAGCTTTCTTGCATATAGTACGGTATCTATAAAGATAACTGATTTGTCTTGTGTAACTTTGTA